>NC_053390.1:714194665-714503968 GCF_905171765.1 Bufo bufo | reverse complement strand
ATACTGTGAATGGGGGACTGCTGAGAGGGGTTAATAACTATTGTGAAAGGCCCTTCACAGTAGTTATTAACCCCTTTCAGCATTCCCCCATTCACAGTATTTAATAACCCCTTGGGGAACTGCTGAAAGGAGTTAATAAATACTGTGTGAAGGGGGGACTGGCTGGCTCCAGTACACCTCCTGGCCCCTCCACAAGTTCTTCTCTTTCCTTGCCCCGTTTCCCCCCTCCCATAAGAGTCATCCACTGATGCCCCAAATGTCTCCAAAACTGTTAAATAATAAAGTTATATGTGGTTAAATGTCACCTATTTGTTTTTAATTTTTAAAATCTGTAATTTGGAAAGACAAATGTGACTGTTTTTAAGTAAGGTTAGAGCTATACGGTAAATAAAATAGTCTGTTCTATAAGCACCACATTATTTTCTGTCCGCCGCCACAAAACAATCTGGAAGTGCTTTTCCCAAGACTAGGCTCTGGATCCGCCACTATACTATTTGGGAGACATATGGTTTTTGATCACTGGGTATTACACTTTTTGTGAGGGAAGGTGACAAAAATTGGCTGTTTTGGCACAATTTTTTATTTTTTTTCAGCATTCACCTGACGGGTTGGATCATGTGATATTTTTATAGAGCCGGTTGTTACGGATGCGGCGATACCCAATGTGTCCATTATTTTTATTTTTGTTAAGTTTTACATGGTAAAAGCTTTTTTGAAAAGAAAAAATGTCTTATCACTGCCCGATCAGTGCGCCGTAACAGTACGGCGCTGGTCGGGAAGTCACTTCCAGCAGCGCCGTACTATTACAGCGCTGGTCGGGAAGGGGTTAATAGCATACTGCACTGGCATATTTGTTATGTTTTTTATAAATAAAAAAAATGGTCCAAAAATTGGTATTTTGAACTTTCAAATAACTTTTTAGAATTAAAAATAGTCCACTATGACACACAAAAACAATATGCCAGGCTGCAGGCACTCTCTGATGATTTTTTTATATTTAACTATGAAAAACGTTTAATAAAATGTTTAATAAAAATGTAGTTGACGCAGAGTGTGGTAAGTTGAATTCGTAATGCGATTAATATAACCTGCATTAATCGCATTGCGAATTCAACTTAGAGCTAAGTTCCTAATGGTTGTATTGCTAGAATTGATGAATATAACGAATATAGCACTATATTCTCAATCTTCGTTATATTCTAGCAATACAACAACCATTAGGAACCCAGCTCTAAGTTGAATTCGCAATGCGATTAATATAACCTGTATTAATCGCATTGCGAATTCAACTTAGAGCTAAGTTCCTAATGGTTGTATTGCTAGAATTGACGAATATAACGAATATAGCACTATATTCTCAATCTTCGTTATATTCTAGCAATACAACCATTAGGAACCCAGCTCTAAGTTGAATTCGCAATGCGATTAATATAACCTGTAATAATCGCATTGCGATTACAACTTAATCAAATTTGTGACACTGCAGCTTCAGAATGAATCTAAGATGGATGCTGTCCTTGCTTTTTGATAGGAGGTGGGAGGGTCTGAGAGGGAGGGTATGCTGATTGGCTGGAATGTGTCTGCTGACTGTGAGGTACAGGGTCAAAGTTTGCTCAATGATGATGTATAGGGGGCGGACCGGACATCGCATATGTTCGCCCGCCGCGGCGAACAAGCTATGTTCGCCAGCGAATAGTTCTGGACATCTCTATTCGTGATGCCAGCACTGTTAGGTGCAAAGGTTGGTGGTGTAAAGGATGAGGAGTCAGTTATAGTAAAACAGTTGAACTTTACTTGAGCAATTCTTTATCTTTAGGTAGTCAGTACAGTTCATGTATATGGTAAAGCAATACGATATATGTTGGTTTAGCTGTATTCCTTATACAGGCTTGGCAATTGTTAGTTGAGTTTTCCTTATTTTCTAATTCTGTCTATACTTTGTCCACACTCTAGCACTCAGGTACTGAGTATAATAAACTCTTAGGCCCCTTTCACACAGGCGAGTTTTCCATGCGGGTGCAATGATTGACGTGAACGCATTTCACCTGCATTGACACCTGACCCATTCATTTTAATGGGACTGTGTACATGAGCAATGTTTTTCACGCATCACTTGTGCTTGCGTGAAAATGACAGCATGTTCTATATTCTGCGTTTTTCACGCAGACCCCATAGAAGTGAAGATTTTCACAGATGGTTGCTAAGGAGATGATGATAAATAGGGATGAGGTCCATTCACTTTATTATTTTCCATTATAACATGGTTATAATGGAAAATAATAGCATTCTTTAATACAGAATGCTAAGTAAAATGTCCCTTGAGGGTTAAAAAATAATAAAAAAATTACTCACCTCGTCCACTTGATCGCGCAGCCATTATCGTGTTCTTTCTTCTTCTTGCAGGACCTGCAAAAGGACCTGCGCTGACGTCATCGCGCTCGGTGACGTCAGCGCAGGTCCTGCTGAATGAAAATAGAAGATCCTTCTATCTTCATTTAGCAGGACCTGCGCTGACGTCACCGCACTCACCACGTGGTGAGCGCGATGACGTCATCGAAGGTCCTTTTGCAGGTCCTGCAGGAAGAAGAAAAAAGACGATACCGGCTGCGCGATCAAGTGGATGAGGTGAGTTTATTTTTTCTATTTTTTAACCCCTCAATGGACATTTTAGTTAGCATTCTGCATTAAGAAAGCTATTATTTTCGCTTATAACCATGTTAGAAGGGAAAGTAATAAAATCAACAGAACACCTAACCCAAACCCGAACTTCAGTGAAGAAGTCCGGGTTCGGGTCTGGGAGCCGCATTCAGTTTTTTATCACAAAATGCGTTGCACACGCGCGGAAAAAACTGAACAACGGAACACAATTGCAGAAAAAACTGACTGAAATTGCGTGCCTACTCCAACGGGTTTGCCGCAATGCACCAGCAATGCATCCGGACAAAATCCGTGATGCCCCTCTGAAAGAGGCCTTACTGTTCAGTAGCAATCCACAGGGCGGTCTCCCTAATGGCAGACATTAGTCTTCTGCTCCATTCTTTGGAAATAATGCTCACTGAAAAATTAAAGGGGTTGTCCGTGTTCAGAACTGAACCCGGACATACCCATAATTTCACCCAGGCAGCCCCCCTGATGTTAGCATCGGAGCATTTCATGCTCCGGTGCTCTCCTTTGCCCTGCGCTGGATCTTTTGATCCAGAGGAAGGGGGAAAAAATGACCCCTGTAAGGTAGAAGCCAATTTTCATCATTTTAGGGGAAAAAAATCGACTCCAATCAGGCAATCAGAATAACTCCCTGGGTCAACGACCCATCTCTAGCAACTACAACATATATTATTTATTATTACCCTTCAGAAATACATCCAGGCCCCTCTTGAACTCTTTTAGTGAACTCACCATCACCACCTCCTCAGGCAGAGAGTTCCATAGTCTTCTTTATACGTAGTTATTAGATCTCCCCTTAGTCATCTTTTTTCTAAAGTGAATACCCTAATTTTGAGAATCTTTCTGGGTACTTTTATTACTTTAGTTGCTCTCCTCTGAACCCTCCCCAGCTCTGCTATGTCTGCCTTGTTCAGGAGCCCAGAACTGTACACAGTTCTCCACAGAGGCGGCTCTTCCATTAGGCCACTTAGGCCACCGCCTAAGGCCTCGCGCTGGTGGGGGCCTCGCTCTGGCTCCCACCCGACACCGCCACAAGTACTTGCGGCAGTGTCGGGTGGGAGCGTCCTTAGGTCAAAACATTCCAGGCCCCGAATGCTATTCCCCACGCCCCTTGTACTTGTCTGTCCACTAATGGCTAATGCTAGGCTGCTGTGCTGCGCGGTCATGAATTCAGTCACTTGACAAGGCGACCCAGTCGTGCGGTGCGTTACGTGCGTAATCTCGCAAGACCGGCGGGAGGTCACAGGTCTCGCAGGATTACGCGCCACAGGATGGGGTTGCGCTGTCAAGTGACTGAAGTTGAACTCATGCCCGCGCAGCAGCCTAGCAGATCAGCGGACAAGTACAAGGTGGGGGGGGAAATTTTATAATATGAAGCAGTGTGTGGGCAAATTTGTGAGGCAGTGTGGGGGGACAAATTACTTAATGGGGGCAGTGTGGGGGGACAAATTACTTAATGGGGGCAGTGTGGGGGGACAAATTACTTAATGGGAGCAGTGTGGGGGGACAAATTACTTAATGGGGGCAGTGTGGGGGGCAAATTACTTAATGGGGCAGTGTGGGGGACAAATTACTTAATGGGGTCTGTGTGGGGGGACAAATTACTTAATGGGGGCTGTGTGGGGTGACAAATTACTTAATGGGGGCTGTGTGGGGGGAAAATTACTTAATGTGGGCTGTGTGGGGGGACAAATTACTTAATGGGGGCAGTGTGGGGTGACAAATTACTTAATGGGGCTGTGTGGGGGCAAATCACTTAATGGGGGCTGTGTGGGGGGCAAATCACTTAATGGGGGCTGTGTGGGGGGCAAATCACTTAATGTGGGCAGTGTGGGGGGCAATTTACTTAATGGGGCAATGTGGGGGACAGTATTACTAATGAGAGCATTCTAGAAGGGAATTACTATTGGTGGGACTATGAGGAGTACTATTACTATGGGGGGCACTAATATTTCTTCAGGATAGTATTTGGGGGCACAGCGAGCAGCAGGATAACACTGTGGGGGCTCCAGGTTGGGGGATGATGATAGAAATGTGAGGAAGCTAAGATGTCCGTGTGTCACACTCTGCAGAGACGAGGCGGCTGAGAGAAGTGTCCGGGACCGAATGGAGAAGATGATGACAGAGAAGATCTACACCGGAGGAGACGTCACCTGGAGGCCCTGGATGTGACCGGTATGTGCTGCTGTATAGCAAGTACAGCACAATGCGGTGTGTGGGGGGAGGGTCGATTTAGAGAACTGGGCCAGGGTTAATGCAAAGTGTTAATATGCACTGTGAATATAAGCCCTGTACTGTGTTGTCACTGTGCATATTAACCCTTTACTGTGATGTCACTGCATATTAAAGGGGTACTCCGGGATAGGAAAATAAATCCCCTATCCAAAGGATAGAAGACAAGTGTCTGATCAGGGGGGTCTGGCCGTTGGGATCCCCCACGATCTCCTGTATGGTACTCCGGATCTCCTTGTGCCCAAAGCGGTGGTCAACACTCCCTCTCCATGTATCTATGGGAGAGCCGCAGAAACAACACTTGTGTATCTCCGAGTCCTCCATAGAGATACATGGAGGGGGGAGTGTTGACCACACCACCGCTCCGTGCGGTGGTTGACACAGCTTATTTCTTGAGGATTGAGGCGGGGCGCCGTACAGGAGATCACGAGCATCCCAACAATCTTTGTGGGGGCCTCATGTTCGAGTTTCGCCTAAGGCCTCACAAAGTCTAGAGCCGCCTCTGGTTCTCCATGTGTGGTCTGACTAGTAATTTGTAAAGTGGCAGGACTATGTTCTCATCATGGGCATCTATGCTCCTTTTGATTTAACCCTTTTATATTATTGGCCTAGGCAGAAGCTGCCTGACACTGGTTTCTACAGCTTAGTTTGCTGTCCACTAAAATTCCTAGATCCTTTTCCATGTCAGTGTTACCCAGTGTTTTACCATTTAGTATGTACGGGTGACTTGCATTATTCCTTCCCATGTGCATAACCTTACTTTTGTCAGTGTTAAACCTCATCTGCCACTTCTCTGCCCAAGCCTCCAATCTATCCAGATCCATCTGTAGCAGTATACTGTCCTCTTCTGTGTTCATTACTTTACACAGTTTATTGTCATCTGCAAAAAAATTTATTTTACTGTGCAAGCCTTCTACAAGATCATTAATAAATTACTTTAACATGACCGATCCCTCATGAAGCCATGCTGATATGATGTTATTTGCTTATTTTCATTGAATTACTCCAAGCATCTCTTAGAAAACCTTCAGTTTAACCATGACAGATGTTAAACTTACCGGCCTATAGTTTTCAGGCTCTGTTTTTGACTAGAGATAAGCGAATCGAAGTTGACGAAGTGGAATTCTATCCGAATTTGAGGAAAAAGTCGATTCACACCGAATCCGAATTTCCTCACGCTTCGTGGTAAGGAATCGCATTTATTCCTAAAATGGCTGCTGCACGTGTTAGGACATAGAGCAAGGAACTCTGGGAATGAGGGATCACCCACAATGCCATACATGCAGCCAATCAGCAGCCAGCCAGCTCTGTGATGTCACAGCCTTAGATATAGCCTCAGCCATCTTGGATTCAGACATTTTCCAGTGTACTTAGTGCAGGGAGAGACGTCAGCAGGCGCTACGGACAGTGGTAGAAAAGACTTAAAAACTTTTATTTTGCTGTATAGAAGTTCAGGGAAATGATAGGGAGGGATCATTCCACATTATTAAGGCCGAACAGGGTTCAGTAGGGGAGTTTACATCCTGGCTAATAGGAACAATCCTATTACACCTTGCTGCACTGATTGGGGATCCAAATTGCCATTATACAGCTCTGTAATTCCAGCAAACTGTTCTTGTTATTGGGGTGCAAGTGCTGTTAGATACAGCCATTAACAGGGTTTATTATAAGGAAATATTTCTATGTCTTATTTGCCCTTGTGTGGTGCAGTTATATGTTCTAAAGCATTTTTTGGCTTGTAATAGTGGGAAAAAAGGGCTTATTAGCTGTTGTGTGGTGGCAGCAGTGGGAAGTCGGGAGGCAAACGTGCCCAGGGTAGACCACCCACTTCGCAGGAGCCTGAAAGTAGTGGCTCAGGGGTTCACGGAAGCAGCGGCGGTAGCAGTCAGTCAGTGCAGAGTGTTGGGTGTAAAATCACCTACTCAGCGGTGTGGCAGTATTTTTGTTAAGCCGCCGGAGAAGGTGAAAATGGCCATTTGTAGAATCTGTGGGCAGAAGGTGAAGCGAGGCCAGGGTGCACCACGGCCCTGCATAAACATATGCAGCATCACCATAAAGTTGCCTGGGAGAACCGTGGCTCCGATGTGGTGGTCCAGCCTGCTGCAGCAACCGCTGCATCACCCAGTGGCACGCACCCGATTTCAAGCAGTCAAGGCTCCAGCAACTCAGCCGAAGGGAGCTGTCTGTCCTTCCCATCATCTGCTGGTCCTAATGCTCCTGCTCCTCCTCCTACTCGTCAGTCATTCAATCAGCAATCAATCACCGAAGCGATTGCCAAGAGACAACAGTATGCATGCACTCATCCAACGGCGCAGAAGCTGAATGTGCTCCTGGCCAAGTTGCTGGTGCTGCAGTCCCTCCCTTTCCAAGTGGTGGACTCTGCACCTTTCAAAGAACTGATGGCTTGTGCCAAGCCGAGGTGGAGAGTCCCAAGCCATAATTTCTTTGCCAAAAAGGCAGTACCAGCCATGCACACATATGTAGAAAAGAAGGTGGGCCAGTCCTTGAACCTGTCGGTGTCTGCCAAAGTGCCGCCTCTATGTTCTAACGCCGTTAGTCCTGCGACAATGTATTCCTCTGCTTCTTCATCCACCACCGTCTCCTCAGCCTCAACTTCAGGGACAATTCACAGTGCCACTCCAGCATACCACATGTGCAGGGCACAGTGGTGTCACGCTGTTCTGCACCTCGTTTGCCTGGGCGAACGGAGTCACGCAGGGGAGGAACTGCACCGTGTCCTTCATTAAGAAATCGAATCCTTGCTTTCTCCGCAACAACTCAAAATCGGAACCATGGTGACCAACAATGGGAAGAACATGGTGTCGGCGCTGCATCAAGGCCCTGCATGGCACACGTGTTCAATCTGGTTGTCAAGTGGTTCCTGAAGTCTTCCACCCATCTGCAAGACATCCTCCTTGAGCTGCAGCGGCAGAACAACATCCCCCAACATAGGCTGATATGCGACGTTTCCACCCTCCCTATGTTGGACCGACTGTACGAACAGAGAAAGGCCATAAACGATTTCTTGATGATCCAAGCGGACAGGAGTACTCCCCTGTGTAACTTCAATGTCTGCCAGTGGCAGCTCATGTGTGACACCTGCCTTTTGCTCGGGCCCTTTGAGGAGGCCACGTTATTTGTCAGTTGCCAGGACTACGGGATGGACAACGTCATTCCACTGCTTCATGTCCTGGAACAGATGCTGAAAAATCTGGCTGGTCAGGGGACTGGAGACGTGACGCCTAGATCTCATGGCCACATGAGCCCTGTGGGGGCTGAACTGGAGGAGGAGGAGGAGGACATTAGAGCACAAGCAATGTGTAGCAAAATGGGTTGTTTTTCTACGCAGGTGACAGGAAAGGAGGAGCAGGAGAAGCCAGAGGAGCTTGCACAAATGGCCCGATGCATGCTCACTTGCTTGCGTAGTGACAGCCGAATTGTCACCATTCGGCAGAGGGATGACTTCTGGCTCTCCACCTTGGGGCCTTTTTTACACCCGCTGAGAGGGAGGACAAACTGAACTACTATAGAGCCATCCTATATAATCAGTTGTCCACTGCCTATCTGTGCCATTGTCCATCCTCTTGCAGGTCTGACTGGGGGGGCCCTCTGCGCTCACGTACCTCTGCTTAGGCAGGGTGGGGTGGTAGGAGCAGTTCCAGCTCCATCAGCAGCAGCCTGAGTCTAGAGTCACTGATGAGCAGCTTTCTTCACCCACCTACTGAAGAAACTACTCACCAGAAGCAGCAGCTAGACCTAGAGCAGGAGCTGAACCAGCAGGTGGTGGCATTCTTGGACAGCACCCTGCCACCCCACATTGAAGATCCGGTGGACTACTGGGCAGCCAAACTGGATTTGTGGCCGCAACTGGCAGAGTTTGCCCTGGAAAATCTGTCCTGCCTGGCCAGTAGTGTGGCATCAAAGTGGGTGTTTAGTGCGGCGGGGGCCATAGTTACCCCAAGAAGATCTCGCCTGTCCACCCAAAATGTGGAGAGACTGACCTTTGTCAAGATGAATCAGGCGTGAATCAGCCAGGATTTCCACCCACCAATGTGTGATGCATCAGATTAGATCATCCATGGTGCCACACCAACACTTTGACAAAAGAGACCGGTTTCTTCTGGCTACCTGCCTCAGCTACTATTCTGATGCTGCCACCTGCCTGATGCCACACATCTGATGCCAAGTGCTCCTTCTTTCACCCACCATCTTAATCTAGTGCTGGTATTGCCACCCACCTCCCCACTCTGTCATCGGGTCACTCTGTGGTCTCTTGATGCTGCTACCACCTCCATACTATGTTACCCTGCCACTCTGTGGTATCCTCCTGCTGCTGCTTCCATATCCATACTATGTCACCTTGCCACTCTGTGGTCTCCTGATGCTGCTGCCACCTTCACACTATGTCACCTTGCCACTCTGTGGTCTCCTGATGCTGCTGCCACCTCCACACTATGTCACCTTGCCACTCTGTGGTCTCCTTATGCTGCTACCACCTACACACTATGTCACCTTGCCACTCTGTGGTCTCATGATGCTGCTGCCACCTCCACTCTGTCATTGTGCCACCCTGTGGTCTCCTGATGCTGCTGCCACCTCTACACTATGTTACCTTGCCACTCTGTAGTCTCTTGATTCTGCTACCACCTACACACTATGTCACCTTGCCACTCTGTGGTCTCCTGATGCTGCTGCCCCCTCCACATTGTTATTGTGTCACCCTGTGGCCTCCTCCTGATGCTGCTGCTGCCACTTCCACACTCTGTCATTGTGCCACCCTGTGGCCTCCTCATGATGCTGCTTCCAGATTCACACTCGGTCAGTCATTGTGCCACTCTGTGGTCTCCTCATGCTGTTGCTGCCAAATCCATACTGTCAATGTTCCACCCTGTGTCCTCCTCCTGATGCTGCTGCTGCCACCTCCACACTGTCATTGTGCCACCCCGTAGCCTCCTCCTGATGCTGATGCTGCCGCCACCTACTATGTCATTGTGCCAACCAATATTTTAAAAGTCAGAATCTGTAAACACCTTTCAGACATTTCACATACCAGAGAGAGAAATGTTTCAGCGGCCAGTCTACATTTCGCGGTCTCCCATCAGGGAGATACCGCAGGTTTTCAGGTTCAGTCCCTAGAAAGGGTTAATCCTCCTGCCAGAGGTGGTGACTATAAGCGTAAGCTCCTTAACAGGGAGTCATACTGGATTTTTTGTATGGGTTCCCGAGTCCCAGCAGGGTTAAATCGCAAACATGATTTAATCCTGCATTACTGATCTTTGCTCAGATATACTTTTAAAACAGTTTTGTGTTTTTTGACATATCCAACTTTTTATTTCTATATGTATCTTTGCTCCTATACTGACATGGCATTTGGATAGTAGGCGGAACCCAATTTGTGTGTCCACTCCTGCTAATCCAAACCACCTGCGAGTGCTAGGAAGTTCAGCTATTTAAGTATGAAGCCATTCAACAACCATTGTGTCATGAATAAGGATCAGTATTAGAGCATCCGAAACATGTAGACCTGCTTGCCGTGTTGGATTGTTTTTTATCCTGTGTTATTTTGGAATAAAGAACAACGTCTTTTTTGGAAAGCTGGACATCCCATCTTATTTTCATACAGTTTGCAACTGGTGCCCCTTCCAAGCACCGTCCGTGCTTTCACTGCAAGACTGACCAGGTGAGCGCCGCCTACGGAACTTTTATACCTATGTCATTGTGCCACTCTGTGGCCTCCTGATCCTGATGCTACCTCCACACTGTCATTGTGCCACCCTGTGGCCTCCTACTGATGCTGCTGCTGCCGCCACCTCCACTCTCTGTCATTGTGCCACCCTTTGGCCTCCTCCTGATGCTGCTACCAGCTCCACACTCTGTTATTGTGCCACTCTGTGGTCTCCTCCACTCTGTCTTTGTGCCATCCTGTGGCCTTCTCCTGATACTGCTGCTGTCGCCATCTCCACACTCTGTGGCTTCCTGATGCTGCTGCCAACTCCACACTGTCATTGTGCCACCCTGTGCTCTCCTCCTGATGCTGCTGCTGCCCCCGCCACCTCCAGACTCAGTCATTTGGCCACTCTGTGGTCCACTTATGCTGCTTACACCTCACCAATATGTCATAAGGCCACTCTGTGGACTTCTCATGCTGTTCCCACCTTCCCCACTTCATGACTGGGACACTATTTGCCTTTCGGCCTGGCTGACATTATGATTTATTTGACTCTTTTTCTGATCTGTCAAAAGGAAGGAAAAATTAGACGCACAACGGATCCTGTCTATGTAACAGCTATAAGGCCTGCATGACATGGTCCCTATTTTGCATCAGAATTGGCTTATCATTTGGTAGCCAAAAGCAGGAGTGGGTACAAAACACAGAAGACATGCAAATATTCTAGTCACGTGTCATCTCTGTTTTGGATCCACTCCAGTTTTTTTTTAGCTTTAGCAATACTGATGGATTACTGACCAAATGCTGACCGAGTGAAGGCGAATGCTCCACAGACAGGATGCGTTTTTTGGCGGTTATTGTTCTGATGGATCAGAGGAAGGGCAAAATATTCAGTGACGTCAACACAAACTTACTGCTGACACCCTCTCCACTCTGTCGGGGGGGGCTCTACTTTTATAAGCATTTAATAGAACAGGTTCTGTAGACATCTATGTGGAATCAGCTGCCGACGGTGTAAAAGTAGTGCGCTTCTTCTTGACACTAAAATTGACCTGTAAGGCTGAGTTCACACTTAAGTTATTTGGTCAGTTTTGGCCCCGAAACTGCCCAAATAAGTGAAGTGTGCAGTGATTCTAAGAGCGACGCCTGTCATCTGCATGTCATACTGACTCACAGTATTGTTTCACTACCACAACAGTCTCCCTATGCGTGTTACTGCAAGGCACAGTGTTCTACACCACTAAAAAGGCTCTCTGCAGCCAGGAAATAACAGTTTTTAATGCAATTCGCCAGAAATAAATTTGGATCAAACAAAATTTTTCCGAAATCGAAACGACCGAATCAAATTCTTTTGAAATTCGCTCATCTCTATTTTTTGACCCCTTTTTGAATATTGGCACCACATTTGCTAAGAGCCAGTCCTATGAAACACTCCCTGTCAATATACAGTCCTTAAATATCAGAAATAAGGGTCTGGCTATGACTTTACTTAATTCTCTTAGGATACGGGGGTGTATGCCATCTAGTCTATTTTCATATTTTAAAGATGCTGCTGCACTTCTTCCAGGGTCAGACAGGGCACGTTTAATGGGAAAATTATTTTACATTCTGCTTTTCATCTGACAGTATATTTTTCTTGGTAAATACAATGGAGCAAAAAATATTTACCGGTAATAGCTTTGCTTTCTCCTCATTGCTCTCTGCAACTCCCCCCGCATTACTCTGTAAAGGGCCAACACCTTCAGATTTACACTTTTTACTATTTTTATTCTTGTTTTTTCCCACTTCTTTTGAGCCTTATGGGGATTATTTACAAAGATCCTAATTTATGATGAGGCTCAGGCCTTTTCATAAATTATGCCTATTTCACACTTGTGTCGTGGCATTCTGGTTATGAGATCCGGCAAAGGATCTCAAAACTGGGCTAAAACTGATCCATTTTCTCCCTAGTCATTCTCAATGGGAACAAAACTCATTAGGATCCATCATGATCCATTCTGTTTCATTTTGTCGTGTTTTTTTGACTGGACATAAAACCGCTGCAAGGTGATGTAGAAACCAGATCTGGCATGAAAATCAACTTAAAGAGGACCTTTCATCTGAATCAAGTAAGTAAACTGAATATACATACATGGAGAGCGGCGCCCAGGGATCCCCCTGCACTTACTGTTATCCCCGGGCGCCGCTCCGTTCTCCGGTTATAGGCTCCGGTAAAGTCACAGTTAGGCTCCACCCATTTGAGCCTGCCGGCGTCTCTTTCTCCTATGTTGTAGCGCTGGCCAATCGCAGCGCTCAGCTCATAGCATGGCTAAGAGCTGAGCGCTGCGATTGGCCAGCGCTACAGCATAGGAGAAGGAGACCGCGGCAGGCTCCAATGGGTGGAGCCTAACTGTGACTTTACCGGAGCCTATAACCGGAGAACGGAGCGGCGCCCGGGGATAATAGTAAGTGCAGGGGGATCCCTGGGCGCTGCTCTCCATGTATGTATATTCAGTTTACTTACTTGATTCAGATGAAAGGTCCTCTTTAAGTCCATGGTGCCGGAAAAAAAACAGATATGGCGCCCATTGACGTATATAGATTTTCATACTGGTTTTACATATCCGGTTTGTTCAGTTTTGATTTAAAGGGATTATGTCACCTCCTTTTACCCAATAGAGATGCGGACATGCACGGCTAGATCGCCGCTAGCATGTCCGCAATATACCTGTCCCATATCTCTGAGTGGTTTTATTGAGTGTAAAAAATGATTTTATATATATGTAAATCAGCCTGGTAAGGAGCCCAAGGGGCTGTACTAACCGTTCTGGAGCCCAGCCTCACCCCCTGTGAAGGAGCCCAGCACCGCCTGTATCCACAAATCTCCTCCTTGCTCACAAAGTCAGATCGCCGTAATCTCGCGATGCACGAGCTCGCGCATGTGCAGTGCCGGCATAGTGTTCCTTCCCTGTGCTGGTATCAGCCTCAGGGAACGAACTGCGCATGCGCAAGCTCGCGCACCACGAGATTACGGCAATCTGACTTCGTAAGCAAGGAGGCGATTCATTGATACAGGCGGTGCTGGGCTCCTTCACAGGGGGCGAGGCTGGGCTCCAGAATGGTTAGTGCAGCCCCTTGGGCTCCTTACCAGGCTGATTTACATATATATAAAATCATTTTTTACACTCAATAAAACCACTCAGAGATATGGGACAGGTATATTGCGGTCATGCTAGCGGTGATCTAGCCGTGCATGTCCGCATCTCTATAGGGTAAAAAGAGGTGACAGAATCCTTAATACAACCGGATCCGGATGAAATGGATGAATCCGGATGTATTAAATGGCGTGGATCCGTTTAATTCCAGTTTTTAGATTCTCTGCCGGATCTCAAAAACAGAATACCACAACCCAAGTGTGAAACAGGCGCACAGCCGGCATGTGCCTGGGGTAAAATCTACTCCAGCACCTGACTACATGACTACAGTAGTTTTTAGTCCTCTTTTTTGCCTGTTTCCAGGCATAAAAGTTAGTAAATCTGTTGGGGCCGAAGTCCAGGCCTCGTTGGGGTCTTTTTACTTTTACAAGCAAAAGCTGGCATAAAAATATTCGTAAATGACACCCTATATATTGCTGTTGTCCCTGTGTAGTATTTTCTATGCTAGGCCTGAAACATGTCAGCGATGCGTAGATTGAGCACATCTTAGTTCAAACAATAAAGAAGACTTTTTATAGATTTATCGAGTATTTCCTGGAGTTCATCAGATTGCAATGAATTATCTGAAACCAACCTGGAAGAAATATTGCATGCCAAGAAAGCTTTGAAATTCTGGACAGAACTTCCCAAACTTAAAGGGGTATTCTGGTTATATCAAGTTATTCCCTATCTACAGTACAGAGATAACTATTAGATCGGTAGTGGTATAAATTCTGGGACCCACACCAATCACAAGGCAAAGGGCCCCTGAAATGAATAGAACGACAGGTTGACCATGCGCTGTGCCACTCTCTCTTTGAGACTGCTGCAGACAGCTGAGTACAGCACAGAGTAGTCAGAACCCCCAATGATCTAATAGTTATCTCCTATCCAGTAGGTAGAGGATAACTTGATATACTGTAAGTGGAAAACACCTTTAAAGATGTGGTTTGTCTTTTGCTACCTAACTTCCATCTCTACAGGTGGTCTATATACTGTAACTCCTCTGTCTTCTGAAATTCTGTCACGATCCGTAACTGCAGTCTCATTGATTGGACATGTCAGATTTAAGGGAGAGACTGTGAAGGAGATTACATATTTATTGATTGTCTTGTGTTTTCGGGGATGAAATAACTATTTTCTGTGCATGTACAGTTTTACAATAGAGGAGATGACTTGCTCCTTAATGGTCTGCTAGGAAGACAAAGCATCAGGACCTGAACTATTCTCATCACTTCAATTTTTCATTGGGAGTAAATAGAAAGGAGAAATAGACTGTGTTTGATAAATGACACAAGTAGCTCACATGATTATGTGTTGCAATCACATATCAGCTATTTACTGACCAGGCTGGATAGATTTGTACAGTATAATGGCTGTGCCACCATATTCCTTATGGTACATGATAGAAGCATGGTTCCAGGCTACATTCATACTAACAGGAAAAACGCATGCAAAACAGGCAGAGGGCCAGAAAATGGCTGCAAAAATGGTTGAAAGATGGGCATGAAATACTGACAGTGTCACTAATGGCACTGTGGATGGCAATGGGGAACTGGATGGCATTTGGGGCACTGTGAATGGCAATGGGGGCACTGGATGGCATTTAGGGGCACTGTGGATGGCAAAGGGGCACTGTGGATGGCAAAAGTGGCAATGGATAGCATTTGGGGCTATCCATTTCAGTAAAAGTTCGGGTTCGGTGTTCAGCGTGTTAATTGCCTCTTTTTGAAAGGCTGCAGAGCAGCCAATCAACAAGCGTTTAACTTGTGTGCCCTTAGAAGCCATCACAGCCATGCCTACTAATGGCATGGCTGTGATTGGCCAGTGCAGCATGTGACCCAGCCTCTATATAAGCTGGAGTCACGTAGCACTGCACGTCACTCTGCTGTTACTAGTGTAGGGATAGGATGCTGCTGCTGTGAGGGAGAGAATAGGAAATAATCTTTAATCAGAAGTGCTTGTTAACTCAGCGATCTACATAAATTTTGTTTTGTGGGTGCAGTGCACAATCTTTTTACCCTGCCCTGAGCCCAGTCACATAGAAAAATTACTTTTATCCGTCTGTTAGTTAGGTGGACGTCGGCCGCCATTTTATGCAAGTTCAGTGCACCAGCATATGTGCATTTGTGAAGCTTGAAATACTGCAATTATACTGCAATTATATTCTGGTTTTAAAAAAATCACCCACTTTTTTGCAAGACCCTACATATGGGGCCTTTGCAGCATTTGTCAGTATGAAATACAAGCTTGAAATACTGCAATAATTTTCTGGGTTTAAAAAAGCACCCATTTTTGGCAATACCCTACATCTGGGGCCTATGCTGCATTTGTTAGTGTGAAATACAAGCTTGAAATACTGCAATAATATTCTGGGTTTAAAAAAAACACCCATTTTTGGCTATATCCTACATCTGGGGCCTATGCTGCATTAGTTAGTGTGAAATACAAGCTTGAAATACTGCAATAATATTCTTGGTTTAAAAAAACACCCATTTTGGGCAAAATACTAAATTTGAGGCCTTTGCTGCATCTGTCAGTGTGAAATACAAGCGTTAGATACTGCTGTTATATTCTGTTATTTAAAAAACACCCATTTTGTGCAAAATACTAAATTTGCGGCGTTTGCTGCATCTGTCAGTGTTAAATACAAGCTTGAAATACTGCAATAATTTTCTGGGTTTAGAAAAACACCCATTTTGTGCAAAATACTAAATTTGAGGCCTTTGCTGCATCTGTCAGTGTGAAATACAAGCATTAGATACTGCTGTTATATTCTGTTATTTAAAAAACACGCATTTTGGCCAAAATAAAAAATTTGCGGCATTTGGTGCATCTGTCAGTGTGAAATACAAGCTTGAAATACTGCAATAATATTCTGGGTTAAAAAAAACACCCATTTTTGGCAATACCCTACATCTGGGGCCTATGCTGCATTTGTTAGTGTGAAATACAAGCTTGAAATATTGCAATAATATTCTGGGTTTAAAAAAACACCCATTTTGGGCAAAATACTAAATTTGAGGCCTTTGCTGCATCTGTCAGTGTGAAATAGAATTGTTAGATACTGCTGTTATATTCTGTTATTAAAAAAACACCCATATTGGTCAAAATACAAAATTTGCGGCGATTGCTGCATCTGTCAGTGTGAAATACAAGCTTGAAATATTGCAATAATTTTCAGGGTTTAAAAAAACGCCCATTCTTATCAATACCTTACATCTGGGGCCTTTTCAGCATTTGTCAGTGTGAAATACAAGATTTAAATACTGCCATAATATTCTATTATTAAAAAAACACCCATTTTGGGAAAAATACTAAATTTGCGGCCTTTGCTGCATCTCTCAGTGTGAAATACACGCGTTAGACACTCCTGTTATATTCTGTTATTAAAAAAACACCCATTTTGGGCAAGATCCTAAATTTGCGGAGATTGAGGAGAGCGTCAAATAAGGGATGTGACCCCGGTCGTGGTGCTGCTGGTGGAGGCCCTGTTGCAGGGAGAGGACGTGGTCGATCTGTGCCAGCTACACGCACAAGTGAAACACCTTCCTCAGGTGCGAGTAGGCGACAGAACCTTCAGCGTTATTTGGTTGGGCCTAATGCTGCTCAACGAATGGTGAGGGCAGAACAAGTACAGGCGATAGTAGATTGGGTTGCTGACAGTGCCTCCAGTTCCTTCACATTGTCTCCCACCCAGTCTCCTGCTGAAAGATCAGAGTAGGCACCTGCAGCCGATGTCCATCAGTCTTTCATCTCACCCCCTTGCAAATCAGCCACGCAGTCTGAGCCCCAAGTCATGCAGCAGTCTCTTCTGCTTTTTAAAGACTGATGACTCTGCTAGCAGGGTTTCCCAGGGCCATCCACATAGCCCTGCCCCAGAAGTGGAAGAGATTGAGTGCACCGATGCCCAATCACTTATGTTTCAAGATGAGTACATGGGTGGACCATCGCAGCACGTCTCGGATGATGACGAAACACAGGTGCTAACTGCTGTGGCTTTCTGCAGTGTGCAGACTGACAAGGAGGGCAGGGGTGAAGACTGGGTGGAAGATGATGTGGAGGACGATGAGGTCCTTGATCCCACATGGAATCAAGGTCATGCGAGTGACCTGTCTAGTTCGGAGGAAGAGGTGGTGGTCACACAGAGCCACACTAGCACAGCAGAAGAGGGAGCAGGGTGCAAAAGCGGAGCGGCCGTCCCCTAGACAGTACGCCTGCTACTGCCCAATGCAGCAAGGGACCTAGCACACCAAAGCCAGCTCCAAGGAATTCCCTGGCGTGGCAGTCCTTCAGACAATGTGCTGACAAGACACGAGTGGTTTGCACGCTGTGCAATCAGAGCCTGAAGCGAGGCATAAACGTTCTTACCTGAGCAAAACCTGCATGACCAGGCATCTAAGTGCAAAGAACGAGCTGCAGTGGAGTAGACACCTCTAAAACCTCTGGCTCCTCCTGCTTCCTCTTCTGCTGCAGTCTCGGCCTCTTCATCCACCTCTGGAGTAACAGTGGCACCTGCCACTCCGCAAACTGAGTATCTGCCAGCAACACCACCACCTGGGTCACCAAGCATCTCTACAATGTCCCACGGAAGCATTCAGCTCTTCATCTCCCAAACACTGGAGCAGAAGAGGAAGTACCCACCTGCGATCCCTAGCCCTGAATGCCAGCATTTCAAAATTACTAGCCTTTGAAATGCTGTCATTCCGTCTGGTAGAGACAGAGAGTTTTAAAAGCCTTATGGCGGTGGCTGTCCCACAGTACATCATGCCCAGACACCACTACTTTTCCAGGTGAGCTATCCCTTCCCCGCACAACCAAGTGGGGGACAAAATCAGTTGTGCACTGCCAACGCCATCTGTGCCAAGGTCCACCTAACTACGGATACGTGGACCAGTAAGCACGGTCAGGGACGTTATATCTCCCTAACAGCACACTGGGTAAATGCAGTTGTGGCTGGGCCTGAAGCGGATAGCAGTTTGGTGCATGTCCTTCCACCACCGAGGATTGCAGGGCGCTTTAGTTTGCCTCCTGTTGCTTCCTCCTCCTATTCCGCTTCCTCATCCTCTACCACCTCCTCATCCAGTCAGCATAACACCTTCACCACCAACTTCAGCACAGCCAGGGGTAAACGACAGCAGGCAGTTTTAAAACGTATTTGTTTGTGGGACAAACCTCACATCGCGCAGGAGCTGTGGACCGTCATGGAACAACAGACCGATGAGTGGTTGGTGCCAGTGAGCCTCAAGCCCGGCCTGGTGGTGTGCGATAATGGGCAAAATCTCGTAGCAGCTCTGGGACTAGCCGGTTTGACGCACCTCCATTGCCTGGTGCATGTGCTGAATTTGGTGGTGCAGAGGTTCCTTAAAAATTACGCCGATATGTCAGAGCTGCTGCAGAAAGTGCGGGCCATCTGTGCGCGCTTTCGGCGTTCTCATCCTGCTGCTGCTCGCCTGTCAGCGCTGCAGCGTAACTTCGCCTTCCCGCTCACCGCCTCATGTGCGTCGTGCTTACAAGGTGGAACTCCACATTGCACATGCTGGCCAGACTGTGCGAGCAACAGCAGGCGATAGTGGAGTTTCATCTGCAGCACGCACGGGTGAGTCGCTCTGCGGAACAGCACCACTTCACCACCAATGAGTGGGCCTCCATGCGAGACCTGTGTTCCTTGATGCGCTGTTTCGAGTACTCCACCAACATGGCCAGTGCCGATAACGCCGTTCTCAGCATTATTATCCCACTTCTATGCCTCCTTGAAAAAACGCTTTTGGCGATGATGGAAGAGGATGTGGCACAGGAGGAGGAGGAGGAAGAGGGATCATTTCATAGAGTTTCCGGCCAGTCATTCCCAAGTGGCTCCAAGGGTGGGATCCTGCACCCACAAACACCAGGTAAGCAATTGTCCAGCCAGCACACAGTTCTGGAGGATGAGGAGGTGGAGGATGAGGAGGAGGAGATGGAGGAGGAGGAATCGTGTTCACAGCAGGGTGGCACCCAAGCCAGCTCATGGCCATCACTGGTGCGTGGCTGGGGGGATACATAAGACACAGATGATACACCTCCCACAGAGGACAGCTTGTCGTTGCCTCTGGGCAGCCTGGCACACATGAGCGATTACATGCTGCAGTGTCTCCGCAACGACCGCCGAGTTGCCCACATTCTAACTTAGGCTGTTTACTGGTTGGCCACACTGCTGGATCCCCATTACAAGGACAACGTGCCATCCTTATTTCCGTCACTGGAACGTAATCGCAAGATGCGCGAGTACAAGCGCACGCTGGTAGACGCTCTGCTAGTGGAATTCCCACCTGACAGCGGGGCACAGTGGAAGCACAAGGCGAAGGCAGAGGAGAAGGAAGAGGTCGCCAACGCAGCTGGGGCACCACCAGCACCTCAGAAGGCAGGGTTAGCATGGCCGAAATGTGGAAAAGCTTTGTCAGCACGCCACAACAACCAGCAGGAACATCTTAGCAGGAGGCAGCATTTCAGCAATATGGTGGAGCAGTATGTGTCCACACGCCTACACGTACTGAATGACGGGTCTGCCCCCTTCAACTTCTGGGTCTCCAAATTGGGCACATGGCCTGAGCTTGCCCTTTACACCTTGGAGGTGCTGGCCTGCCCTGCAGCCAGTGTATAGTCTGATTGTGTGTTTAGCATGGCAGGGGGCATCATCACAGACAAGCGCAGCCTCCTGTCCACAGCCAATGTGGACAAGCTCACGTTCATTAAAATGAACCAGGCATGGATCCCACAGGACTTGTCCGTACCTTGTGCAGAATAGACTTGTATACCGGCCTTAACCAGACATTGTTATACTGCAGCGCAATTGCTCATTCTTGTATTTTGGATATTTCACACTCTTTTGGAGTGTACCATAATTAAAAAAAATAATAATTAAAACCAAAAATCAGTGTTGGCTACCTCGTCCTCCTCCACCGCCGCTTCCACCTACACTGCTACGTCCACCGCCTCCTCAACCCCCTACATATGGACCTCCACCTCATACATTAATATAATTTTTTTAAAATTTGTACGTATTTTATTTTATGTCATTTAAAAAATATGTCTCTTATATTTTCGGTTGAAATTCACCAATTTTTGGCTGAGATATACCCCTGCTCTACCTAATAGACAGGTAAACAAATGTCCCTAATTTGTCTGTTACATTTTTGCGTGAAATTCACTAATCTTTGGCTGTGATATACCCCTGCTCTACCTAGTGGACAGGTTAATAAATTTCACAAATTTTTCTGTTACATAGTTGGGTGACATTAACCAATTTTTGGCTGTGATATACCCCTGCTCTACCTAGTGGACAGGTTAATACATTTCACAAATTTTTCTGCTACATTGTCGGGTGACATTCACCAATTTTTGGCTGTGATATACCTCTGCTCTACCTAGTGGACAGGTTAATACACTTCGCTAATTTGTCTGTTACATTGTCGAGTGACATTCACCAATTTTTGGCTGTCATATACCCCTGCTCTAACTACTAGACAGGTTAATAAATTTCAGTAATTTTTCTGTTACATTGTCGGGTGACATTCACCAATTTTTGTCTGTGATATACCCCTGTTCTACCTAGCGGACAAGGAAATACATTTCACTAATTCGTCTGTTACATTCTTGGGTGACATTTTACCATTTTTGCTGTGAATAAACCCCTGCTCTCCATAGGTGACAGGGACCGAAATTTTTTAAAATAGTCTGTTCCATTAGTGGGTGACATTAACCCATTTTTGGCGATGAAAAACCCCTGCTCTGCATGGGTGACAGGGAATTAAATTTCATTCGTCTTTAATTGACGCGCACCCCCTCCTTTCATTCGATGCTTCAACTTTAACAACTTGTCCCACATTTCCGCTCGATCACATTGGAGCCATTGACCTCCCTTGGATGTGGTATCTCTTTCTCACGCTCCCTCTCCGGCATGGAACCCTGATTCGCCGTTAACCATGATCAACATGGTAGGCGCAGAAAAGAACATCGAAAGTTGATAGAGAAGATATCCAAATGGATGGTGGACGTCACGGGGACGTGATATCAGGCAGAAGTTATCTAGAGTCAACAAAGCGGCAGCAGGCCTCTCTTGTCTAACGTTTACAAATCCAAAATACTACAGTGACATTCCCTATAATTTTTTATTAATCATTCCAATAACAGGGCATCTTAAGAGTCCTGTATTGTTATTTATCGTCACTACCTCCCCGAGTTGGGAGTGGGTAATTGCCGCGCGCCCCTCCTTTACTTCGAAGCTTCGGCTTTAATAATTTATCCCACATTTCCGCTCGATCACATTTAAATTCATCCATTGACCTCCCTTGGATGTGGTATCCCTTTCTCACGCTCCCTCTCCGGCGTGGAACCCTGATTCGCCGCTAATCGTGATCAACATGGTAGGCGCAGAAAAGAACATCGAAAGTTGAAATAGCAGATATCCAATTGGATCGTGGACATCACAGGGACGTGCGACATGGTGGAGCAGTATGTGTGCACATGCCTACACTTACTGACTGATGGGTCTGCCCCCTTCAACTTCTGGGTCTCCAAATTGGGCATATGGCCTGAGCTTGCCCTTTACGCCTTGGAGGTGCTGGCCTGCCCTGCAGCCAGTGTATAGTCTGAACGTTTGTTTAGCATGGCTGGAGGGGGTTATCACAGGTTATATTTCCCAATGTTTTGGAATGTTTTGGGGGTGTACCCTAATTTAAACAAAAAAAACCAAAAAATAATTAAAACAAAAAAACTGTGTTGGCTACCTCCTCCCCCTCCACCGCCGCTTCCAACTACACCTACACCGCCACGTCCACCGCCTCCTCAACCTCCTACTCCATATGGACCTCGTCCTCCAAGATCAAGATTATTATTTTTTATTTTTGCGTATTTTATGTTATTTTAAGTCATATCCTTATCCACATTTGTTTGCAGAGCACTTGCCATGCTCTTAACAACATTTTGATGCCATTTGCAGCCCTCTAGCCCTTTCCATGAGTTCCGGTCCCCATTGACTTCAATGGGGTTCGGGGTCAAGTTCGGGCGAACCCGTGAAGTTCAGCCAAAACCCGTCGATCCTGAACATCCAGGTGTCCACTCAACTCTAGTGACCACCTGACAATCCCTGAGTCTTAACCTGACTGCTGACAACATGAGCAAATCCTAAAGGTGAAAGTACTCATGCGCTGGAACCTAAGCCTAGCTGAAACTGTAACAAACCCTCAGCTAGGGAGCTGGGGATAAAACAACTGGTTCCTAGTGCTTGGTGCAGGAACCAGTGTCTTCCTGAGGCCTAGCCAGAACAAACAACAAAAGAGAACGAATAGGACTTAGCTTAAGACGGACGGGGAGCAGGAGATTCACCAAACACCAGCTGAGAACTCCAGAAGCAAATATAAACCACAAGGGTTATAGTGAGAGGAGGGTATAAATAGCACCACTAAATAGCTAACACTGACACAGTAAATCTGACACAGTGCAACAGAATTACGGAGGTCAGCTACCTCCCAAGATAATTCCTGCATGTGATCCACCAGTGCATCAACAGTTTCCATTTTGCACAGAGCAAGGGGAAAAAAAATGACGGTATGGGCGGTTTATAATGTCAAAGTAGGTGAGGGAAGGGAAGCAAACCAAATACAACAAAAGCAACAACACACCAGGCTAGGCCCCAAAGCTAGGGAACAGGTAAAGGTCACCACCTGACAATCCCTGAGTCTTTCCCTGACTACTGACAACATTAGCAAATCCTAAAGGTGGAAGTGCTCATGTGCTGGAACCTAAGTCTAGCTGAAACTGTAACAAACCCTCAGCTAGGGAGCTGGGGATAAGACAACCGGTTCCTAGTGCTTGGTGCCAGAACCAGCGTCTTCCTGAGGCCTAGCCAGAACAAACAACAAAAGGGAAGGAGTAGGACTTAGCTTAAGACGGACGGAGAGCAGGAGATCCACCAAACACCAGCTGAGAACTCCAGAAGCAAATATAAACCGCAAGGGCTATAGTGAGAGGAGGGTATAAATAGCACCACTAAATAGCTAATGAGCAGAACCTGTGGGGAGGTGGGATCCTGCCCAAAACTACAACAAAGAGAAACAGAACAATCTGTCAGACAGACTCAGGTGTAGCAAGTCTGTCAGATCTTCCCAGGCCTCTCACAGGGCAGGGCGTAACAGTTTGTGCGCTAGAAACTACATTAAAATTAGAAATAATGTATAAAGCCATAGTAGCAGTTACCCAATCTATTGCTTGTTTAAAGGGATTGTACAGGAATAGAAAAACATGGCTAGCTGTCCATAGGCTGTGTGTTGTATTACAGCTCAGTCCTGTTCACGTAAATGGATGCGAGCTGCAACACCATACACGAACTGTGGACAGGCATGGTGCTTTTTCTCAAAGATAGCGGCCCTGTTTTCTAATCCCAGACAAGAACGTTAAGCTTATCAAGTAACATACCGTAATATAGTACAGACCCGTGTTTCTCAAACTGCGAGGCTGGCTTTGTTGGTGTGGCACCCCTAGTAGATTGGGAGGCATAGCTTGTTAGTCAGCGATGATAAGCGGTACTGCAGTAATATCTGCTTTAGTAACATAACTGACCCCTTTTCTGCTTATCTATATGCAATAAATGAGTTCAGGAGATGAATTTTCAAATAAATTGAGTTTAGGGGAGATACTGGTTCTGCTTAAGGAGACCAGCTGTGAATAGAGATCTATGGGAAAATAATATGCAAGAAGAGAATCGTCTCACTAGTGCCACCTTCCAGACCTGGATCCCTATGAGTCAGTGTCCGACTGGGACACAGCAGGAGAAAATAGGCAACAACCCCTTTAAGCAGGTGTCACATAACACACATAAAATAAATGCAATCAGCTCAACGCCTTTGTTAGTCCTCGGTGCACGGATCCTTAGGAGAAGCAAATTAACTGTTGAAACAAAATAGTGGGTCGAGCACTCGGGTCTTGAATAAAACCATGAATTTTTTATTTAAATATTTTTTAAAATAGTCAAAAAATGGCGCACAGCAGGACATCTCCCCACAGCAATCAACGCGTTTCAGGGTAATTAATAAGGACTGAGTACAGTCTGAAATGCATTGACTGGTGTGGGAAGATGTTCTGCTGTGCGCCATTTTTGGACTTTTTAATTTTTTTTAATTAGAAATAAAAAATGTATGGCTTTATTCAAGACCCGAGTGCTGGACCCTCTACTTTGTTTCTTTAAAGGGCTTCTGTCACCCCACTAAACTGTTTTTTTTTTTGTGTACTTATAATCCCTATCATGCGATATTGCTATACCTTATGTTATTAATAATTTTTGTTCAGTAGATTTAGCAAAAAACGTACTTTTATGATATGCTAATTACCTTTCTACCAGCAAGTAGGGCATCTACTTGCTGGTAGCAGCCGCAGAAAACCGCCCCCTCCTCTTGTTGATTGACAGGACCAGCCGCGATGTCCTCCTCCGGCCAGCCCTGTCAGCATTTCAAAAATCGCACGCCTGTGTTCATTCGGCGCAGGCGCTCTGAGATAAGGAGGCTCGCCTCCCCAGCACTCCCTCAGTGCGCCTGCGGCGATGACGTCTTCTCTTTCGGTGACGTCATCGGCGCAGGCGCACTGAGGGAGTGCTGAGGAGGCGAGCCTCCTTATCTCAGAGCGCCTGCGCCGAATCAACACAGGCGCGCGATTTTTGAAATGCTGACAGGGCCGGCCGGAGGAGGAGATCGCGGCTGGCCCTGTCCATCAACAGAAGGAGGGGGCGGTTTTCTGCGGCTGCTACCAGCAAGTAGACGCCCTACTTGCTGGTAGAAAGGTAATTAGCATATCATAAAAGTACGTTTTTTGCAAAATCTACTGAACGAAAATTATTAATAACATAAGGTATAGCAATATCGCAGGATAGGGATTATAAGTACACAAAAAAAATTATATCAGTTTAGTGGGGTGACAGAAGCCCTTTAAGCAGGTGTGTTACGGACTAAAAGTATATAGTTTGGGCTTTATACAGAATTTATGCTTGGTCCCAATTCACTTTTTACATGCTGAGGTATACAGTATGGCTGTCCTTTAAAATGCTGGTCAGTTTAAGTGCCCATTATCTTTATGAATTAAGTGATATTGCCAGTTTGTTGAAAAAGGTTTGGCATTACAGTTATAGTAAGAAATCAATGCCCTACAAAAGATGGTGCACACACGGGACATGATTAAAAGAGGTTTTATTAGTTCAAAGATGAAAGTTTATCGACGTATCAATCCGAAAGTCCAGCTGGAAGTTTATCTTATCTAAACAAATCTCAGGGGACAGCGAAATGACACGTACTGCATCCTCACATAACAATACAAGGCGATGACATAAATCACCAGGTCAGGTTGCTCTTGCCGATAATGGTATGTAATTTATATTTTCAGTACTGTTAAATGTATTTGGCTTCATGGTAACAAAATTTTAACAAGCGACAGATCCAACTCTATCGATTGATCTCCAATAGAGCTCTGTCACCTATTTTTATTATTATTGCTGGATTTTTGTCATATTTTATGTTTTTATGAATCACTAAATCCCTTTGTATGTTCAAACACAAGGCAGTTCAGGCTGCAGAGCCACTGCTGTTTGTACAATGCAGTCTTGAGGTATTGATTTACTACTTGGCCTGGAGACTCTATGAAGAGTAGAGTTAATTGTTTTCTTCACTGTTTGTCCAAATACGTATTTTCTGACAATAGGGACATTTCACTAATACAAAAATGCCTTCAAGTTTTCAATTTGAGCAAAAATCTTACATTTGTTTTACAGCAGCATAAGCATATGGGAAAAGGCTATTTTTTTTTTGCCAAAATGTTCCAGTCCTTTTTGCAATATGAAATATAATACAATGATGCTTCAAGTAATGCACATTTTACAGGTTAGACTCCTAAGATGGAAGTTTATAGATGTTCCAAGACAACGTACAGGTGTTCTGGCTGGAGGTTATAAATTATTTACAAGCAGCAGCACAAGTAATGGATATTCTGCAATATAATAAAGATAAATAACATTTTTGCTGTCATATTGATATGCCGCTTTTCACATTCCTTGTCCTTTTACTCACTGTTTGCAAAACGGGACTTATAATTGGTATGAAGCATTACATTTTGGCAGATCGTTATTGCTTCCAGGAACCTGATTTTTGAAGGTTGGTGTGTCTACAGAATAAAATATCCTGCTTCTATAGTCATAGCATAAATGTTAAAAATGGAAAACATCTATTTTATAGCTATCCTAAATGGAAGCCAATGAATGAAGAAACTATATAAAATCTAGGCTATTGACATCTTAAATGGGTTGACCCATGAATTATATTCTACAGTTTTCAAACCAGCACAAGGATCTCAATACTTTATAAGTAATTAAAAATTTGCTATAATCATTGAGTTATTCAACAAAATGTATTTGTATAGAGCCACCTGCTGTTTGTTCTTCTCCTCACTTTTCTGTCCACCTCATTAACATCACTGAAGTGGTCACGCATGCTCAGTTCCATCCTTCTACTGCCACCAGCCGGATCTACTGTTAGGTCTCTTGCACACGAACGTTTCTTTTTCTGTTTGCGTTCCGTTTTTTTTGTGTTCCGCATATGGATCGTATACGGAACCATTCATTTCAATGGATCTGCAAAATAAATCGGAAGGTACTCCGTATGCGTTCTGTTTCCGTATTTCCGTTCCGTTCAAAGATAACGGACAAGGATAGTACTGTTCTATCAGGGTCCAGCTGTTACATTCCCCCCCAAAAAACGGAATGCACACGGATGTCATCTGTATTTTTTGCGGATCCGTTTTTTGCGGACCGCAAAATACTGAAAAATCCATACGGTCGTGTGCAAGAGGCCTTAGAAGCTGTGACAGTTACAAAGAGAGAGTTGCAGCAGAAAGGACATACCCCCTGAGAAAAGACCTGCCACCTAAAAGAGAGCACACAGCTCCTGAAAAAGGACATGCCCATAGGTGCCATCCTGAAGAAAATCTAGCAAAGCAATTGGAGCAATAAATGGGGAAGAGCGCTGGATCCATGTGGGGTAAGAAAGAGATTTTAACTTTTACAACTCATGTTACTACATTCTGTAAGGAAACACAACTTAGACAATGCAGGATATGCTTCAATGCTTTACTTCAAAGACACAATACATACATCACAAATAGTAGGGAAATATTCATATCACGATAGTCCAAATGGGAATAAGTCCAAATAGTAATCCAAACAGAGATAAAGGTGGAAGTGAATCCTGTTCAATTCGACGCAGCTATAACAGTTCAGGGTATGCCCCCTTGTTGAGTAAGGGGGAGTACTCTGAAATGACGCACCTGCTTGGGATCACGCTGCATGCACTTCCACCTTTGGATTTACACATTTTGTCCGTTTTGCAGACAAGAATAGGCATTTCTACAATGGGCCACCGTTCCGTTCCGCAAATTGCGGATGGCACACGGGCGGCTTCCGTTTTTTGCAGATCCGCGGTTTGCAGACCGCAAAAAAAGGGCACGGTCGTGCGCATGAGTCCTTTCCAGAATCTTTTCCTATAAAACTATATATCAATCTGCTCAGCTCCTCCTGCTCTATAACATGCTGTCTGCAGATTGCACGGCATTTCATGGTGACAGGTTTCCTTTAAACTTACAATAAATAAGACTAATAAATAAACAAGGCAGAGACCAAAATGGAGGTAAATACTACAGCATTGTATGAAAGGTTACACAATAAACCAATAAGCTCCAGCCAATGGCGGACTATAATGTGGTCGTTTGGGGAGGTAGCCCAAGATGCGACTCTTCCTGGGGGCCCATCGGTGCCCCAAACTGCCTGCCTTCTTAGTAGAACACAGACACATATTTATCTTATTAGTCTTTATCTGTGTAGTGCACTCTATTACCCATCTCTACTGACTTAACCTTTACATGAAGCGATTACCAGTACGAATAAGCAACGAACAAGTCATTTCTGGGTATAGTGGACATTATAACAATGAGCCTTTAGATGCGCCGAATATCATTCAGAGCATTGTAGTTGTGATCGAATATTCCATCATTTGTAAAGTAGACTGTAGCTTTAGGCTACTTTCACACTAGCGTTTTCAATTCCGCTATTGAGATCCGTCATAGGATCTCAATAGCAGAAGAAAAGGCTTAAGTTTTGTCCCCATTCATTGTCAATGGGGACAAAACTGAACTGAACGAAACGGAGTGCGCCAAAATGGATTCCGCTTGCAGCGTTTTTCTGTTTGCGATGTGGTGCGGAGCAAGACGGATCCGTCCTGATACACAATGTAAGTCAATGGGGACGGATCCGTTTTCTCTGACACAATAGAAAACGGATCCGTCCCCCATTGACTTTCAATGGTGTTCATGACGGATCCGTCATGGCTATAGAAAACATAATACAACCAGATCCGTTCATGACGGATGCAGGTGGTTGCATTATTGTAACGGAAGCGTTTTTGCAGATCCATGATGGATCCGCAAAGAACTCTAATGTGAAAGTAGCCTTACACAGAGCGATTTTTCATCATGCGTGCATTGAACGATTCCTGTTTACACATATGAAATCGTTAATGACCAGTGGTAATTTTTGTGCCCACAAAAATGATCAAACCAGCGAGAAATTTAACGATTGTCGTTGGTCACTCGTTTGTTCATTACTTTTACATGGCTCGATAATCCTGCAGTTTCTCACGATTTAACGATAATTGACATGATAATCAGCTTGTGTGAAGGTCTATCAGTTTCCGGCATACGCAGTGAATGATGATGACCTATAACCCGGACAGAAGGCAATGAAAATTATCTGCGGTGGCAGAGAAGAGCAGAAGATCATTTTATCCTCAATTTTTTGCCCCAGGTTAACCACCAGCATGCATGTAAGTATGTATCTATGTGTGTGTGTCTGTGTATACACTATATACAGTCTATATATATATATATATATATATATATATATATAGAGAGAGAGAGAACAAAAAACAGTAGCAGCACACCACTATATGCGCTAAGACTAAGTGAACAGGTGAATGTGTGAACAGGGTCAAATACATGCAGTGAAGAAGCAGTGAAGAAGCTGTTAGCGCATATTATTGAGCCCAGATAAAGTGGTGTGCTG
Organism: Bufo bufo; assembly: GCF_905171765.1. NCBI lineage: Eukaryota > Metazoa > Chordata > Amphibia > Anura > Bufonidae > Bufo > Bufo bufo. The sequence continues at coordinate 714,474,105 of NC_053390.1, read as the reverse complement.
CTACTGTTTTTTGTTTGCTGTATTATTGCCGGGTAGCTTGCACCTGCGATTTGTCTCAGGAGGTGCTGTTCAGTTTTTTGGATATATATATAGTATAGAGGACTAGGCATCCTCTTTGGAACTTAGCACTCCCCGCCCATCCCCCACCCCTTGGTGTTTTTAATCAGAGAAACAATGGAGCTGGACATTCCGTGTTAGAGTAGGTCCCACCTGATAAGAAGCTACCTTGTCGTCTGGTAGGTGGGCTCGACATATTTTTGATCAATAATATGCGCTAAGAGCTTCTTCACTGCTTTGCAGTAACTATATGGCGTCATGTATTTGACCCTGTTCACACATTCACCTGTTCACTTAGTCTTAGCGCATATAGTAGTGTGCTGCTACTGTTTTTTGTTTGCTGTATTATTGCCGGGTAGCTTGCACCTGCGATTTGTCTCAGGAGGTGCTGTTCCGTTTTTTGGATATATATATATATATATACATGTCTGTATATACTTTGTATACATATCAGTGTCTATACATGTCTGTATATACTGTGTACACATGTCTGTGTATATACCTGTCTGTGTATACACTGTGTATAGATGTCTGTGTATATACTGTATATACATGTCTGTATATACTTTGTATACATGGTAATCAGACATCATACAGTACATGACATCTCTAACAAAGCTAGAACCAGCCCTGTACCTCACGTGGATCCAGAGATCTTTCCATTCATTGCTCTGCTGAATTTATATCAAGCTGACAGCTCAAGGGGAGTGTCTTTTCTGCTGCAGCTAAGGGGGCGTGTCCATTCTGCTGCAGCTCTTAGCCTATCACAACTCAGGAGGCAGTTGAAGGATGAAACTGAGCATGTGCGGCCATCTCAGTGAGCAGGACAAAGAAATAAAACAAACAAACAGCAGGTGGCGCTGTACTGGTAACTTTTTTTAATAACTCAGTGGCTATGCTAAATTCTTTATTGCAATTAATGCAATTCCAAAAGCTTTCAGACACACGTGCTGGTTTGAAAACTGTAGACTATTTTTTGTGAGACAACCTGTTTATGTCTTCCCTTCCCCTGTGTATGGTGCAATGCTCCAGAGCTTCCATACTTACTTTGCAAATAAATTACTAATTCATTAGGCATTTTGTTTATTTGTTTTTTATTTAACTGCATACAAAAAAGGAAATAAACTGGCGGTGCACAGTATTTGCCCACTAAATTAAAAAGTGACAATTATTTATATTTTAAGAGATTCATTTTGAGGGTTTTTTATATTTGGCATTGGGCTAACTCATCAGTAAATCTAAAATAGCAACTGGACCTTTCAGTCCTCATCATTGGTATCAGTAATTGATGCTGGAAAACTCCAAGGTGCTAACAGGCCGTGCTACTGATAATATACTTTTTTTTCATTTATGTCTGACCCACTATGACTGCTTCTTTCCCTTATACTGTATCTTTATTTGTGCGTTAATAAAAATCAATTGCTTGCTCATATTTACATTTTTCCACCCGATTGTTTTTACCTATTCCCACTACATCATATGCAACTATAAAAGGTGTCATTAAAAAGTTCTGCCAAAAACAAGCCTTAAACATCTATGTGAATAGAAAAATAAAAAAGTTATGGCTCTAGGAAAGCTGGAAGCTAAAAACAAAAAGGAAAAAAAGAAAAATGGTCTGGTCCTGAAGAGGTTAAAAAGCTCATGAATATTTGGCATAAAGCTTCAATAAAGTTCATCCATTTTATGGTATTTTCATACTGATACCAACATGATAACATAATGATATGTTAAATTACAGTAGCACTAGATATATTACAGTATTTTCCTGGATTATTACTTTAACTCCCTCCTGCCCTGTGGCATTTACTTCATTATGGGAACTGCATAAGATGTTGTGGTAACTGTTGTAATAGCATATCCCTGACCATGCTATCTTAGTCATTCCACAAATAACAAGCTTTCATACAGCTCCATCAAAGGAAAAATGATAATGGTAGGTGTCTCCAAATGTATACTACTACTACTACTACTACTACTACTACTACTACTACTACTACTGGTATGTGTGGTGAAAAAAAATAATTTTAATGTGTTTTTATTGTGCAAAAATAGAAAAATAGAAAACATCTGTGTAAAATTGTTGCTGCCATAATAAAATTCTGTAGATCCAGACAATGGTGGAAATTTTTCTACCTACCCCCAAAAAATTTATAATACATTATATGTTCTCCAAAATTGTGCCATAAAAATAAAACTCATCCCACAAAAAACAAGCCTTCATACAAGTATGTTGACAGAAAACTAAAACAGTTATGGCTTTTAAAATGGCAAGATGAAAAAAATAAAAATAAATGCTGTGCTCTAAAGGCCAAAACTGGTTTTGTCATTAAGGGATTAAACAACAACATACATATACTGTATACTTCTATGAGCATCATGTAAATCCCTCATTAGGAATGAGCAAACCCAAAGTTTTCTGGTTCAGCGTTCTGGTTCTGGTGGAATTACGTTATGGATTCTGTTATCATGGAATATAACAGATTTCTATGATGTAATGCAAAACGTAAGCCTTTAAGAGGCATTCTGTTTTGCATTCCATCATAATGGGTAGCATAACGAATGTGTCTGGTTTCTGTTATGCAGGATGGAAAACAAAGTTCTATCCTGCATAACGGAAACCAGACGGATCCGTTATGCTACCCATAGATTTCTATTATGATGGAATGCAAAACGGAATGCCTCTTAAAGGCTTACTTTTGGAATTCCATCATAGAATTCCGTTATATTTCATGGTAACAGAATCCATAACGGAATTCCTTCACCGCCCGAATGCCGAACCCGAACCCAAAAACATTGGGTTTGCTCATCCCTAAACCTGATCGCTCAGTGAAGGATCTCAACTCTCAATATGCATTTTAACAATGAATTGAGAATGAATAAGTGTCAGAGGCAGGAGGGGGAGCAGTGGCTCATAATTTAAGAAATTAGCATTTTATTTAATCAGATATACTACAAAGTTTTTTCATGTTTGTATTATTGATTTATAACAAGTTGGTTGAAATTATATTGTCTATTTAACAGAGTTATACCATGACTGAAATAGTGATTAAATAGTACACTAAGCACATGTGACCACCTCATTAGGAGAAAAGTCTGCATTACTATATAATGATTGCACACACAGGAGCACTATAATACTATAATTAAATAAACAGATTATCTCACAACTGAAGCATTTTGTAACAGAAAGTAAATTACAAAAGTAACTCGTTTCATGCTGAATTTTGTTAAAACATTTAACCCTTTCCCTGCCAAAGTCATACCTCATATGTCCTTGCAGGGTGGCAATTGAGTAGCCAAGGATGTATCTTATACATCCTTGCTACTAATGGCAAGATCTCAGGCTTAGTAGCAGCTAGCGATGTGCTGATAATGTGCTAGCAGACGGATTGCCATACTAGCCAAGATACATATGCTCAAGCTAGAAATGGGTCCCAGAGAGAGCTGCTTATACCCACAGCTCTTACTCCTAACCTGATTTATAAACGCTATATCTCTAGTTATAGGGCAGCTAGCACCATGTCTTGTTTTAAGGATTAGATTGTCAGCTTTAAAGCAAGACCTCACTCACAGTTCTACCCAACCTGAGATATTTGTGATCTTAGCCAGTATGGAAGAGGAAAGGAAAGAGGGTCACTGAGGCACATGCTGACAGGCTGCAGTTAGAAGATTAAATTAAACCCTTCTCTCTCCCTGTATAGCTTCACATGACCCCAGAGGGAGGGTAATATGGACTTTTGTGCATGTTATCAATCCCCCTTCCCTGATCAATCAGAGAGCATACTTGCTGTATGATTGTCATTATGGGAGGTCTTATTTTTTCCAGGAAATAAGTGAAAAGATAAATACTTGCTCATTGAAATACCCATCTGTGCCTTATTAGGCTATTCATTGAGGCCATGAATAGAGTTGAGTGGACACCTGGATGTTCGGGTTCGGCAGGTTAGGCCGAACTTAAAAAAAACAGTTTGTGTTCGGGACCCGAACTTGACCCCGAACCCGAACCCGAACCCCATTGAAGTCAATGGGGACCCGAACTTTTGGCCACTAAAATGGCTCTAAAATAGCCCTGGAAAGAGCTAGAGGGCTGCAAAAGGCAGCAAAATGTGCTTAAGAGCATGGCAAATGCTCTGCAAACATGAAGAAATGAATTAAAAAAACATAAAAGACCTTAAAAATTAGGAATGATGTAGGAGGAAGAGGTTGAGGAGGCGGTGAATGGGTGGATGTGGCCGTGTAGGCTCACGTGGCGGTCTAGGTGGAAGCGGCGGCGAAGGAGGAATAGGTAGCCAACACAGATGTGTGTTATTTTGCATTTTTACATAGGGGTATCCCCCAAAATATTGGGACATATAAAAAAAAGTAATAAGTGCACTTGAGTACAAGGATGGATGGTTGAGGCTGTTAGAACTGTCTATTCTGCACAAGGTACAGACAAGTCTTGTGGGATCCAAGCCTGGTTCATTTTAATGAACGTGAGCTTGTCCACATTGGCTGTGGACAGACGGCTGCGTCTGTCTGTAATGACACCTCCTGACGTGCTAAATACACGTTCAGAGAGTACACTGGCTGCAGAGCAGGCCAGCACCTCCAAGGCATACAGGGCAAGCTCTGGCCATGTGGACAATTTGGAGACCCAGAAGTTGAATGGGGCAGAACCATCAGTCAGTACGTGTAGTTGTGTGCACAGGTACTGTTCCACCATGTTGTTCAAATGCTGCCTCCTGTAACACGCTCCATAACAGCAGTTGGGGCCAGTTGTTGCGGCGAGGTGACAAAGCTTTTCCACATGTCGACCATGCTAACCCTGCCTTCTGAGGTGCTGGTGCTGACACAGCTGTGTTGGCGACCTCTTCCTCCTCCCCTGCCTTCGCCTTGTGCTTCCACTTGTCCTCCGCCATCAGTCGGGAATGCTCTCAGAAGCGCGTCTACCAGCGTGCGCCTGTAGTCACGCATCTTCCGATCACTCTCCAGTGAGGGAATTAAGGACGGCACATTGTCTTTGTAACGGGGATCCAGCAGGGTGGCCATCCAGTAGTCAGCACAAGTTAAAATGTGGGCAACTCTGCTGTCGTTGCGCTGGCACTGCAGCATGTAGTCGCTCGTGTGTGCCAGGCTGCCCAGAAGTAAGGACAAGCTGTCCTCTGTGGGAGGCATATCGTCTGCGTCCTCCGTATCCCCCCAGCCACGCACCAGTGATGGGCCCGAGCTGCGTTGGGTGCCACCCCGCTGTGAACATGCTTCATCCCCATCCTCCTCTTCATCCTCCTCGTCCTCCAGTAGTGGGCCCTGGCTGGCCAAATTTGTACCTGGCCTCTGCTTTTGCAAGAAAACTCCCTCTGAGCCACTTCTAAAAGACTGGCCTGAAAGTGTTAGAGAGGTGCAGCGTACTCAAGTTGTGTGTAGAAATGTGTTCCTGGGTGTAGTAGTGCAATAGACACTAACCTGAGACGGCTGACTCTCTGCATAGGCAGGTGATGGTAGAAATTGTTCGTGACGCCAGTGCCAATTAAACGGTGGCACGCCGTTTGCGGATAGCAGGAATAAATGAGGAACACCGTGAGGTTAAAGCAGAACTCCAACTTTAGTAGGTTTCATAGAGACAATAATGGAATCGCAGTTCCTTGGCATACAGTCGATTTTGCAATACGGTTGATGCAGGCAATACAGATTGAGCAAGGTGATTACAGAGTGTTAAACACAGGACTTGCAGTACAGGAGCTTGCACTCTATCTCTGACTGATCCTGGAACATAGCAAATCTTCTCCAAGGTCCAATACCTTAACTCTGGCGTATATCCTTGGTTTTAGCTTTATAAAGTACCTCCTCTGTTATCTTGAGTACCTCTTGCTTTTCTGCACCTTGCCTCTGTCTCCCTCTCAGCTTCCTCAGGCTCTAGAAACTTCTGAGCTCCAAACTAGACTGACTTTTGCTTCCCTGTCTGGGCCTTATATAAACTAGGGCTCTCTAGCTCCCTCTAGTGACTAGAATCTGGAATGACACCCCTAGCAGGCCTGTACATGCAAGTGTCACAGTAACAGGGAAATACATAGCATTACATTACATGACATTTTATAAAACTGACATATACCAACTTCCCATGACCAAGGAGGGACGACAGCACACCAAGTAACACTTTTGTAGTGACGGGCATTACAGTCCCCGTACACTACATACCCCACTGCTTTAAGCTGAGTACGACCTCGTACTCCATCAGGGCTCGCCCAACTGGAATCTCTACCTGAAACAGAAAAAAGAGACATGCAGGCATACATACATGTAATTCATCTGCATTTACATTCATATCAGGTCCAATTGGCAAAGATGAAGGGTGGTGACAAGGGGCGTCGTTCTCTTCTCCTCAGGATAGTGAATGGAACTGGGGCGCTGACCTGGCACAGCGTAACATTATAACCAGGATAGTCCATGACAATGAATAAGTCCATAATAGAACAGCAAAATAGATAAAACAGTATAAAAGTTCTTGGAGGCTCAAAGAACAAACATGAGTCCGTACCCAGGTTACTTTACTATAAATCACAGAGGCTCTCGTGCGGTGGAGTCCATCTCTGGGCACATTTCCTTTAAAAGAGCAAAAATCTCAGAGGCTCAGGTTCTTTTGAGTCTGTCTCCGGGCACGGTTCCTTAGTATCAAGTTGCACAATAAAATTGTAGAATATAAAACAAGTGCTGTAATACCCCTGATCAACCTGAAAAGGGGGTGAAGGGTAAAAGGTGCAACTAAGGAACAGGCACAACTTGGCGTGGGGTAGCAAAAGCAGGCAGGAGGTCCTGGAAACAAACGTGGCCTTGTTGACTTTGTGATTTCAGTGGTCAACACCTACCACTGAGCAGTGGAGGAACTGGCAGCCGCAACAAAGGACCAGGAAACGTAGGACTCCTGTCCTGGAAGGGTTAACACCATATTTCTTCAGTGAAATAAATCAAAGGCCTAGCAGGCTGATTCACAGTGGCATATCATAACCACTTGGTTCCGCTGGCAAATACGGCCTGTAGTAGTCCTCTACAGGAGGATGGGCCCACATAACGGTGTTAGGGGGCAGCTGCAGAGTAAAGGGGCCCCTAATAGGTATTGGCCCGATGGGCCTAGGGGTAAACCCTTGGGTGGACCGTACCGATCCCGGCATGATAATGGTGGGATGGATTGGAGCGGTTACCGCCGCCTCAAGCGGTCCGGTGGGCTCTGTGCAGCAATTCACAACAACCGGGGGTCTCCTTTGGGGCACTGACAGAGCGGTGGCAGCAGAAGGTGGTCTACGGGTGGTGACAGGCACCCTTACCTCGTCCTTCTTTGGCGGCGTCTGGATCCTGGCGGTCGCGATCTTGCGCAGCTCCCGCAACTTCTCCTCTGCTCACCGATGCTCTCTGTGTCGGAGTCGCTGGCATCTGCTGGCACCGCCGGCGCAGGTACAGTCACCGATGGTGCGGACTCGGCCTCTGCAGGTTCTGGCGATGCGTCTGGTCTCCGACCCCTCCGGATGTTCTTAAAGGTATTTTGAAGTCCTTTTAAATTCTCCATCTCCTGCATGGTCTTCTCCCGACGAGGCAGCTCGGGGGAAGGATAGAAGCTCACCCATTTCTCCAACACGGTTGGCTGCCAGAAGACGTTGGGCCCAATGAAGGAGCTCCGCTCCTGAAAGGCGTGATGGGCCGGCTCTGGAGAGCGTTCCGGTTCCCGCTCGCAGCCAGAGTAGTCTTCTCCTTCTTCTGCCTCCCAGTCCTCAGGTTCTCGCTTGGGACGGGTCACAGCAGTCGCATAAGGGCCTCGCAGGCTCTCGGCAGGGGTGTACTCCACTTCCTCTCCCTCACGGAGGCTGTGCTGATAAGAAGGGAGGTAGTCTCTTTTGACAGACCTTCTATTCACATATAGGTCTCTGCCAGTCAGATAGTCTTGGATGAACCCGTAGCCACGGGTTTTGTCAAAGGACACCACCACTCCCTTTCTCCTTTCCAGGCGGGGTTGGGTGTTGGTGTGTCTTTCATGGATAGTCTTAGTCAACTCTTCGTAGTAGATCTTGGTCGTGGTATTCCGCTTTATGGCGGCCTCCCGGATCTCCGCCATGAGTGAGGACCATTTGAAAGAGGGCTGAAAAAAGTCTCTCCACGAGCCATAGCAGGGCTCTGGTTCTTTCTCCCTTGGGCGGCAGGCGGGTTTCTCCGGTCCCGGAGAGTAGGCCGGTGGAGCCTCCTCTGGCTCTACACCAATATCAGACATCTTTGCAATCTCAGGTGCGGACGTTGCAGCAGCGCTCTGTTCACTTTCCAACATGCTCGATCCTTCTCTGGAGAGCGATAGGGTCGCGTCAATTAAATCAGCCAGCTCCTCCCCTTGCACTGGGAGGCCGCCCCCCAGGTATTCCAGTATATGGAAGGCGGTGTCCATGCTGGCAGACATGCAAATGTCCAGATAAGCAGTGGCGCCTGACCTTGAACTCCTTCCCGCTATTTCCTCAGAAAGGCGCCAATTTTTCCCGCCATTTCGGGATGAAGATGACGCAGCAGTAAATTCAGCAAGCTCAGCGGCCATCTTTAGCAAGAAACGCTGTCTATTCACTGACAGCAAGCAGGATTGTAAAAAGTCCACAAAACCACACTCCGATGTGGCGATTTCCTTCCTCTTGATAGCGCAACACTGCACAGCGCTTTTTGGAGGTTTTAGGAACACTTTGGGTATGATTTTCAGTTCACAAACTCCACTTTAAATAAACAGGCAATTTGTCACTTTGGTCACAGGGCAACTGTATAAGGCACAAAGTTCACGCTCCTTGCACTAGAAAGCGTGCGTATCCTGTTCGTGACGCCAAAAGAGAGGTGCAGCGTACTCAAGTTGTGTGTAGAAATGTGTTCCTGGGTGTAGTAGTGCAATAGACACTAACCTGAGACGGCTGACTCTCTGCATAGGCAGGTGATGGTAGAAATTGTTTGTGACGCCAGTGCCAATTAAACGGTGGCACGCCGTTTGCGGATAGCAGGAATAAATGAGGAACACTGTGAGGTTAAAGCAGAACTCCAACTTTAGTAGGTTTCATAGAGACAATAATGGAATCGCAGTTCCTTGGCATACAGTCGATTTTGCAATACGGTTGATGCAGGCAATACAGATTGAGCAAGGTGATTACAGAGTGTTAAACACAGGACTTGCAGTACAGGAGCTTGCACTCTATCTCTGACTGATCCTGGAACATAGCAAATCTTCTCCAAGGCCCAATACCTTAACTCTGGCGTATATCCTTGGTTTTAGCTTTATAAAGTACCTCCTCTGTTATCTTGAGTACCTCTTGCTTTTCTGCACTTTGCCTCTGTCTCCCTCTCAGCTTCCTCAGGCTCTAGAAACTTCTGAGCTCCAAACTAGACTGACTTTTGCTTCCCTGTCTGGGCCTTATATAAACTAGGGCTCTCTAGCTCCCTCTAGTGACTAGAAGCTGGAATGACACCCCTAGCAGGCCTGTACATGCAAGTGTCACAGTAACAGGGAAATACATAACATTACATTACATGACATTTTATAAAACTGACATATACCAACTTCCCATGACCAAGGAGGGACGACAGCACACCAAGTAACACTTTTGTAGTGACGGGCATTACAGTCCCCGTACACTACATATGACCCCTCTTCCTCCTCCTCATCCTGGGCCACATCCTCTTCCATCATCTCCCTAAGTATTTTCTCAAGGAGACATAGAAGTGGTATTGTAACGCTGATAACGGTGTCATCGCCACTGGCCATGTTGGTGGAGTACTCTAAACAGCGCAACAGGGCACACAGGTCTCGCATGGAGGCCCAGTCATTGGTGGCAGTGGCGTAGAGTGGGTTGCCAGCACCCGGGGCGAGCCATGTATTGCGCCCTCCCAACCTGTGGACACGCCCCTTTTACAGATAATGTAGCAGTCCTATATAACACCACAGATAACATGGTGGTAACTCTCTAAGTACAGATGATGTAGTAGATGGGTATAAGGCCCCAGAATTCAGAACACACACACAGTGTGACCTGAAGTTTGGGGCCAGGACGCGGCAGGGTGGGCCAAATTCTCAATCCACCCCAACCGTGAAACAAATATATGTTTGGACATTACATACATCACTACAAAATATACAGGAGAATACAGCACCAAATACCTCATCCATCCAGTGACATCTCCTGTAATGTAGACTTTCCTCAGCGTCTTCATTCGGAGATAAGACCGTCATGACAGCTTCTTTCAGCCGCGTCTCATCTATGCAGAGTTTTATTATTATTAGTTATTATTATATATAATGGCCCCCTCTGAATAATACACTGCTCAAAAAAATAAAGGGAACACAAAAATAACACATCCTAGATCTGAATTAATGAAATATTCTTCTGAAATACTTTGTTCTTTACATAGTTGAATGTGCTGACAATAAAATCACACAAAAATAAAAAAATGGAAATCAAATTTTTCAACCCATGGAGGTCTGGATTTGGAGTCACACTCAAAATTAAAGTGGAAAAACACACTACAGGCTGATCCAACTTTGATGTAATGTCCTTAAAACAAGTCAAAATGAGGCTCAGTAGTGTGTGTGGCCTCCACGTGCCTGTATGACCTCCCTACAACGCCTGTGCATGCTCCTGATGAGGTGGCGGACGGTCTCCTGAGGGATCTCCTCCCAGACCTGGACTAAAGCATCTTCCAACTCCTGGACAGTCTGTGGTGCAACGTGACATTGGTGGATAGAGCAAGACATGATGTCCCAGATGTGCTCAATTGGATTCAGGTCTGGGGAACGAGCGGGCCAGTCCATAGCATCAATGCCTTCGTCTTGCAGGAACTGCTGACACACTCCAGCCACATGAGATCTAGCATTGTCTTGCATTAGGAGGAACCCAGGGCCAACCGCACCAGCATATGGTCTCACAAGGGGTCTGAGGATCTCATCTCGGTACCTAATGGCAGTCAGGCTACCTCTGGCGAGCACATGGAGGGCTGTGCGGCCCTCCAAAGAAATGCCACCCCACACCATTACTGACCCAGTGCCGAACCGGTCATGCTGGAGGATGTTGCAGGCGGCAGACCGTTCTCCACGGTGTCTCCAGACTCTGTCACGTCTGTCACATGTGCTCAGTGTGAACCTGTTTTCATCTGTGAAGAGCACAGGGCGCCAGTGGCGAATTTGCCAATCTTGGTGTTCTCTGGCAAATGCACGGTGTTGGGCTGTAAGCCCAACCCCCACCTATGGACGTTGGGCCCTCATATCACCCTCATGGAGTCTGTTTCTGACCGTTTGAGAAGACACATGCACATTTGTGGCCTGCTGGAGGTAATTTTGCAGGGCTCTGGCAGTGCTCCTCCTGTTCCTCCTTGCACAAAGGCGGAGGTAGCGGTCCTGCTGCTGGGTTGTTGCCCTCCTACGGCCTCCTCCACGTCTCCTGATGTACTGGCCTGTCTCCTGGTAGCGCCTCCATGCTCTGGACACTACGCTAACAGACACAGCAAACCTTCTTGCCACAGCTCGCATTGATGTGCCATCCTGGATAAGCTGCACTACCTGATCCACTTGTGTGGGCTGTAGACTCCGTCTCATGCTACCACTAGAGTGAAAGCACTGCCAGCATTCAAAAGTGACCAAAACATCAGCCAGGAAGCATAGGAACTGAGAAGTGGTCTGTGGCACCACCTGCAGAACCACTCCTTTATTGGGGGTGTCTTGCTAATTGCCTATAATTTCCACCTGTTGTCTATCCCATTTGCACAACAGCATGTGAAATTGATTGTCACTCAGTGTTGCTTCCTAAGTGGACAGTTTGATTTCACAGAAGTGTGATTGACTTGGAGTTACATTGTGTTGTTTAAGTGTTCCCTTTATTTTTTTGAGCAGTGTATATAATGGCCCCTCTGTAATATTAGGATATATAATGGGCCATTATATATCCTAATAATACAGAGGGGGCCATTATATATTATAATAATACAGGGGGCCATTATATATAGTAATTATACAGAGGGGCCATTATATATATAATAATAATAATACAGAGGGGGCCATTATATATCCTAATATTACAGAGGGGTCACTATACATAATATACAGGGAGGGCATTATATATTATAGTTATACAGAGGGGCCATAATATATAATCATTATACAAGGGGGCCATTATATATTATACATAGGGGCCATTATATATTATAATTATACAGAGAGGCTATTAATAATGGGCCCTCTGTATAATTCTAATATATAATGCCCCCCCTGTATAATTATTATATATTATGGCCCCCCTGTATAATTATTATATATTATGACCCCACTGTATAACTATTAATTATAGTTATACAGTGGGGCCATAATATCTAATAATTATACATAGGGGCCATTATATATTATAATTAGATAGAGGGCCCATTATTAATAGCCTCTCTGTATAATTATAATATATAATGGCCCCTATGTATAATATATGATAGCCCCCTTGTATAATTATTATATATTATGGCCCCACTGTATAACTATAAAATATAATGGCCCCCTTGTATAATTATTATATATAATGGCCCCCTGTATAATATATCATGGCCCCTCTGTATGATATAAAACGGTGCCCACCTCCATAGTGCCCCTAGTATGGCCCCCAGTACTTACACATAAAAAACAAAATATAATAATACTCACCTCTCTTCATCACCTCTTGTAGTCTTTGCTTGGGCGTCCCTGCGCAGGCGGTCATGAACATATCACCCTGCCCTACTGCGCCGCGTCATCTCGTCATCTCGAGAGACCCGGCGCAGGAGGTTTCGGTGATATAATCACGATCTCCTGGACTCCTGCGTTGCTCTGCTGCTTCTTAAAGCTTCAGGCCAGGCGGAACGGAGCGGATGGGAGCCATAGGCTTCCATCACCCTCATTTTACTTCCTTCTGCCTGGCGCCCCCTACAATTTGGAGCCCAGGGCAGCGGCCCCCCTGGGCCCCCCCACGCTACGCCCCTGATTGATGGTGAAGTGGTACTGTTCCGCAGTGCGACTCACCCGTGCGTGCTGCAGCTGAAACTCCACTATGGCCTGCTGCTGCTCGCACAGTCTCTCCAGCATGTGCAAGGCCGAAGTTACGCTGTAGAGCAGACAGCCGAGCAGCGGAAGGATGAGAATGCCGGAAGCGCGCACAGACGGCCCGCACTTTATGCAGCAGCTCTGACATGTCAGGGTAGTTGTGAATGAATTTCTGCACCACCAAATTCAGCACATGCGTCAGGCAAGGGATGTGCGTCAAACCGGCTAGTCCCAGAGCTGCAACGAGATTTCACACATTATCGCACACCACCAGGCCGGGCTTGAGGCTCACTGGCAGCAACCACTCGCCGGTCTGTTGTTCTATACCCCGCCAAAACTCCTGCGTGGTGTGGGGCCTGTCCCCCAAACACATCAGTTTCAGAACAGCCTGCTGACGTTTACCCCTGGCTGTGCTGAAGTTGGTGGTGAAGGTCTGTGGCTGACCGGATGAGGAGGTGGTAGAAATGGAGGAGGAGGCCGAGTAGGAAGAGGAGGCAACAGGAGGCAAAGAATGATGCCCTGCGATCCTTTGCGGCGGAAGGATGTGCGCCAAACAGCTCTCCGCCTGGGGCCCAGCCGCCACTACATTTACCCAGTGTGCAGTTAGGGAGATATAGCGTCCCTGGCCGTGCTTACTGGTCCACGTATCTGTGGTTAGGTGGACCTTGCCACAGATGGAGTTGCGCAGTGCGCACTTGATTTTATCCGATACTTGGTTGTTCAGGGAGGGCACGGCTCTCCTGGAGAAGTAGTGGCGGCTGGGAACGACGTACTGTGGGACAGCAAGCGACATGAGCTGTTTGAAGCTGTCCATCTCCACCAGCCTGAATGACAGCATTTCAAAGGCTAGTAGTTTAGAAATGCTGGTATTCAGGGCCAGGGATTGAGAATGGCTAGGTGGGAATTTACACTTTCTCTCAAAGGTTTGTGAGATGGAGAGCTGAACGCTTCCGTGTGACATGGTGGAGATGCTTAGTGACGGAGGTGGTGTTGTTGGTGGCACATCCTCTGTTTGCTGGGCGGCAGGTGCCAACGTTCCTCCAGAGGCGGAGGAAGAGGCCGAGGCAGCAGCAGAAGAGGGAGCAGGAGGGGCCTGAGCCCTTTCTTGGTTTTGAAGGTGCTTACTCCACTGCAGCCCGTGTCTCGCATGTAGATGCCTGGTCATGCAGGTTGTGCTAAGGTTCAGAATGTTAATGCCTCGCTTCAGGCTCTGATGGCACAGCGTGCAAACCACTCGGGTCTTGTCGTCAGCACATTGTGTGAAGAAGTGCCATGCCAGGGAACTCCTTGAAGCTGCCTTTGGTGTGCTCGGTCCCTGGTGACGGTGGCCAGTAGCACGCAAACTGTTTTGGCGACGGCTGCTCTGCTTTTGCACCCTGCTCCCTCTTTTGCTACGCTGTTGGCTCGGTCTCACCACTGCCTCTTCCTCCGAACTCTGAAAGTCAGTGGCACGACCTTCATTCAATGTGGGGTCTAGGACCTCATCGTCCCCTGCATCGTCTTCCACCCAGTCTTCCTCCCTGACCTCCTGTTCAGTCTGCACACTGCAGAAAGACGCAGCTGTTGGCACCTGTGTTTCGTCATTATCAGAGACGTGCTGAGGTGGTATTTCCATGTCCTCATCAGGAAACATAAGTGGTTGTGCGTCAGTGCATTCTATGTCTTCCACCCATGGGGAAGGGCTAGGTGGATGCCCTTGGGAAACCCTGCCAGCAGAGTCTTCAAACAGCATAAGAGACTGCTGCATGACTTGAGGCTCAGACAGGTTCCCCGATATGCACGGAGGTGATGTGACAGACTGATGGGCATGGGTTTCATGCGCCATCTGTGCGCTTTCTGCAGAAGACTGGGTGGGAGATAATGTGAACGTGCTGGATCCACTGTTGGCCACCCAATTGACTAGCGCCTGTACTTGTTCAGGCCTTACCATCCTTAGAACGGCATTAGGCCCGACCAAATATCGCTGTAGATTCTGGCGGCTACTGGGACCTGAGGTAGTAGGTTCAGTAGGACGTGTAGCTGTGGCAGAACAGCCACGTCCTCTCAATGAACCAGAGGCTCCACCAACACCACCACCACAACCATGACCGCGTCCCTTATTAGATGTTTGCCTCATAGTTAGCGTTCACCAAGCAAAGTAAAAAGTGGTTAAGTCTGTTAAAAATAATTAACCACCAATAAAAACCCTGATGTAGGGTATTGCACTCAATCTTTATTTTTTAAACTTTATATGACAGCGGTATTTGTGGCCTAAATATCACAGTAACTTATGCACCTCTAATCCCAGATGTGCAGTATATCAGAGGTTTTTTTAACTCCAGTAAGCAAAAGTCGTATTTGTGGCCTAAATTTCACAGTCCCTTATGCACCTATAATGCTAGATGTGCACTATATGAAACAGAGGGGTTTGTTTCACCCAGTATGCCCCAGTATACCAAAGCCGTATTTCTGGCCTAAATGTGACACTCACTTATGCACGTCTAATCCTAGATGTGCACTATATGAAACAGATGTTCTTTTTTTTACCCCAGTAAGCAAAAAGCTGTATTTCTGGCCTAAATGTGACACTCACTTATGCATGTCTAATCCTAGATGTGCACTATATGAAACAGATGTTTTTTTTTCACCCCAGTAAGCAAAAAGATGTATTTATGGCCTAAATGTGACACTCACTTATGCACATCTAATCCTAGATGTGCACTATATGAAAAAAATTGTTTTTTTAACCCCAGTGTCTCAAAACAGTATTTCTGGACTTGCAGACATGCAGATATCCTGTGCTGGTGCACTATCGTTGCATAAAATGGCTGTTGATTATGTATTGACTAACTGAAGGAAATAAGTTCGTTTTCAGTAGCAGTTGGCTCAGGGCAGGCCTAAAACAATTGTGCACTGCACCCACAAAACACATTTGCTGTAGATCGCTGAGTAAAGAAGCAGTTCTTCATAAGATTTCTCCATGATCTCTCCCTCACAGCAGCTGCAGCCTATCCCTACACTAATCCGAGCAGAGTGACAGGCGGCGCTACGTGACTCCAGCTTAAATAGAGGCTGGGTCACATGCTGCAGTTGGCCAATCACAGCCATGCCAATAGTATGTAATGCAGGGAGCGGGGGCACATCAAAAATAAAGCAAGAGTGCCGGCACACGGTATAAATACACAATATGGTACACAGAAGAAAAAAAGAATACCGAGATATTAGCCGCACATCTATAAAAATATCAAATTTATTTAAAGCAACAGACACAACAGAGAATAGGTTAAAAACATTGTATACAATGAATCTGGGTCATGTGAACTGGATGTGCACACATGTCCCCCTGACTCACCACAAGGCATGAACAAACCCCCACATGTGCAAATAAGCAGCAGCTAAAAATACATGTAATCCATCAACAATGAGAAAATGGAAAGCTATAATACTTATCATTTAGGATAGCATGTTGGGGGTATGCGTGGTGGTCAGAAAACAAGCCCAACGCGTATCGCCAGGCTCTGCTGGCTTCCTCAGGGGTGCCTGTTCCTGAATAACACATAGGTTCATATATACACATAGTAATCATTAATGAAAATCAATTTAACCTGTGTCAAGGCGGCAAAGTGGGGCATGGGGGCGGCAACCTTCCATTCAACTGGTCAGTGGGAGGGATGAGGAGAGGAATCGGGGCTGAATATATTGAATGTGCGCTTTAGATGTGCGCTTATTGCTGCTCATGTAAATTCCAACATGAGCAGCGGCCAGACATGACATGCACCAGTGTGCGTCGCTGAGCCGGCGCGTCCTGCGTTCCAAATACCGGAAATAGCAGGGCGCGCATGCTCACAAGACACACACTGCGTGCCAAACACAGGAAGTCATGCAGTATGAAGCGCCGTGGACGCACCCGGAAAAGAGGGTCCCGCGGACAAAGAGACAAAGCGGAGCATGGCCACAGGGAGAGGTAGGGGAGGAGAGGAAACAATATTAAAAAAACACAATATAAAAAAATCTCTAACTGGCCTAAATTCGACACACCAGGCACAGTCAACCATCATCTAAGTGAGCATAAATAAGCATGATCCACAAAACAAAGAAATAAACAAAGGGACACAAAATAAAATATATGTAAAGATATGTATCCATGAACAGCTGCATAATTAGTGGAAAGTCAAATCCAATGGATACTATGCAGCAATGAACTGTCCCAAGCTTGATGACCATAATAAATCAATATATGTCGAGCACCATTGAAATAGCCATACATTATAATATCATCAAATAACGTGTACAGTTCAACGCTGCATAGATACCCATATACATGATGATCAGAAAAAAAATATATAAAAATCCCCAATTATGTGAATTATTTGTGTTTCTCATTTCTTTTTGTGATTTATTTATATTATTTATTTTTGTTATTTTTTACATTATTTTTTATTATTTATTTTTTGTTATTTTTTATTTATTTTTTATATTATTTTTTTGTATTATTATTTTGTATTTTGTATTTTTTTTATATATTTTTAAAATATTGACATTATTTATTATTTTTCCTTTTTTTTATATTATTATTAGTTTATAAATTTTTTATAATTATTTATTTTATCTTTTATTTATTTATATTATTATGTATATTATTACTGTATATACTATTTATATTTTCTATATTATTTTCCATATACCTATTTTGTGTTTAAGTATTTACTGTGCAGATTACTTATTGTGCCTTATATATATAAAAAAAAAATAAAAAAAAAGGGGAAAGGGGGTAAAGTGATGGGAAAGGGATGGACTGAAAAAGAGAAAGAAGAAAGAGCGCTTTGTCACATAGTCCACAACCCATCCAACCAGGGCACACAAGGAGAGGGGGGAATGGGGATGGGGGAGGAGGAGAGACAAGCAAATTCCGTGCATGCCAGAAATAACTATCATATATGCTATAGATAACAATACAACTCTAAACATTGCTGTATGTACGTAATGAGAGCAATAAGTCCATCAATATACATCCGTGTGGAGGGACCTGGAGCGACGATCCAGAGTATTCTTTATGTTTCATACTAGGCTGTTCCAGGTAGGAGAAGGAGAGACAATATACGTTCCGGCAACAACCGAAGTGAAGAAACAGTGATCTTGTGGAAAAAAGGAGCACAAGAAATGTGCAATCTACAAACGAAGAAAAAACAAATACGTGTAAATACAGTGTTACCCTGAGTAAAAACCTGTGAATAAAAGTTCTTCGTTAAGACCCTGAGGGGACAAGCTGTACAAATGGAAGATCCAGCGGGATTCAGCTTTAAGCAAACATTGGCATGGCTGTGATGGCCTCTTGGGGCAAGTAGTATGACGCTTGTTGATTGGCTGCTGTGCAGCCTTTCAAAAAGCGCCAAGAAAGCGCCGAACACCGAACCCAAACTTTTACGTAAATGTTCGGGTTCGGGTCCGGGTGCCGAAAAACCTAAAGTTCGGTACGAACCCGAACTTTACAGTTCGGGTTCGCTCAACTCTAGCCATGAACCATATGTTACCAGAATCTGAATCACAACACCAAATAAGATGCACCAAGCACTCACACCACAAACATCAATAAAGTTAACATTTTGCACTCTCCTTATCTTATTCATACCCAATCTTTAAAGTATAATAGACAGATGGCTTCTCTAACGATAACAATTATCACTAGAGAGGAATCTAATATATTTGTGATAAACTGGAAAGATTTTCATCTGTCAGAAAATACATTTTCATTCACTGTGACCATAAATGATAATTTTTAAATGCTAAAGTAAAAAAAAAAAAATGTTCGTCAGCATGGCAGCATGGTGGCTCAGTGGTTAGCACTGGTGCTTTGCAGCGCTGGAGTCCTAGGTTCGGATCCAACCAAGGACAACATCTGCATGGAATAACAAAAAGAAAAAAAGCATGGATCGCACATCCCCATGCTATGGATTGGTCTACAATTGCTTCTCAGCACAAATAATAGTATTCTAAGTCCTAATCTACATAGCAGGTAGCACAATCCAGCTGTCCAACAGCACCCCTGCTGTCAGACTAAGCCCCCACAGTCACAGCATCACAACAACAGCCACTATGCAGCACTGCACCATGTGAACAGATTTTAAAAGCTCACCTTTCCATGTGGTCTCAGAGACTACAAACTAAGACTAAGGCTTAATGCACACGACAGTTTTATTGTGTGTCCGCCCAAAAAAACGGATGCGGCATCCGTTTTTTTTGGGAGGATCCGTTTTATTCCACAGATCCCTTGTAATAAATGCCTATCCTTGTCCGCAAATGTGAAAAAAGTAGGACATGCACAATTTTTTTTGCTGAAGGGAAACACGGACGCGGAGCACAAACGGATGAACTATCAGCATTTTTTTGCTGAACCATTGAAATGAATGGGTTCCCATCCTATCCGCAAAAAAACGGAACGGAGGCCGAGAAAAACAACTGTCGGTGCATGAGGCCTTAGTAGAAGTTTAGGCATTTTCTATTATTGCGGTCCGCAAATTGCGGAATGCAAATTGCCAGTGTCCGTGTTTTGCGGATCCGCTGAACACTTACGAACGTGTGAATGGATTCTTAGTGGTTAGCACTGGTGCCTTGCAGTGCTGGGGTCCTGGATTCGAATCCAACCAAGGAGAACATCTGCATGAAGTTTGTATGTTCTCCGTGTGTTTGTGTGGGTTTCATCTGGGAACTCTGGTTTCCTCCCACACTCCAAAGACATACTGATCTTAGATTGTGAGCCCCATTGGGGACAGTGTGATGCTAATGTCTGTAAAGCGCTGTGGAAGATAGTAGCACTATACAAGTGCATAAAATAAATAAATCTTACCATTTTTTTCTGCAGAGTATATTTTATATGCATACCTTGCTAGACTACACATTTTAGTTATTAATTATGAATTATAATCACTGTTGGCTGCAAAGTTGCCATGGGCAGTATGCATTTTAAATGCATTTGTGAATGATGGCTAAATATTGTATGGCCTCTGTTTCAGTGTTTTAAGAGCACAATCTCGTCTTGATGCATACAATTGTGGTATATATGAGCTTTGTACACCGTGACATATAATTTTTCATTGTTTTTGTGTGTAAACCTCTGCTGACTGTGACTTTTAGGTGCAAATGTTTGTTTAGGCCTCTTGAAAACGACCGTATGGCTTTTTCAGTATTTTGCGGTCCGCAAAAAATACGGATGACGTCCGTGTGCATTCAGTTTTTTGCAGAACAGAACAGCTGGCCCCTGATAGAACAATACTATCCTTGTCCATTATGCGGACAATAATAGGACATGTTCTATCTTTGAATGGAACGGAAAAATGGAAATACGGAAGTGGAAGGCATATGGAGTACCTTCCATTTTTTTTGCGGATCCATTGAAATGAATGGTTCCGTATACGGTCCGTATACGAAACGCAAAAAACAGAATGTTTGCAAGAGGCCTTAAAGGTAATCTGTCAAATGGTTTGAGCATATTAAAGTGTTACTATTGCCATGTACAATAAAATACCTTATTTCTTGCTGTAGTCTTCATTTTTTTGTTTTAATTAGCGATAAAATCCACTTTTTCTGTTATGCAAATGAGTGTCCAAGGTGCCCAGAGGGGCGTTATTATCCTTCTCTGGAGCCCAGTAACTCCCCCCTACAGTGCCCAGCCCGCCTTCCTTTAGAGCCCAAGCACGCCTCTTCCAGCATAAGCTTCTACATGGAGCAGGCAGTCCGCGGTACTGCGCCTGCGTGAGATTTCACAGAGCGGACGCAAGGAATCTGTGGGCATAGTTACATCCAAATAATGACATAGCGGAGGGGGGCGGCGGCAAAGAGTTCGGGTGTGGGCAGATACTTATGCTGGAAGAGGCGTGCTTGGGCTCTAAAGGAAGGCGGGCTGGGCACTGCAGGGGGAGTTACTGGACTCCAGAGAAGGATAATAACGCCCCTCTGGGCACCTTGGACACTCATTTGCATAACAGAAAAAGTGGATTTTATTGCTAATGAAACCATGAAACAAAAAATGAAGACTACAGCAATAAATAAGGTATTTTATTGTACATGGCAGTAGTAACACTTTAATATGCTCAAACCATGTGACAGATTCCCTTTAAGGTTCATTTGGGTGGGATATTTGGAGGGGTAAACACAAGTCATGAAATATTCTTCATTTCCAGACTTATTCACTGTTTCTCAAAGTGAAAAAGGTACCTTGATTTTGCTATACTTCCTTCATAAAAAAACAGATGGCTAAGTTAATAAGAAAAATCATGGTGAGAAAAGTTTCATATGAATATTTTTTTCAGTAACAAGGAAATAGTAAGCTTTATATAACAGTAGGAGGTGAACCATGCAGATATATAAACCAGGAATCACAGCTAAGACAATAACCCGACAGAGGGTAAATATCCTGAAGTGGTATATATACAAATAGAATATTCACAGAGTAGCACCCCAAATCTAAAACGTAGCCTTTATTAAACTAGCTAAAATTACCCTCAAACAAAAATAATAAATGGATAAAGACACAATGATCGTCAGTGTTCCACAATACAGGTTGGGACAGTATAAACAGGTAGGGTGGTGGTCAGATAGCAACCTTTCCCATATTCTCACCCTATACTCTTAACCTCTGCCTGTAGAATGCAATGGCCGCCCCGATAGGGGAGATCCTGTATTCAGGGACCTCCTATAAACCCTAGGATGGCCCTGAACACAGATCGTGGAGGCAAACCAAGATAAGGTGCCAAACGGGTCTATTCAATGGACTACTCTAGATACACAAAATAATAAACGCTGAGTACATCAAATAATAAACGCTGAATACATCAAAATCATAAATCCATGCCGAATACAAAAAAAAAGAAACGGTAAAGAAGTGCTGAATACATAACAGCAGTCCATTAGATGCCCGATACAATTTCCACAGTATCCAATTATGTTCAAAAGACACCTTCAGTGTCAGAAAATAACAACACATATATAGTATAGGTCCCTTAATCCCAACACGTTTCGCCCAGCACAATAAGATGGGCTCATCAGGGGACAGCCATGCAGTATATCAATAGGCATCAACAATTAGATAAATGAATAAGTATTTCTTGCATAAATGGACAAGATATGGTGCTCAGCAATTTCAGCCGCACCACTTAGCTATTTGATAATACATTTAGGTATAGTTGGGTTAGTGGGCCCAAATTATCCCTTGACATTTGATGTGAAAAAAATTATAATTATGCGTTTCTCCTCAAGTACATTGCACATTGAATGTTGTACCAGCAATTATCAGCCACAAATAAATGGTACTTGCCTGCCCAAAATGGTCAATCCAGAAAATTTACTACGGGGTAGCCAGTCAGTAAAGTTGCTGTTTGATGGCATGGATGGGCCGAATAGCAGATTGTCTGTGCTATATCGTCGGTCAGTGTAGGTAGAGTGGGAATGAATGTTTCCTTTATTCTCCCCTTTACTGACCCCTATGAAATTAACTAGCTTCATGATATCATATTATCAGGGGTGTAACTAAAAAAGGCTGGGTCCCATTGTAAATTTTTAAAGGTGCCCCTTTATGAGCAAATTCCCACAAACCCCCCTCCCGTGGCTAGTCAAGACTGCCCAAGCTTGACATAGAAGCCCTACACACTCAGTAGCTATGGCACCTTAGTGCCCCTACACAGTAAAATTCCCCCTTTGTGCCTCATGAGAAAACAAAATGTTTGTTCCGCATCTCTTGCTGAGTAGGACAGTGCATAGGCTGGCGGATGATCCTTTGCCCCAGCGTTCTTCTACCCAGCCCAGCAGGTGTGATGATGTCACTGCATTGCATCTACTGGGGAAACCACAACTGGGGACTGAGGCCTAGGCTGTAATGGATGACAGATATTCATTATGCCCAGCCCTTGCCTAGGCACACACAAAGTAATCATTATTACTGTGAGTATCAGTGTGTACTTGCAGGGGGGGCTGCTAAGGTTGTAGCTCCACCGCTGCAAATTTTGTTACGGCTACACAGTTTTCCTGATGCGGTTTTAGGAGCCAAAATCAGAAGTGGATCTTTAAAGGAAAGTTTAAAGGACATACACAACTTCTCTCTTTTTAATTCACATGCAGTGTCCCGGCTCTGTCTAGGAGTAGGAGGGGATGTGCAGCAAGAAGATCCTAGATTGACAGATGTGGGACACTGCATGTTTACAGGGTACAGTAGGGAGCCCTAGCAAGTTTTGAGGGACTTTCAGAGGGGTTGCCCTTATCAGGACGAGTGCTCCGCTACCTGGGCGTAAAGAGTAGCTCAGGCCAAGTAGGGGCAACTAGGAAAAGGCACCTGGCTCAGTGTTGGGAACCCCCAGATACCGTATGTCTGCAACGCGGTAAGGCCGTTCCCTATTTCTATTGTGCACTGGCACTCTTCTATCTTATGGGCTATATTTTAATATAGGTATCATTAAAAGTTAAGTATTATTGCCAGGACCAATTTCTCGTTGTGAATTTGTGTTGATTACTGGTTGCCCAATTTTGCTATCACAATAACCATAAGTCACTTTGGTTGTGTTTTTGTCATATTCCATTACCGAATCTGAAAAAAGATACAGAAAATATGTCACTTTCCAATATTAGCATCACTTTTGTCCTCTAGAAATGTATGTTTTAATGTTTTTTTTTTTGTGTCACATAAACAATACACAAATGCAAGGTTAGGGCGTGCTGCCGTTAAACAAAGTGCTTCAATGTAAAATCCGCATGAATTCTACATGAATATAAATCACATACAGAAAGCTTCACATCTGACATGCTTTACATCATGCCCTAAATTACTTTTATTTATATTTGGATTTACTGAATACATTGATGTACAATATAACTACTTTTTCACTATTCAGTAAACTTTGGAACTTGACCATATCAGTTTTTACCTACTGAGAGTTTTGTTCAGTGAATTTGTATTAACGCATATGAAAAACCCCTCACGTCTCAAGGCACTGAATGCATTTATTGCGTATTTTATAATGCTATTTCACATGTGAAGTGAAATCAGATTTTACTGCAGTGTAATGAGCCTAAACAGCGGCGCTCACATACAATTAACCTAGTAAGTTAGACTAGGAATGCATTGGAAGATTTTAGAATAAGCTTATATGGGTCAAAAAATCATATACTGTAGGTCAACCATGAAGTATTATAGAAACAATATTATTCTTCCAGTATGGAAACAGGAGAAACGGGCAATGATATAGAATAAAAGATGAAGAATGTTGATAAGAATAAAAGATGAAGTATATTTTATACCATACAGTGAGGAATATAAGTATTTGAACACCCTGCGATTTTGCAAGTTCTCCCACTTAGAAATCATGGAGGGGTCTGAAATTCACATTGTAGGTGCATTCCCACTCTGAGAGACAGAATTTAAAAAATAATCACATTGTATGATTTTTTAAGATTTTTTTTGTCTTGCACTGCTGAACATAAGTATTCGAACACCTGAGAAACAGCAAGAATTCTGGCTCTCAAAGACCTGTTACTGTGCCTTTAAAAAGTCCACCTCTACCCACTCATTAATCTAACTTAGTAGCACCTGTTTGAGCTCTTTAAATACACCTGTCCACCCCACAGTCAGTCAGACGCCAACTACTACCATAAGCACGACCAAAGAGCTGTCAAAAGACACCAGAGACAAAATTGTGGACCTCCACAAGGCTGGAAAGGGCTACGGGGCAATTGCCAAGTAGCTTGGTGAAATTAGATCAACTGTTGGAGCAATTGTTAGAAAGTGAAAGAGGCTAAAGACGACTGTCAGTCTCCCTCGGACTGGGGCTCCATGCAAGATCTTACCTCATGGGGTATCACTGATGATAAGAAAGGTGAGGAATCAGCCCAGAACTACAAGGCAGGAGATGCTCAATGACATGAAGAGAGCTGGGACCACAGTTTCAAAGGTCACTGTCGGTAGAACACTACGCCATCATGGTTTCAAATCATTGCACTGAAGGTTCCCCTGCTCAAGTTATCACATGTCCTGAGTCTTCCAACATGACAACGACCTGAAGCACACAGCCAGGCTAACCAAGGAGTGGCTCCATAAGAAGCATATCAAGGTTCTGGAGTGGCCTAGCCAGTCTCCAGACCTAAATCCAATAGAAAATATTTGGAGGGAGCTTAAACTCTGTGTTTTTCAGCGACAGTCCAGAAACCTGACAGATCTAGAGGAGATCTGTGTGGAGAAGTGGGACAAAATCCCTGTTGCAGTGTGTGCAAACCTGATCAATAACTACAGGAAACGTTTGACCTCTGTAATTGCAAACAAAGGTTTCTGTACCAAATATTAACACTGATTTTCTCAGGTGTTCAAATACTTATGTTCAGCAGTGCAAGATAAATAAACTCTTTAAAAATCATACAATGTGATTTCCTGATTATTATTATTTTATATTCTGTCTATATTCAGAGTGGGAATGCACCTACAATGTGAATTTCAGACCCCTCCATTGTTTCTAAGTGGGAGAACTTGCAAAATCGCAGGGTGTTCAAATACTTCTGTTCCTCACTGTACATACATGTTTTCTAAAGGCAATTTACTGATGGACTGTGCTGATATAGTCAGCAGCTGCTCCATTCTAGGTAACTGAAAGAGTTTGCTACAGGTTCATTAACAGGAAAGATTATTCTTGAATTTATGAAGACTCTTTGCACATTATTTTCGCTACTTTCTTAAGAGCTCCGTTTATTATCTTAAGGGCATTTTTTTATGTCACTGCAAAACAAAAGGTTCTGTGGAGGTAGAAGTACATTTTTCCTGATCATGGATGGCCTATCTGGCAAGATGGATTAGCTCTCCCTAGACGATGATAGATGATAATGGCACTGATATAGTACCCTGACACTATGTTGGGAATATTTCTCTATATGTTTATGCATGATGAGACTTTATGATCAATGTATACATTGGTTACCTGATTGATATGTTCGTATTTCAACCTTTTGGCGTGATAAATCCGAATATATATCTTGAATGTCAGATTAGAATAAAATTAACCTCCTTAGTGCTTGCAGCAAAAGACATCAATCTTCTGAAGTCAAGTGGAATATAAAATTTCATTTACAATAAAAACTGCATGCATTGTAACATACTGCATAGAGTTACGGTGTAACGTTTTTCATTAGTCGAGGACATTTTGTTGCGGCAATATAAAATTGCCGGCAGGAAACAATGCTCCCTGTAGTCTGTGATAGGAAAATGTGCAAGATGGATATTCATTTAAAGTAATTCTGTATAATGAAAAATATCTCTTTAATAACAACTACATAACACATAGACAAAAAAGACAAAAGTAAAATAATAATGGAGAGAGTGGAGAGACCCACAATAGGCAGTTAGCTACTAATGAGCAGTATCCTTATGGATCACAAAGGAGCATAGTCAAGCCACTATCCGAACAGCAACGACATGAACTTGTGCAATGCATAATGCCATCATAGACTAAATTCATTGCACATACATACATACATATATAAACAGTAACATGAAGTAGTCCCAAAAGCTATCCTGACATGTGTTAGACACAGAAAGAAGGTGTATGTGCGTCCTCCTCCTTTCCCTCTGATGCGCATTTCTTCATCTGTTTCCTCGGAAAGGTTTGAGTGTGTGACAGAGAAACAAAAAGCTCACAATCCAATTCCTTACACTTGACAGCTCGAATTGTAACCTTATTTTACTAGACAATGAAACTAAGATTTTCCTACAGACTTTCTATGGAACAAGGTAGTTTATCCCATATATGTGTCTACATTTGTGTTTTTATATTTTTATGCTTTTTCTGTACTGTCCATGCTACATCTTCCTGTACTGCTCAATGGAAGATTGCTAGTGCCATAGGGAGAGAGGAATGAGCAGCTGCCGAACACTTCAGCTCTGTTCAGGGCAGAGCAATTCATAAAACATGCTACAAAACGGTTTGCCCAATACATGGTTGACTTTGGGGAATATCCTGACTGCCCTATACACCTTTTCAGTGAATCCTATTAATATTGGCGCCCTTTAATAACACATCATATGGTGGCTTTACTGGAGACGAGGGCTGCACTACATTTTTGCCCAAGGATGTCCACAAATAAAGAATAAATCCAGAAAATATGATTAGTTGTCCATGTTTTACAATATATTTTCATTAGAAAGGTCCTCCACTTATAGACTGACCACAGCTGAGACCTCCATCAATCAGTTTAAGGCCTCATGCACACGAACGTTTTTTTTCACGGTCCGCAAAAACAGGGTCCGTAGGTCCGTGATCGGTGACCGTTTTTTCGTCCGTGGGTCTTCCTTGATTTTTGGCGGATCCACGGACATAAAAAAAAAAGTCATTTTGGTGTCCGCCTGGCCGTGCGGAGCCAAACGGATCCGTCCTGAATTACAATGCAAGTCAATGGGGACGGATCCGTTTGACGTTGACACAATATGGTGCCATTTCAAACGGATCCGTCCCCATTGACTTTCAATGTAAAGTCCGGAGTCCCTTTTATACCATCAGATCGGAGTTTTCTCCAATCCGATGGTATATTTTAACTTGAAGCGTCCCCATCACCATGGGAACGCCTCTATGTTAGAATATACTGTCGGATATGAGTTAGATCGTGAAACCTCATTTCCGACAGTATATTCTAACACAGAGGCGTTCCCATGGTGATGGGGACGCTTCTAGTTAGAATATACTACAAACTGTGTACATGACTGCCCCCTGCTGCCTAGCAGCATCCGATCTCTTACAGGGGGCCGTGATCAGCACAATTAACCCCTCAGGTGCCGCACCTGAAGGGGTTAATTGTACTATCATATCCCCCTGTAAGAGATCAGGGCTGCCAGGCAGCAGGGGGCAGACCCCCCCCCCCCCTCCCCAGTTTGAATATCATTGGTGGCCAGTGCGGCCCCCCCCCCCCCCTTCCTCCCTCCATTGTAATAAATCGTTGGTGGCACAGTGTGCGCCCCCCCCCCCCTTCCTCCCTCTATTGTAATAATTCGTTGGTGGCACAGTGTGCCCCCCCCCCCCCGCCTCCCCCCCCCTTCCTCCCTCTATTGTAATAATTCGTTGGTGGCACAGTGTGCGCCCCCCCCCCCCCCTTCCTCCCTCTATTGTAATAAATCGTTGGTGGCAATCATTGGCCCCCCTCCCTCTATAGCATTAACAACATTGGTGGCCAGTGTGCGGCCTCCCATCTTGCGCCCCCCCCCCCCCCCCCCCCCCCGATCATTGGTGGCAGCGGGTTACTAGCAATAGTACAAGATTCATACTTACCTGGGAGCTGTGATGTTCGTGTCCGGCCGGGAGCTCCTCCTACTGGTAAGTGACGGTTCATTTAGCAATGCGCCGCACAGACCTGTCACTGTCACTTACCAGTAGGTGGAGCTCCCGGCCGGACACGAACATCGCAGCAGCAGGTAAGTATTAATCTTCTACTATTGTACTATTGCTAAGTAACCATGGCAACGAGGACTGTAGTAGCGTCCTGGTTGCCATGGTTACCGATCGGAGCCCCAGCGATTAAACTGGGACTCCGATCGGAACTCCGCTGCCACCAATGATGATGGGGGGGAGGGGGGGGAGATGGGAGGCTGCACACTGGCCACCAACGTTGTTAATGCTATAGAGGGGGGGGGGGGGGCAATGGGGGGCGCACACTGTGCCACCAACGATTTATTACAATAGAGGGAGGAAGGGGGGGGGGGCGCACACTGTGCCACCAACGAATTATTACAATAGAGGGAGGGAGGGGGGGGGGCGCACACTGTGCCACCAACGAATTATTACAATAGAGGGAGGGGGGGGGGGGGCCGCCCTGGCCACCAATGATATTCAAACTGGGGAGGGGGGGGGAGGGTCTGCCCCCTGCTGCCTGGCAGCCCTGATCTCTTACAGGGGGATATGATAGTACAATTAACCCTTTCAGGTGCCGCACCTGAAGGGGTTAATTGTGCTGATCACGGCCCCCTGTAAGAGATCGGGTGCTGCCAGGCAGCAGGGGGCAGTCTTGTACACAGTTTGTAGTGTATTCTAACTAGAAGCGTCCCCATCACCATGGGAACGCTTCTGTGTTAGAATATACTGTCGGTTCTGAGTTTTCACGAAGTGAAAACTCAGCTTTGAAAAAGCTTTATGCAGACGGATCTTCGGATCCGTCTGTATAAAAACTAACCTACGGCCACGGATCACGGACACGGATGCCAATCTTGTGTGCATCCGTGTTCTTTCACGGACCCATTGACTTGAATGGGTCCGTGAACCGTTGGCCGTGAAAAAAATAGGACAGGTCATATTTTTTTCACGGCCAGGAAACACGGATCACGGATGCGGCTGCAAAACGGTGCATTTTCCGATTTTTCCACGGACCCATTGAAAGTCAATGGGTCCGCGAAAAAAAACGGAAAACGGCACAACGGCCACGGGTGCACACAACGGTCGTGTGCATGAGGCCTAAATCTGAAGGGTAGACTGACAGGAAGTGTTCAGTTTCCCTGCAGTGCCACCACAGGATAAATTAAGCATTACATGGTTTATATTGAAATCAGTGAGGCACTTGCAGATCCAGAGACGTGCCTGGTCCTGCAGATTGAGAGGCCCCCTTTGTAGTCAATCTCTACTGTACCCTACAGATGAGGGTCCTTTACAAGAGATCCTGCTCTATGTATTCAGAATAGTATTTGAAAATGGGTTTTCTAAACTGGACAATGCATTATCATTGTATAACTGAGGATAAAAGAGTTGGCTTTAACCAATGAAAAATTATCTTTTAATTTTTTTTTAAATCATATTGTTAGGGTACGTTCACACTTGCCTTATAGGATTCTGGCAGGCAGTTTAGTTGCGGGAACTGCCTGCCAGATCCAGAAATCCGTATGCAAATGGCTAGCATTTGTTTCCGGATCCGGATGCAGATCCGTCTAACAAATGCATTGAGATACCGGATCCGTCTCTCCGGTGTCATCCAGAAAACCGGATCTGTTTTTTTTTTTTTTGCATTTTTAAAGGTCTGCGCATGCGCATACTCAGACACCGGATCAGGTTTTCCAGAACACTTGGTACTGGATCCAGCATTAATACATTTCAATGTTTCGGCAAGTGTTCCGGAATTTTGGCCGGAGAAAATACCGCAGCATGCTGCAGTATTTTCTCTGGCCAAATACCATAACAGGGACTGAACTGAAGACATCCTGAACGGAATGATTTCCATTCAGAATGCATTAGGATAAAACTGAAGCATTTTTTTTTTCCGGTATTGAGTCCCTGTGACAGAACTCAATACCAGAAAATGTTAACGCAAATGTGAAAGTACCCTTAGAATAACTACAGTACAAGAAAATACTTTCCGTGTGCAGCATTTCAGAAAAAAAGGCTATTAAAAACAGTGGGGATTATGTTCTAAGCTGGTTTACCCATGGGAATATCTTCCTGTCAATACCTCATAGCTTGAGTCATTTAATTTACCAACTCAGACAGTCTGCAGAAACTGCCTCAATACAAAGTAAAATGTTACTAAAAAATACAGCATATATAATGACCGTATATAATTGGATATTTGGTGCATGTGGTATTAACTTTGTGCAGCAAAGGTTTTTTCCATGGACTCTTGAGTCATTGTTGCTCTGTTCTTATTAGTGGTTCATAATAATTACCATAAAGATTACAAATGTAAAGGTTGTAAATGGTTGTTGTTAATAGCAATCATAGCAAAACCTTGGCATGATAATAGTTACAATACGCCTTATAGTACTCATACATAAGTAATTCATTAGTGAATATGCTTTTATACCTATTAAACCCAATGGCATGCTTCACACCAAAGGATGCACCACTGTGAGGAAGAAGTGTGGCAACAATTTCTTGCAAATTTTTGGCATGCACTAAGCCAACCAATAGGAGATGTAAAATTATACAAAAATGTCTTAAGATTCACTAAATGTATTATCCATCAGGAGCCACATTGATAAATTTGGTGCATACATCTTTATACAAGTATATACTGTAGCCTAAGGGTATAATATTCTGATATGCAACTTTTTGCTTTCACTTTTTTGGAGTGTCTGTGATGGGTTGTGCTTGTTCTTTACAAAAAATTACAAAATGTTGCATGTCATTTGGTAAATTTGTCGCACAAATACGTATGGATTTCTCAGTCTAATCATATTTATTATTAAGGTTCCGTCAATTTGTATGCCACAATTAGACTGGAGTACAAATGGAGCTCTCCCACAAATCATCCGCACCTTAGTAAATGTAGACTGACAGGAATGGTGCAAACCACACTTAGGCTACATTCACACGACCGTATGTGTTTTGCGGTCTGCAAATTGTGGATCCGCAAAAAAAACTGATGACATTCCGTATGACATATGTTTTTTTTGCGGATCCATTGTAACAATGCCTATCCTTGTCTGAAAAATGAAAGAGTAGGACATGTTCTTTTTTTTTGCGGATCTACGGAACGGACATACAGATGTGGATAGCACACAGTGTTTTTTGCGGACCCATTGAAATGAATGGGTCTGCATCCTATCCGCAAAAAAAACGGAATGGACATGGAAACAAAATAAGTTCATGTGAATGTACCCTAAAAATGCAGCAAATACGTCATAAATCTGGCAGAAATTACTAGTCTACTGATAAAACAGGTAAACTCGCTTGACATGGCGCACCACATTTGATTACCTCCTAAATTTACACTGTTTAACTATTAGACTGGATTAGTAAATCTGATCCATTATTGCTATTATTATTATTAAATATAATCTGATGACAGGGGCATGCTTAGAAAGACTGGGCCCAAATATAATCTGATTACAAGGGCATAACTAGAAAAGGCTGGGCCCAAATATAATCTGATTACAGGGGCATAACTAGAAAAGGCTGGGCCCAAATATAATCTGATTACAGGGGCATAACTAGAAAAGGCTGGGCCCAAATATAATCTGATTACAGGGGCATAACTAGAAAAGTCTGGGCCCAAATATAATCTGATTACAGGGGCATAACTAGAAAAGGCTGGGCCCAAATATAATCTGATTACAGGGGCATAACTAGAAAAGGCTGAGCCCAAATATAATCTGATTACAGGGGCATAACTAAAAACGGCTGGGCCCAAATATAATCTGATTACAGGGGCATAACTAGAAACGGCTGGGCCCAAATATAATCTGATTACAGGGGCATAACTAGAAATGGCTGGGCCCAAATATAATCTGATTAGAGGGGCATAACTAGAAAAGGCTGGGCCCAAATATAATCTGATTACAAGGGCATAACTTTTTGAATGGCCCTGTCTGAGCGAACTCCCCACAACCTCCCTCCTCCTAAGCAAACGCCTCTTCCTGCTAGTCAAAACCACACACACTCACCATAACCTGAACAAGAGACCACTACAAAACAGATTCTGAATCTCTTAACAAGTTCAACATCCAGGTAATCACAGAGTAGACAAATATGAATGAAAAAGAAAGCATCTCATGCAATACAAATCCTTCTGATCGAACCTGGCAAAATCGCAAAGTGTGAACAAAGCATATAAAATAAGGGTAAAAGCAATTGTCAATGAATGTGGGAAAACAAGTGTACATATAAAAAATGGAATTGCACCTATATTCTGGGCTAATTTTCCTGCAATCTCAATATGTTAACTCTTGTTTGTCCAAGATTCTATATGGCTTATTCTCAATACATTATGGTATATAAACTCAACAAATGATAACTAGTATACACACATTATCTCAGTCCTTAGATTGAGTCCCAATGGAGATCTTGTTCCTAATTTGAAGATCCAGTAAGCTTCACGCACCAATAATTTGGATTTCATATTACCACTAGAGTTTAGCGGACACCTGGATGTTCGGGTTCGACGAGTTCGGCCAAACTTGAAAAAAAAGTTCGGGTTTAGGACCCGAACTTGACCCCGAACCCAAACCCCATTGAAGTCAAATATAATCTGATTACAGGGGCATAACTAGAAAAGGCTGAGCCCAAATATAATCTGATTACAGGGGCATAACTAGAAAAGGCTGGGCCCAAATATAATCTGATTACAGGGGCATAACTAGAAAAGTCTGGGCCCAAATATAATCTGATTACAGGGGCATAACTAGAAAAGGCTGGGCCCAAATATAATCTGATTACAGGGGCATAACTAGAAAAGGCTGAGCCCAAATATAATCTGATTACAGGGGCATAACTAAAAACGGCTGGGCCCAAATATAATCTGATTACAGGGGCATAACTAGAAACGGCTGGGCCCAAATATAATCTGATTACAGGGGCATAACTAGAAATGGCTGGGCCCAAATATAATCTGATTAGAGGGGCATAACTAGAAAAGGCTGGGCCCAAATATAATCTGATTACAAGGGCATAACTTTTTGAATGGCCCTGTCTGAGCGAACTCCCCACAACCTCCCTCCTCCTAAGCAAACGCCTCTTCCTGCTAGTCAAAACCACACACACTCACCATAACCTGAACAAGAGACCACTACAAAACAGATTCTGAATCTCTTAACAAGTTCAACATCCAGGTAATCACAGAGTAGACAAATATGAATGAAAAAGAAAGCATCTCATGCAATACAAATCCTTCTGATCGAACCTGGCAAAATCGCAAAGTGTGAACAAAGCATATAAAATAAGGGTAAAAGCAATTGTCAATGAATGTGGGAAAACAAGTGTACATATAAAAAATGGAATTGCACCTATATTCTGGGCTAATTTTCCTGCAATCTCAATATGTTAACTCTTGTTTGTCCAAGATTCTATATGGCTTATTCTCAATACATTATGGTATATAAACTCAACAAATGATAACTAGTATACACACATTATCTCAGTCCTTAGATTGAGTCCCAATGGAGATCTTGTTCCTA
Source organism: Bufo bufo (assembly GCF_905171765.1). Taxonomy (NCBI): domain Eukaryota; kingdom Metazoa; phylum Chordata; class Amphibia; order Anura; family Bufonidae; genus Bufo; species Bufo bufo. The sequence goes on along the minus strand of NC_053390.1, from coordinate 714,440,143 downwards.
ATTTGAAGATCCAGTAAGCTTCACGCACCAATAATTTGGATTTCATATTACCACTAGAGTTTAGCGGACACCTGGATGTTCGGGTTCGACGAGTTCGGCCAAACTTGAAAAAAAAGTTCGGGTTTAGGACCCGAACTTGACCCCGAACCCAAACCCCATTGAAGTCAATGGGGACCTGAACTTTTGGACACTAAAATGGCTCTAAAATAGTCCTGGAAAGGGCTAGAGGGCTGCAAAAGGCATCAAAATGTGCTTAAGAGCATGGCAACTGTTCTGCAAACAAATGTGGATAGGGAAATGACTTAAAATAACATAAAATACAAAAAAAAATTAAATAACAATCTGGATCTAGGAGTAGGAGGTTGAGGAGGCGGTGGATGGGTGGATGTGGCGGTGTAGGTTGATGTGGCGGTGTAGGTGGAAGCGGCGGTGAAGGAGGAATAGGTAGCCAACACTGATTTGTGTTATTATTTTTTTTTTATTGGGGTATCCCCCAAAATATTGGGACATATAACAAAAGGAGGATTCATGTCACCCAGCAATAGAACAGAGGATTTTGAGAGATTTAGGCCCCTGTCACCCAGGCACAGCAGGGGTTCATTCATAGCAAAAGTGGGTTCTTGTCGCCCAGCAATAGAACAGAGGATTTTGAGAGATTTAGGCCCCTGTCACCCAGGCACAGCAGGGGTTCTTTCACGGCAAAAGAGGGTTCATATCACACAGCAATAGAACAGAGGATTTTGAGAGATTTAGGCCCATGTCACCCAGGCACAGCAGGGGTTCATTCATGGCAAAAGGGGGTTCTTGTCACCCAGCAATAGAACAGAGGATTTTGAGAGATTTAGGCCCCTGTCACCCAGGCACAGCAGGGGTTCTTTCACGGCAAAAGGCGGTTCATGTCACCCAGCAATAGAACAGAGGATTTTGAGAGATTTAGGCCCATGTTACCCAGGCACAGCAGGGATTCATTCACGGCAAAAGGGGGTTCATGTCACCCAGCAATAGAACAGAGGATTTTGAGAGATTTAGGCCCCTGTCACCCAGGCACAGCAGGGGTTTATTCACGGCAAAACTAGCTTCATGTCACCCAGCAATAGAACAGAGGATTTTGAGAGATTTAGGCCCTTTTCACCCAGGCACAGCAGGGGTTCATTCACGGCAAAAGTGGGTTCTTGTCACCCAGCAATAGAACAGAGGATTTTGAGAGATTTAGGCCCCTGTCACCCAGGCACAGCAGGGGTTCATTCACGGCAAAAGTGGGTTCTTGTCACCCAGCAATAGAACAGACGATTTTGAGAGATTGAGGCCCATGTCACCCAGGCACAGCAGGGGTTTGTATACGCCAAAAATGGTAAAATGTCACCCGACAATTGAAAATAAGAATTTTTTCAATTTAGGGCACTAAAATTTGCATTAAAATGGCTTTAAAATAGTCCTTGAAAAGGCTAGAGGAATGTAAAAGGCAGTAAAATGTTTTTAAGAGCATGGCAACTGCTCTGCAAACAAATGTGGATAGGGAAATAACTTAAAATAAAATAAAATAACTAAAAATTTTAAATTATTAACCTGCAACTCAGAGAAGGAGGTGGATATGGAGTCGGAGGTTGAGGAGGCGGTGAATGTGGTGTTGTCGGTGGAGGCAGCATTGGAGGAGGAGGAGGTAGCCAACAATGTTTTTTTTTTATTTTATTGGGGTAGGTAGCCCCCAAAATATTGGGACAAATAAAAAAAAAGAAAACACTGAATCATTGCACTTGACTTCAGTACAAGAATGTATGTTTGATGGTGGTATAAATGTCTATTCTGCACAAGGTACAGACAAGTCTTGTGGGATCCAAGCCTGGTTCATTTTAATGAACGTGAGCTTGTCCACGTTGGCTGTGGACAGGCGGCTGCGCTTGTCTGTGATGACGCCCCCTGCCGTGCTAAACAAATACACTGGCTGCAGGGCAGGCCAGCACCTCCAAGGCGTAAAGGGCAAGCTCAGGCCATGTGCCCAATTTGGAGACCCAGAAGTTGAAGGGGGCAGACCCGTCATTCAGTACGTGTAGGCGTGTGCACACATACTGCTCCACCATGTTGGTGAAATGCTGACTCCTGCTAAGACGTTCCATATCAGCTGGTGGTGCTGGTTGTTGTGGCGTGCTGACAAAGCTTTTCCACATTTTTCGGCCATGCTAACCCTGCGTTCTGAGGTGCTGGCGGTACACCAGCTACGTTGGCGACCTCTTCCTCGTCCTCTGCCTTCGCCTTGTTCTTCCACTGTGCCCCCGCTGTCAGGTGGGAATGCCACCAGCAGCGCGTCAACCAGCGTGTGATTGTACTCGGCAATCTTATGATTACGCTCCAGTGACGGAATTAAGGACGGTACGTTGTCCTTGTAACGGGGATTCAGCAGCGTGGCCACCCAGTAATCAGCACAAGTTAGAATGTGGGCAACTCGGCAGTCGTTGCAGAGACACTGCAGCATGTAATCGCTCATGTGTGCCAGGCTGCCCAGAGGCAACGAAAAGCTGTCCTCTGTGGGAGGTGTATCGTCTGTGTCCTCTGTATCCCCCCATCCACGCACCAGTAAAGGCCATGAGCTGGTCTGGGTGCCACCCTGCTGTGAACATGGTTCCTCCTCCTGCATCTCCTCCTCCTCATCCTCCACCTCCTCATCCTCCAGAACTGTGCCCTGGCTGGACAATTGTGTACCTTGGGTTTGTGGGTGCAGGAACCCACCCTCGGAGCCACTTGGGAATGACTGGTCGGAAACCCTACGAAATGATCCCTCTTCCTCCTCCTGTGCCAAATCCTCTTCCATCATCGCCAGGAGCGTTTTTTCAAGGAGGCATAGAAGTGGGATAGTAACGCTGAGAACGGCGTTATCTGCACTGGCCATGTTGGTGGAGTACTCGAAACAGCGCAACAAGGAAAACAGGTCTCGCATGGAGGCCCAGTCATTGGTGGTGAAGTGGTGCTGTTCCGCCGAGCGACTCACCCGTGCGTGCTGCAGCTGAAACTCCACTATCGCCTGCTGCTGCTCGCACAGTCTGGCCAGCATGTGCAAGGTGGAGTTCCACCTTGTGGGCACGTCGCATATGAGGTGGTGAGCGGGAAGGCCGAAGTTACGCTGCAACGCTGACAGGCGAGCAGCAGCAGGATGAGAACACCGAAAGCGCGCACAGACGGCCCGCACTTTATGCAGCAGCTCTGACATGTAGGGGTAATTTTTAAGGAATCTCTGCACCATCAAATTCAGCACATGCGCCAGACCGGCTAGTCCCAGAGCTGCTACGAGATTTCGCCCATTATCGCACACCACCAGGCCGGGCTTGAGGCTGACTGGCACAAACCACTCATCGGTCTGTTGTTCAAGGCCCGTCCACAGCTCCTGCGCGGTGTGTGGTTTGTCCCCCAAACAGATAAGTTTTAAAACTGCCTGCTGTCGTTTACCTCTGGCTGTGCTACAGTTGGTGGTGAAGGTGTTACGCTGCCCAGATGAGGAGCTGGTAGAGGATGAGGAAGCAGAGTAGGAGGAGGAAGCAACAGGAGGCAAACTGAAGCGCCCTGCAATCCTCGGTGGTGGAAGGACATGCGCCAAACTGCTATCCGCCTCAGGCCCAGCCGCCACTGCATTTACCCAGTGTGCTTTTATGGAGATATAACGGCCCTGACCGTGCTTACTGGTTCACGTATCTGTAGTCAGGTGCACCTTGCCACAGATGGCGTTGCGCAGTGCACACCTGATTTTGTCCCCTACTTGGTTGTGAAGGGAAGGGATGGCTCGCCTCGAAAAGTAGTGGCGGCTGGGCACGACGTACTGTGGGACAGCCACCGCCATAAGGCCTTTAAAACTATCCGTCTCCACCAGACGGAATGACAGCATATCAAAGGCAAGTAAGTTAGAAATGCTGGCATTCAGGGCTAGGTATCGCGGGTGGGTAGGGTACTTCCTCTTCCTCTCCAGCATTTGGGATATGGAGAGCTAAACACTTCCGTGTGACATTGTGGAGATGCTTGGTGACCCAGGTGTTGGTGTTGCTGGCAGATCCTCTGTTTGTGGGGTGCCAGGTGGCACTGTCACTCCAGAGGTGGATGAAGAGGCCGCGACTGCAGCAGAAGAGGAAGCAGGAGGAGCCAGAGACCTTTCTTGGTTTTTGAGGTGTCTACTCTACTGCAGCTTGTGCTTTGCACTTAAATGCCTGGTCATGCAGGTTGTGCTCAGGTTGAGAACGTTTATGCCTCGATACAGGCTCTGATTGCACAGCGTGCAAACCACTCGTGTCTTGTCGTCAGCACATTGTCTGAAGAACTACCACGCCAGAGAACTCCTTGGAGCTGGCTTTGGTGTGCTCGGTCCCTTAATGCGGTGGGCAGTAGGAGGCGTACTGTCTAGAGGACGGCCGCTCTGCTTTTGCACCCTGCTCCCTCTTCTGCTGTGCTGGTGGCTCTGTGCGACCACCGCCTCTTCCTCCGAACTACATCGGTCACTCGCATGACCTTGATTCCATGTGGGGTCGAGGACCTCATCGTCCTCCACATCATCTTCCACCCAGTCTTCACCCCTGACTTCCTTGGCGGTCTGCACACTTTTGAATGCCCCAGCAGTTGGCACCTGTGTTTCGTCATCATCCGAGACGTGCTGCGATGGCCCTCCCATGTACTCATCTTAAAAAATAAGTAGTTGGGCATCGGCTGCAGGTGCCAACTGTGGTCTTTCTTCAGGAGACTGGGTGGGAGACAATGTGAAGGAACTGGATCCACTGTCAGCAACCCAATCTACTATTGCCTGTACTTGTTCAGGCCTCACCATTCGTAGAGCAGCATTAGGCCCGACCAAATACCGCTGCAGGTTTTGTCGCCTACTTGCACCTGAGGAAGGGGTTTCACTTGTGCGTGTAGCTGGCACAGATCGACCACGCCCTCTCCCTGCAACAGGAGCTCCACCAGCAGCACCACGACCTGGGCCACGTCCCTTATTTGACGCTCTCCTCATATTTTTTTAATTTAGGATCTTGCCCTAAATGGGTGTTTAATTAATAGTAGAAAAGAATGACAGTATGTAAAGGGTGTATCTCACACGGCCTGAACCAGACTAGGCCTCAATTAAAGATTTCTTTGCACAAAATGGCTGTATTTCAAATGGCTGTATTTCAAATGCCTAATTCAAACCCCTGTATGTATAGGGGGGATCACACATGCCCTCAATCAGTGTAGGCCTGCAGTAAATATATCTTTGCACAAAATGGCTGTATTTCAAATGGCTGTATTTCAAATGCCTAATTCAAACCCCTGTATGTATAGGGGGGATCACACACGCCCTGAATCAGTGTAGGCCTAAAGTAAATATATCTTTGCACAAAAAGGCTGTATTTCAAATGGCTGTATTTCAAATGCCTAATTCAAACCCCTGTATGTATAGGGGGGATCACACACGCCCTGAATCAGTGTAGGCCTGCAGTAAATATATATTTGCACAAAATGGCTGTATTTCAAATGGCTGTATTTCAAATGTCTAATTCAAACCCCTGTATGTAGAGGTGGTATCTCAGAGGGCCTGAGCCTCTGTAGGCCTGAAGTAAATATATCTTTGCACAAAATGGCTGTATTTCAAATGGCTGTATTTCAAATGCCTAATTCAAACCCCTGTATGTATAGGGGGGATCACGCACGCCCTGAATCAGTGTAGGCCTGCAGTAAATATATATTTGCACAAAATGGCTGTATTTCAAATGGCTGTATTTCAAATGTCTAATTCAAACCCCTGTATGTATAGGGGGGATCACACACGCCCTGAACCAGTGTAGGCCTGCAGTAAATATATCTTTGCACAACATGGCTGTATTTCAAAAGGCTGTATTTCAAATGCCTAATTCAAACCCCTGTATGTAGAGGGGGTATCTCACAGGGCTTGAACCAGTGTAGGCCTGAATTTAATATTGGTGCACCAAATGGCGGTATTTAAAATCTCTGAATGTAACCCAAATGTATTAAGGGTGTATCTCACAATGACATCTGCATCAAAGGCTGCCAACTAATTTTTTTTTGCCCAAATGAGTGTTTGTTTAAAAACTGAATTTGACAGCAGTATATAAGCCTGTAATTTCACCCGTGCTGATGCCGCAAGGCCTGAAAATAGTGTTTTTTGTCAAAAGAGTGTGTTTTTCAAACCTCAGAAAATGATGGGTGTATTTCTACCTTAAATTGCACATTGACTAATACAGATGTAGATTGCCAAAAAAGTATTTTTTTTTTATAACAGAATATGAAAGCTGTATATATTAAACTTGAATTTAACACTTGCACTGACTAATACAGATGTTGTAGTTTGCCCCAAAAATTGGTGATTTGCAATGTCTCAAAAGCTCAGATGCAGTGCTGGTGCACTGAGCATGCATAAAATGGCCGCTGCTGCCGCCACCCACCTAACTAACAGAATTCTAAAAGTTAGTATTTTTTGGTCAATGAGCTCAGGGCAGGGTAAAACGATAGTGCCCTGCACCCACACAACTATTTGTCTGTAGATCGCTGAGTTAGATTCTCTCCTATGCTCTCCCTGAAATCACAAGTCCAGCAGCATCCTCTCCCTACACTTGTAACAGCAGAGTGACGTGCAGCGCTATGTGACTCAAGCTTATATAGAGCCTGGGTCACATGCTGCTCTGGCCAATCACAGCCATGCCATTAGTAGGCATGGCTGTGATGGCCTCTTGGGGCAAGTAATATGACGCTTGTTGATTGGCCTCTGTGCAGCCTTTCAAAAAGCGCCAACAAAGCGGCGAACACCGAACCCGAACTTTTACGGAAATGTTCGGGTCCGGGGTCCCAAAATCCTAAAGTTCGGTACGAACCCAAACTTCACAGTTCGGGTTCGCTCCACCCTAATTACCACCTCTTAAAGGGATTTTTTCGAAGGCAAACGTGCGAAAACTACTTAAACTGCGGCTATGACTTGTGATAAAGTGATTAGCCGCATTTGAAATGCCTGTGGCATGTACATTAGTAACATAATTTAAATGTTCCTGCAATCTAGTCTTGAAGCTCCTGCTGGTACTCCCTACATACAACAATTTGCAAGCTATGCACTCAATAATGTATATGACCTTTTACGTGTTTGTACAATTTATATGATCTTTTATATAAAACACTTCATTATTTTGTGCGTGACTACCGCACTTGGTAAATTCCAAGTACTTTAGCCACATCTTCTCACTGTTTTTGGTATTTTTCTTAAGGCGCTTGAAAAATGACAGGGACAAGGAACTCGCCAGAGTAGGTGGTCTTCTGGCTACCACCCTACAACCATCTTCCAAAACCTTGTGCAACGTACTATGTTCATATAAGATTGGTAAACATTTTTTGATAGCTCTTTCTATTAATGAAAACTGACGACTGTATGTCAATATTAATGTTGGTTTTGCTGAGGCATTTGTAACTGGTTTGTTCTTTTTAGGTTTAAAAAGCAGATCCTTCCTATTTTTACTTGTCGCTATATTTCGACCTCTATCTATCATCCATTTTTTATATCCTCTATCTGTCAAGTGTGCTTCAATGATTTGAGACTCTTTGAAAAAAACTTGAGAAGTACTGCAATTTCGGCGAGCCCGCAAAAATTCCCCCACGGGGATAGCTTTAACAGTGTGAGCTGGCTGATGACTCGTGGCTTTCATGATTGTATTACCAGCAATTTCTTTATGATAAGTTGTTGTTTCTATTTTTTTATTATGAATACCCATCAATGTTAGATCCAAAAAATTAACAGTATGTGCAGCAAAGTGGTGAGTGAATCCAAGATTGTATGGGTTATTATTCATATAGGCCATAAAATCTGGTATGGCAGACACACTCCCACTCCAGATTTCAATGAATCTGCCATACCAGACAAATGCTATCTCTAAAAGGATTGTGCTCTACCTATGGAGATAATATTCTAATGCCAAACTCGCCACTTTGTGAGGAATGGACAGGTACAATAATAATGAAGTGTTTTATATAAAAGATCATATAAATTGTACAAACACGTAAAAGGTCATATACATTATTGAGTGCATAGCTTGCAAATTGTTGTATGTGGGGAGTACCAGCAGGAGCTTCAAGACAAGATTGCGGGAACATTTAAATTATGTTACTAATGTACATGCCACAGGCATTTCAAATGCGGCTAATCACTTTATCACAAGTCATAGCTGCAGTTTAATTCGTTTTCGCACGTTTGCCCTCGAAAAAGTTAGAGTCCCTTTAAGAGGTGGTAATATGAAATCCAAATTATTGGTGCGCGAAGCTTACTGGATCTTCAAATTAGGAACAAGATCTCCATTGGGACTCAATCTCAGGAGAGAGATAATGTGTGTATACTAGTTATCATTTGTTGAGTTTATATACCATAATGTATTGAGAATAAGCCATATAGAATCTGGGACAAACAAGAGTTAACATATTGAGATTGCAGGAAAATTAGCCCAGAATATAGGTGCAATTCCATTTTTTATATGTACACTTGTTTTCCCACATTCATTGACAATTGCTTTTAACCTTATTTTATATGCTTTGTTCTCACTATGCGATTTTGCCAGGTTTGATCAGAAGGATTTGTATTGCATGAGATGCTTTCTTTTTCATTCATATTTGTCTACTCTGTGATTACCTGGATGTTGAACTTAAAATTTATGTATGTATGGAACATATTGTATTTATCTCAAGTTGGAGATTGATCTGTACATGGGGTTAATGGTGAGTGATGTCACTAGGATGTATTTGGTTTCGCCCTCTGGTGTTATTCTTCTCCCCCTCCCTGTGGATACAGGTGGGGGAGGTGTATTTAAGCTGGAGGTGAAGACCAAACAGTGAGTTATGACTAAGACCGAGGAGTGGTCCAAATGCGTTAAATGAAGGGTGGTCAGTGTGCAGAGGGGTCCACTGTATGTGTTTAATATTCACCAATAAAGTTGGAGAAACCATCCCACAAGTGCTGGATCAAGTTTCCTTTTTGTTGGAAATGGGTGCATATCCTAGCGATATGCCCCCATTGTATGTGATGGGAATACCCCATTAAGGCCAGTAAGCAGGATTCATAAGCTCGTACATGCTGCCAGTGTCCCCCCTCCTGCCCTCTACTTCTTTAACTTACACTCTTTATTCTATCACCTTTAAAAGGTATCAAACTGCAATATTTTATATTGTTTCTCTTTTTGACAGCATCAAAACTTGTTACTACTGCTGGCTAACACACTACCGAACCTATGACAGTGACACACTTGTTTGCTTGCTGGTGCCACAAGTTCCAGTCCTCAGTGCCCAAAGACACATAGAGGGACCTTTATTAAGATAATTACATCACAATTGTGGCGTAAAAAAAGTGGCACCTTACGGCGCATGCCATATGTGTGCCATAATTTGTTACTTTTTAGCCTTGTTGCCACTTTTACGAATTGGCGAGAAAAGGGGTGGTGCTTATCAGAAGTGGGCAGGGCTTTGCACAGTCCACTGCATTTACTGTCGCCAGAAAGTGTCAGAAGTTATAGCTAATATGCCAGTCTGTAGCTGGCATAGAATCCAGTTTCTGGCGCAGGGCAGGACAGAGATGTGCCTAATTTGTTAAGAGGCTTCTGCCTCTTAATAAATTGGGCGCCTCTCACGCCATTGCAAGGAAATCAAGAATGGCAGATGGATGTGCCAGTTTTGATATATCTCCCCCATAGAGTCTGCTCCAGACAGATGCTGACATGGCTGTGCTGCTCAATACACCTCATGTTCTGTGCTGCACCCTCCACTTCAGGCTTTTTCTGCTCCTAGATAGATTCCTGCTCTGCTATAGGTCTTGCTCCTCAAGAACATCGTAGTGCTGGTTACTGTAATTATGTTCCTTACCACGCAACTCAAAGTCCTTCTGATTCCTGATGCTTACTTGCACTGGACAGAAGGAGTCTGTGGGTATGTTGGGCCTAACCCCACTGCTACCATCGGGGACGAGCCCTATAAGTAAATCATCAATACATCCTGCCATGCCTGCTGTACACTAGTTAATATTATTAGTACTGCCATATCTGGCAGAGGAGCCCGGCCCTGCTGCTGGCATGCTTAGCTGCTGTTATGGAAGTAGTTATGTCCCTGTCTGATCTGCACGCTATTCATAGCATACCTAAACGAAGCATGTATTCTTCTGTCAGATTTGAGGAACGTGTATAAGAAATAGAAACATTCCTGTAATAGTAATAAATTAGAAGCCTTTATGAAAATGTACCTACTTGCTGGTTTAGTATACCCTTTAGTGGCTTTGTTGTGATTGTTGATACAATTTATCGTCTCTCAGACAGCGGAATGCCCTTCATAAAAACCTATATAATATACATTAATTAATAATAATAGTGTTTGAATTATAAAATCTATGAGGTAAGAGTGACCTAATTGCTTGTATCACTAAACTATTACTGGCCTTGCTGAAAGAAACAAGGATTGTTCCAAGGATGGATAATTCCAGGTTAGTGATTGTCCAGAAGCTAGGAGTCAAGGCAAATGTTGATAGACTAAATAACCCTCCTATTACTCTACTTGTTAGGTTGAAGAATATCGCTTCTCCAGAGAAATCTGAGTCGTTTCTTGTGGTCTCTGCTAGTGTGAGTTCTGAAACCTATTATCATCAATAAAGTGTAATGTAAGTGGAAAATGTACTTGAGATGCCATTCACTGGGAACCAGGAATATCTATCAGCCGTTTAGAATTAATTCTCGAAGCACAGGCTGCTGCAACACTTAAACCACTTCCTCCCCAGGGAACAAGCACTGTTTTAAGAGAGATCTGGTGCATTTCATCACAATTTACAAAACATGATCATAATTCTTACTTTACAAGAGAAACAAGTGGCCTGAACTAGGAATTTAAGAATATCCGGAGTTATCATATTTCACTTTATCCGTTGGCATATTTTGCTTTATCCTTGGCTTTTAAATTCACCCTTGGCTTAAAAAAATTCAAACTTTAATACATATATACAGTACATACAACTTTAAATTATATATTATACTGAACCCAAATGAACATCTCTAGAGACACCTGAAAATGTCTGTCCACCACTGGTCCCCATCCAACCTGACAGAGCCTGAGAGGATCGGCAGAGAAGAATTGTGGAAAATCCCCAAATCTAGGTGTACAAACCATGACAAAGTATGGAAAGGTGTGTTAGCAATGTCCCTCGCACTGCAGTAAAGTCTTTATCGGCTTAAACAGCAGATACCTTATTGAGTCCAGTGCTCGACATTGCAAATTCTGCACTTTCTAGTTCTTTCTTTTGTCATCTGTAAAGTATAGAGATTACTTTCTTGATGCAAATATCTCAGAGGTAGTGATTCTCTGTGACTCAAGCTTAGTTTTCTGAGGGGTGAGCACATATAGTTACTCTCTTCCTCGGCTAACACTAGACACACACTAAACTAGGGGCAGATCTAGGTCGATCTCCTAGCCTCCTACCAGAGTAAAGTCAGGATTGTTAACCCTGACTGATCCATACAAGACTATATGGGTACAATAAAATACATCAAATAGCATTACATAACTAGAAACTATTTTGCAAGCACCTTATTCTCGAGTACTGCTCACATACTTTTTGCTTTTCATGTCGTCATATCAGAATTTTTTCTTCAATGTAGTTATATGAAGTCTAATATTTAATTTTTATGCATTTATTTTTAGTGCACAAATAAACAATAAATTAAAGGGGAGTGTTGTGACAATGATTGTTGGGGGCATTCTTTTCGGAAGGGGTATTTTATGTGTATTTTTATATAGCTTATAATTGTTTTTACTTTTGTGTTTTATTTTTCTGGTATGTTCCTTTATTAATTAATTTATTTATATGATGCTTTTCCACTGAAACTAGGGCTGCATGGAAACCTCAGTTACAGATAAAATCAGCCTATTGTCGCTGTCAGGGGTGCACTGGGTCTAGTTAGACCCAGCAGCAGCATTCTGATCAGTCAGATGATCTTTTTAGTAACATAGTAACATATGGGGTCATCAAACTGGTGTAAAGTAGAACTGACTTAGTTGCCCATAACAACCAATCAGATTCCTCCTTTCATTTTCCAAAGGAGCTGTCCAAAATAAAAGGTGGAATCTGATTGGTTGCTATGGGCAACTAAGCCAGGTCTATTTTACACCAGTTTGATAAATGACCCCCATAGTTCGTAAGCAGGGGTGCACCACCAATGAGGCGGGGTGAGGCGATTGTCTCAGGCAGCACCAGGTAGGGTCTAGAGGAGGTCAACCGGAGGGCCACGGACAATGAGCGCTTTCATTGTGGAAACGCTCATCTCTACATATTCAACTGCATCGCTGTACTCAGGACAGCAATACAGTTGAATGCTGCGACGGGGCACGGGAGTGATGTCTCCCTGGCCTACCTTTTCTTCTAATAGTCTTTAATCTTAGTTCTTGTAGCCTATCAGAGGCTGGTGTCATCATTATCGCAATGCCTTAGCTGGGCTGCATAGAGCTCAGGGCACAGACTAGAAGAGGTCTGTGTCTTGCACTGCATCACTGACAGCAGAATGGAGGTAAGTATTTGAGTTTATTATTTTTATTTGGCAGCATGGTGTTGGTGTTGAGGTAGGGGTCATTATTTTGTAACTAGAGAAAGCAGTATGGGGACATTGCGGCTGTAAAAAGGAGCATTTTTGTACTGGCATACATTATAAAGGGGCCACTACGGGGACATTCGTTGTACTGGGAACAATAAAAAGGGGTAGTTTTTTGTACTGACACACGTTATAAGGGAGCATTTTTCGTATTGGCACACATAAGAGGGTATTTTTGTACCGGTCGCAGTTATTTTTTAGGGCACTGTGTGCCAATAATTATTGAAGGGGAACCATCTGTGTAGTACTGGTATTTTCAGGGGGATTTACGTTCAGTAGTGAATACTATAATCTCAGCCTGATAGAACATTCACAACAAAAATCAAGTTTTATCAAGGTCAATAATTAAAAGAGGGTAAATATATCTTATTAAGTTAAAAACCAGGCGAACCCAAAATGTAGAGAGGGACTTAATAAATGCCATATACAGTACAGACCAAAAGTTTGGACACACCTTCTCATTCAAAGAGTTTTCTTTATTTTCATGACTATGAAGGCATCAAAACTATGAATTAACACATGTGGAATCATATACATAACAAACAAGTGTGAAACAACTGAAAATATGTCATATTCTAGGTTCTTCAAAGTAGCCACCTTTTGCTTTGATTACTGCTTTGCACACTCTTGGCATTCTCTTGATGAGCTTTAAGAGGTAGTCCCCTGAAATGGTCTTCCAACAGTCTTGAAGGAGTTCCCAGAGATGCTTAGCACTTGTTGGCCCTTTTGTCTTCACTCTGGGGTCCAGCTCACCCCAAACCATCTCGATTGGGTTCAGGTCCGGTGACTGTGGAGGCCAGGTCATCTGGCGCAGCACCCCATCACTCTCCTTCATGGTCAAATAGCCCTTACTTTCAAAGTTTTCCCAATTTTTCGGCTGACTGACTGACCTTCATTTCTTAAAGTAATGATGGCCACTCGTTTTTCTTTACTTAGCTGCTTTTTTCTTGCCATAATACCAATTCTAACAGTCTATTCAGTAGGACTATCAGCTGTATATCCACCTGACTTCTCCTCAACACAACTGATGGTCCCAACCCCATTTCAGGGGACTACCTCTTGAAGTTCATTAAGAGAATGTCAAGAGTGTGCAAAGCAGTAATCAAAGCAAAAGGTGGCTACTTTGAACAACCTAGAATATGACATATTTTCAGTTGTTTCACACTTGTTTGTTATGTATATAATTCCACATGTGTTAGTTCATAGTTTTGATGCCTTCAGTGTGAATCTACAATTTTCATAGTCATGAAAATAAAGAAAACTCTTTGAATGAGAAGGTGTGTCCAAACTTTTGGTCTGTACTGTAAGTATGGGATAAACTGACAAACAGCCTAGTGTTTGCGTACCTTGAATGTGCTCACTATCATCTGTATTAGTGAGTACCAGCAAACCTAGACTTGTTGTAACGGCCACAAAGAGCAGGCACTCAAAATAACAGACTAATTGCTATAATGTATCCATCCCTCTATTTGTGCTCTATACTAGTCGGTGGATGGAAGCAATCGTCTGATGAGTAGAACCAGTATATGGCAGTGGAACGATACCACTGCGTTACTGCCCTGCCTAGTAAGCTCTATCTTAGTAATACATTTGCCCTAATACATTTCTACGTGGACATAACACCCTACGTTTCCTCAGTCAGGAGCGATAAGAGTTATGCTTCAATGCCAGTTAATACAGTGCACCCGCACTATTATGTACAGGCACCAGCGCTGTGATGGCCGTATTCAGCCCAAGCCACGCCGAACTGATATAATATAGGTCCCTCTCCCCAGAGGTGTACGCCGTTGCGAAGGACGAATCGGAGGTGGAGGCGCGTCAGCTGACACGCCTCCAGAGCTGGCCATGCGAAAGATAGGGCATTACAACTCGGAGGTTTTGATTGTGTTCCGAGTTTAATTGATTTTGGTGCTGGGGAATGGCAGGCTTCTTGTCCAGTGATTTGAGCTCTGGATGCTGGTTGGGGGATCCCAGGGAGGTATTTTCTGAAAAAGAGTTATCAGTACAGACAGCTTATGTTAGTATCACCACATCCTTTAAAAATTTGACCCGTGTATATAAAGATCACATACGGTGTTGGTGGGAGGTTCAAACGTTGGACATATACATTCAGAATAATATAGTCCATAGGGGTTTGAGGAGTCCCATTCTTCCAGCTCCACGTGTTCATTCTAGAGATTTCCTGTCACGCCCTTCCCTGTGGGTGTTCTGAGGAGATCTGTCAGAGTTGCAGCACGTGACTCAATCTGACAGTTTGTTTTGTTGTGGGTTTGAACTGAATCCCACCTCCTCCCAGGTATTGTTCTTTAGGTAATTGGTAAGGCTATTTATTCCTCCCTCTCCCTTTAGCCTTTGCGGGTTATAGTTCTGCCTTGTGTGAGCTCTGGAAGTTTGGTGGATCGTCTGCTCCAACACATCTCTAGATATGTCGTTTTCCCTTTTTCCTTCTGTGTCTGTTTTTACTAGGCCTCTAGGGTGACGCTAGCTCCTTTGGTTGTTGAAGGAGCTGGGTGTCTCCTTCCCTCTTCCCTACAGTTGAGGGTTTGGTTCAGTGTGTTACAGTCTTAGGTATGTGGGCATGTGCATATCTACCATCGAGATATGCACATGGGCATAGCAGCTTAGGGAAAGTGTTTTAGGGATTGCTAGGAGGTGACCCCTTTGTTCCCTAGCATTTGGGGCCTAGTCAGTTGTTTTGTTTGCCTTGTCGTGTTCTGTTTCCTTCCCTTATCTTACCTACCGTGACATTATAACCCGCCATACCGTCATTTTTTCCCCTTGCTGTTTGCAAAATGGAAACTATTGATGCTTTGGTTGATCGCATGCAGGGATTGTCTTTGTAGGTAGCTGACCTCCACAATTCGGTTGCACGGTGTCAGAGTACTTTGGCATCTGGCGCCGCCGGGGGAAACCAGGTCTGCCTGGAACCTAAGGTCATTCTCCCTGATAGGTTTTCCGGGGGAAGTGATAACTTTGTTCGGTTCAGGGAGCCCTGTAAATTGTATTTTCGTCTGCGTCCCATTTCATCTGGAGACGAAAACCAAAGAGTAGGGGTTTTTATTTCTCTGCTAAAAGGTGACGATCAGTCTTGGGCTTTTTCTCTGCCGACCGGTTCACAGTCCCTCAGGTATGTGGATGAATTTTTCGGAGCCCTGGGCCTAATTTATGATGACCCAGACCGGGTCTCTAGGGCTGAATCTAAGTTGTGCAACTTGTGGCAGGGAGAATGTACTGCTGAGTCGTATTGTGCTGAATTTAGAAGATGGTCGACTGACTCGGAGTGGAATGATCCTGGACTCCGTAGTCAGTTCTGTCAGGGGCTATCTGAGAGATTAAAAGATGCCCTTGCATTTCATGAAAAACCTGATTCTTTGGAGGCAGCCATGTCTTTGGCTGTACGGATTGATAGACGTTTTAGGGAGAGGTGCAACGCAGGGGGTGCTGTCTGGTGGAGAATCAGTCCCTCCTGTCCCTCGGGGAACTATGACACTTGAATTAGGGTCTGGAGAGGAGCCTATGCAATTGGGTCAGGTTACTGCTTGCTTTGGTAATAGGAATTTTAGGAAGCAGAATAGACTGTGTTACTTCTGTGGTAAAGAAGGTCATTTCATTAATGTGTGCCCTTTTATTGAACCTCGAAGTGGTAATGAAAAACAAATAGGGGATTCCTTCAAAGAAAAAAAAAACTCCCTTACTCTAGGTAGTGTGAATGGGGAGTCAGAGCAGGCATATTCGTATCCTATCTGCAGTACCTGATTCCTCCTGCCTGCCATGGTGGCGCTAGACTGGAAATTTTGAGTTAAAGGTATTTGTTGACAGTGGCGCAGGGGTTAATCTTATTGATTTTCAATTTCTTCAGAGTCATGGTTTTAAAACTAGCGCATTAAGCAAAGAGATACCAGTGTTTTCTATAGATTCCGCCCCCCTCTCGCAAAGATGTCTAACTCATATTGTTCAGGATATTCATTTGAGGGTGGGTGATTCTCATGTTGAGTTCATTTCTTGCTTTGTTATGAAAGGTTTGCCTGCTTCGATGGTTCTGGGTTTACCATGGTTGATAAAACATAACCCTACCATTGACTGGCAAACAAGACAAATCAGTAAATGGAGTGAATTTTGTATGAACAACTGTCTTAGTGCCTCTATTTCGGGGGTGTCCACTAAGGTTTTGCTTCAGTTTCTTTCCGATTTTTCGGACGTATTCTCGGAGGGTGGAGCTCAGGAGTTGCCCCCTCACCGAGAGTATGATTGTCTGGTCAATCTTATCCCCGAAGCAAAATTGCCAAAATTTCGGTTATATAATCTTTCTGAACCCGAAAGAGTAGCTATGCGGAAGTATATTGCCAAGAGTTTGGCAAAGGGACATATTAGACCATCTAAGTCTCCTATGGCCGCTGGCTTTTTTTTTCGTAAAGAAGAAGCACGGATCCCTTAGACCGTGCCTAGATTTCCGGGAACTGAATCTCATTACTGTCCGTGATCCTTATCCCCTTCCCTTGATTCCGGATGTATTTGATCAGATTGTTGGTGCCAAGGTGTTTTCTAAGTTGGATTTAAGAGGAGCTTATAATCTGATCAGAACCAGGGAAGGAGATGAATGGAAAATGGCCTTCAATACCCCCGAGGGTTACTTCGAGAACCTAGTCATGCCCTATGGTTTAATTAATGCTCCAGCAGTCTTTCAGCGCTTTATCAATAACATTTTTCATCATTTGGTGGGGAGGTTCATTGTTATTTACCTCGATGACATACTAATTTACTCACCCGATATGAAGACTCATCAGGATAATTTGAGACAAGTGTTATTGATCCTTCGGGAGAATAAATTGTATGCTAAGTTGGAAAAATGTGTGTTTGCGGTTCGGGAGCTTTTTGGGATACTTGCTTTCTGCCTCCGGTTTTCGTATGGATCCCGAAAAGGTCCGTGCGGTACTGGAATGGGACCGGCTGGAGAATCTGAAAGCCCTGATGCGTTTTTTAGGATTTACTAATTACTACAGAAAATTCATCCTGAATTATTTCATCATTGTCAAACCTTTGACAGATATGACTAGGAAGGGCGCTGACTTCTCTGTCTGGTTGGATGAGGCATTACAGGCTTTTTCTGCTATTAAAAAATGTTTTGCTTCTGCTCCCATTTTGATGCAACCTGATGTGTCTCAACCCTTCATTGTGGAGGTTGACTTGTCAGAAGTGGGAGTCGGAGCAGTCTTGTCGCAGGGTCCCTCTCCTAGCAAATGGTGCCCGTGTGCTTTTTTCTCCAAGAAACTCTCGGCCGCCAAAAGAAATTATGATGTTGGGAATAGAGAGTTGTTGGCCATCAAATTGGCCTTTGAAGAGTTGCGGCATTGGCTAGAAGGGGCTACCCATCCAATTACGGTATTTACTGACCATAAGAATCTGGCTTACCTGCAATTTGCAAAACGTTTAAATCCTAGGCAGGCTACATGGTCATTGTTTTTTACCAGATTCAATTTTGTGGTCACCTATCGTCCTGGGATTAAAAATGTCAAATCGAATGCGTTGTCACGTAGCTTTCCGAGAGGGGTGGGGAGATTCAGAGGATCCCGCTCCGATTTTGGCTGATGGGGTGGTGGTTTCCACTCTTTACCCAGAGCTGGAGACGGAAGTGTTGGGGGCTCAAGAGGAGGCACCTGATTCTTGTCCTCCAGGCAAGTTGTTTGTTCCTTCTGAACTGCGATACAAGGTGTTCAAGGAACATCATGATACTATCCTTGCGGGACATCCTGGAAGTAGATCCACTGTAGATGTTATTTCCCGGAGATTCTGGTGGCCAGGGTTGCGTAAAAGTGTTGAGAGTTATGTAGCAGCTTGTGAGACCTGTGCACGCGCGAAAGTGGCTCACACTCGGCCATCAGGATCTCTGCTTCCTTTGTCCATCCCATCTCGTCCTTGGACGCATTTGTCTGGGAAAACTATGATTTTGGTGGTAGTGGAACTCTTCAGGAAGATGGCTCACTTTTTACAATTATCAGGTTTGCCCAATGTGAAAACTCTCGCTCAGGTTTTTATTGATAACCTTGTGAAATTACATGGCATTCCCTCTGATGTGATGTCTGATAGGGGGACGCAATTTGTTTACAGGTTTTGGAGGGCGTTTTGTTCTCGTCTGAGTATTCAGTTGTCTTTCTCTTCGGCTTTTCATCCTCAGTCGAATGGCCGAACTGAGCGCACAAACCAAAACCTAGAGACCTATTTGAGGTGTTTTGTCGCTGAGAATCAGGATAAGTGGTCCTCGTTCTTGTCTTTAGCTGAGTTTGCCTTGAATAACCGTAGGCAGGAGACAACTAAGTCACCATTTTTTGGCATATGGTTTTCACCCTCAGTTTGGTACTTTTTCTGGGACCGAATCTTCTGGGATACCGGAAGAGGAGAGATTCTCTTCCTCTTTGTCATCTATCTGGCGGAAGATTCAAGTTAATTTGAAAAAAATGGGTGAAAGATATAAACGGATGGCTGACAAGAGACGTATGACTTGTCCGGACCTGTGTGTGGGTGATTTGGTGTGGTTGTCCACTAAAAACATTAAGCTGAAGGTACCCTCTTGGAAATTGGGTCTAAGATTTATTGGCCCTTACAAAATCTCGGCCATTGTCCATCCCGTGGCGTTTCGTCTGGATCTTCCGCAGGCCTGGAAGATCCATAATGTGTTTCACAGGTCCTTGTTGAAGAAATATGTGGAACCTGCGGAACCATCTCCTTTGCCTCCTCCTCCTGTTTTGGTTGATGGTAATCTGGAGTTTCAGATCTCTAGAATTCTCAACTCACGTGTTCTTTGGGGTTCCCTTCAGAACCTGGTGCATTGGAGAGGATACGGTCCCGAGGAAAGAATGTTAATGCTATCTGCCTTGTCAATGCCTTTCACACGGCACATCCGGATAAAGTTGGACCTGGGTGTCCGGAGGTCACTCGTAGAGGGGGGGTACTGTCACACCCTGCCCTGTGGGTGTTCTGAAGAGATCTGTCAGAGTTGCTGCACGTGACACGATCTGACAGTTTGTTTTGTTGTGGGTTTGAACTGAATCCCACCTCCTCCCAGGTGTTGTTCTTTATGTAATTGGTGAGGCTATTTATTCCTCCCTCTCTCTATAGCCTTTGCGGGTTATAGTTCTGCCTTGTATGAGCTCTGGAAGTTTGGTGGATCGTCTGCTCCAACACATCTCTAGATAAGTCCTTTTCCCTTTTTCCTCCGTGTCTGTTTTTACTAGGCCTCTAGGGTGACGCTAGCTCCTTCGGTTGTTGAAGGAGCTGGGTGTCTCTTTCCCTCTCTCCTACAGCTGAGGGTTTGGTTCAATGTGTTACAGTCTTAGGTACATGGGCATGTGCATATCTACCATCGAGATATGCACATGGGCATAGCAGCTTAGGGAAAGTGTTTTAGGGATTGCTAGGAGGTGACCCCCTTTGTTCCCTAGCATTTGGGGACTAGTCAGTTGTTTTTTTGCCTTGTCGTATTCTGTTTCCTTTCCTTATCTTACCTACCGTGACATTTCCTTGCTAAGTGGGGACAGGAGTCCATTGAAAGGCTCTCTCCGCCTCATGAACTTACTCCTTGAGGAGTAGTGATGAGCGGCATAGGAAATATTTATTTTCGTGATATTTTGAAAAATTTCCGCATAATATTCGCAATAAATTTGCGAATTCTAGAATTTGTAATCTCAGTCATTATTTTCACGATTGCGCAAATCGGCACTAATAATGCGCACATTTTTTGCCAATACATGCAACTTCACATTTTATCAGGTCTGAGTAGATATTACTGATTGGTGCACTAAGTATTGTTGTGACATCACAGCACTATGTCTGTAGCATGTATGTATGGACAGCAGAGAAACAGTAATTCTTATTACACTACCTACCACCCTGCACTGGAACCTATCAGCTACACTATATCACTATCTAACCTACACTGACTATCTCCCACTAACTATTTGTACAGTCCTGATCAAAAGTTTAAGACCACTTGAAAAATGGCAAAAAATCATATTTAGCATGGCTAGATCTTAACAAGGTTCCAAGTAGAGCTTCAACATGCAACAAGAAGAAATGGGAGTGAGACAAAACATTTTTTGAGCATTCAATTTAATGAAAACAACGAATAAACTGAAACAGGCTGTTTTTCAGCTGATCAAAAGTTTAGGACCACACCTCCAAAAAAATCTAAACCCCCCCCAAAACAGAAATCCAACTTCCAAACATGAACTCAGTAATGAGTAGCTCCGCCGATATTGTTTATCACTTAAAAAATTTGTTTCGGCATGCTTAATGCAAGCGTTTCCATGAGGTGAGTGGGAACATTTCTCCAAGTGGTGAAGACGGCCGCACGAAGGCCATCTACTGTCTGGAACTGTTGTCCATTTTTGTAAACTTTCCTTGCGATCCATCCCCAAAGGTTCTCAATTGGATTTAGATCAGGGGAACATGCAGGATGGGCCAAAAGAGTGATGTTATTCTCCTGGAAGAAGACCCTTGCCTTGCGGGCATTGTGTACTGTAGCGTTGTCCTGTTGAAAAACCCAGTTGTTACCACACAGACGAGGGCCCTCAGTCATGAGGAATGCTCTCTGCAACATCTGGACATAGCCAGCGGCCGTTTGACGCCCCTGCACTTCCTGAAGCTCCATTGTTCCACTGAATGGCGCACCCTCCACTGTGGCACGTAGAAAACATCTCAGGTGGGATCTGCTTGTCATGCCAGTAACGTTGGAAACCATCAGGACCATCAAGGTTAAATTTTTTCTCATCAGAGAATAAAACTTTCTTCCACCTTTGAATATCGCATGTTTGGTGCTCTCTTGCAAAGTCCAAACGAGCAGTTCTGTGGCGTTCAAGGAGACGAGGTCTTTGAAGAAGTTTTTTGCTTTTGAAGCCCTTCAGTCTCAGATGCCGTCTGATGGTTATGGGTCTGCAGTCAGCACCAGTAAGGGCCTTAATTTGGGTCGAGGATCGTCCAGTGTCTTGACGGACAGCCAATTGGATCCTCAGGCTCAGTGCTGATGAAATTTTTTTGGGTCTTCCACTTGACTTTTTTGTTCCATAACCCTTAGGATCATTTAAGAAATTCCAAATGACTGTCTTACTGCGTCCCGCCTCAGCAGTGATGGCGCGCTGTGAGAGACCCTGCTTATGCAGTTCAACAACCCGACCACCTTCAAAAAGGGAGAGTTTTTTTGCTTTTGCCATTACAACGTGTGACTACCTGACAGAAAATGACAATGAATCCACATCTTTGCACAGATTTGGCCTTTTAAAGGCATGTGGTCCTAAAATTTTGATCAGCTGAAAAACAGCCTGTTTCAGTTTATTCGTTGTTTTCATTAAATTGAATGCTCAGAAAATGTTTTGTCTCACTCTCATTTCTTCTTGTTGCATGTTGAAGCTCTACTTGGAACCTTGTTAAGATCCAGACATGTTAAATATGATTTTTTGCCATTTTTCAAGTGGTCTTAAACTTTTGATCAGGACTGTACTACATACAAGGGCTGCTGGGGAGGTTCTTATATAGTAAGGGGTAGGCAACTTTCCTATTGGTTGCTAGGGATGTTGCTAAGCTTATACAAAGACATTGCATCCTTCTCATTGGCCCACAAGCAAGAAGGGAGGTTACTGATGACAAAAAAAATCTAGAATATTCGAAATTACAAATATATATCACTATATTCTAAATATTCACAAATTCTCGAAGTGCCGATATTCACGATTAATATTCGCTATTCGAATATTCACACCCAACACTATGAATCCTAGCAGAGTATCATTTGAGGCAAGAGGTTTAGTTTATCTCACGGTTGATGCGCCCCTGCCCCTTTTGATTTGATGATATCTTTTCACTCTCTTAGGATACTCTCCATGAGCTTCATAAGGTTATCACTAGGAAAGGTTTTCCAACAGTCTTAAAGGAGTTTGCAGAGATGCTAAGCCCTGCTTTTACTTCACTCTGTACTTCAACTCATCCTAAACCATATCGACTGGTTTATTGTCTGGTGACTGTGGAAGCCATGTCATCTGACACAGCAATTAACTACTCTTTTTCTTGGTCAAAAAAGTCCTTACATAGCCTGTATAGTTGGTGTGTTTGGTGTGATTTTCCTTTTGAAAAACAAATGATTGCCCCAAAAAGAGCAAACCAGATGGGATGGCATGCCGCTGCATAATGCTATGGAAGCCATGATGGTTAAATGTGTCTTGAATTTTGAATAACTCACTAACAGTGCTGTAAAGCACAATAACATCTCCTCATTCATGTTTCACGGTCGGAATCACACATGTAGAAACCAACTGATCACTTTTTTGTGTCTTACATAGACAAGGCAGTTAGAACAAAAAATCTTAAATTTGTACTCAAAGTACAGATGTCTGCTGGTTTAATGGCCATTCCTTCTGTGTCCCTTCTTCTTGTTGTTCCTTAGTAGTGGCTTCTTTGCAGTAATTCAACCATAAAGGCCTGATTCTAACATTTTCCTAGGAACAGTTGATGTTGGGATGTGTCTGCTACTTGATCTATCAAAACCAATTATGTAGGCTTTAATTTGAGGAGCTGTTAATTTGTGGTTTCAGAAGCTGGTAACTATAATAAACTTATCATCTTAAGCAGAGGTAACTCATGGTCTTCCTTTCTTGGGGTGACCTTTGTGAGAGCCAAGTTCATCATAGTGTTTGATGGTTTTCATGACTGCACTTCAGGATACCTTCAAAGTTTGAGAAACTCTTCAAACTTTGATAAATCACACCACTCACACCTGATTGCCACCCCATTGATTGAAAACATGTGACGCTAATTTAAGCTACAAATTATCTACTAGTTATAAAAGTTCACATACTTTTGCCATTCACAGACATATAAAGTTGGATCATTTCCATCAATAAATATATGATCAAGTCTAATGTTTTTGACTCATTTGTTTGATTTGGCTATTTTTATCTATTTTTAGGACTTGTGTGAAAATCTGATATAATTTTAAATTCAAATGTAGTTTTAAAGTCAAATTTATGCAGAAATATAGAAAATTCTGAAGCATTCACAAACTTTCAAGCACCATGGTATCTATCTACCATCTATTTATCTACAGATCTAATGTATCCAATAAAAGGAATTGAAGAAATGCTGGTATATTTTTCATATGTTATACCATTAGATAAACACAAGTTTGATAATTTACAACTGTACAAATAATAATTATAGTACTGTATGCTCCCTTTCTGTGCCTGTATCATTCTACGTCCTTATTTCTGTGTCTAAGGCATTTCTCAGCAGCCATGCTATCTGAAAAGATTGAATAACAAGGTTACATTTGTATTCTACATCAGCCAGGCATTGTCCTGTACCTTTTTGTAAATCCTTCTTCCCCTGTGTACTGAAGGGAAGAAACTCCAGTTCTCTCTTGGTTTTCATGAAAACTGAATATCTGCTCAGGGAGCTTTTTCTATTTTTTCCCCCACAAATTTATTCTGTACTTGTGGACGCTCACACACAAAAGTCGCTATCATCTTCTGGGAACACAGGAGCCAAGTGATTGCTTTGTTCCAGATGCCTTGAGTTTTAGAGGAAAATGTCACACTTTTCCCTTTAACCCAATCTTTTTATAGGTAAATTTGCCAGTTCACTTGCTTACAGTTGTGTAAAAAAAATAAACTTACACCCAAAGAACAATAAAAATAAAAAGAATAAATAATTAATCAGATCAATTAGTTCAGCTATAGAAAAGTCTGTGAAAAGAGAAAATAACTTCACACGCATGTAAATAATGATAAATATTTTGATATATCAAAATAGTGTTTTTTGCCATCTACATGTTCCAATTCTAATTTGTTGTTATTAGTATACAGTATACACAAGTTAAACACAGACTATACATTATGTTGGTCCAAAAATGTATAAATGGCTATGCGCAATATCATGTATTATAAACTTTGATGCATACTTAGGCCCAGTTTTCAGAGCATAATTGAGCAAGGTATAATTATACTGATTTGTTGGATCCACTTTGAGAATGGCTTGTGTCCATCTGGATTATCGGCTTAAAAGTCACATTAAAATGAATGTCTGCCTATTTAACATCATATTATTATAATGTCAAAGGTCAAAGATTTTGTGTTAATTATAATAAATCCTCTGTTTTACTGTCACAAAGATCAAAATACAATATATATATATATATATATATATATATATATATATACTCCTCAATACTGAAACTGCCACACCAAGAAGGAAAAGTTGTTTAATTATGGAAATCATAGGATCGATAGACATGTTATTGTATGCAAATTATAAAAATAGAAACAAAATGTTCAAAACATCTCAGCTTATTCAGTATTGAGTATGAGTGACACGTGCAGAAATACACAAACTTCCACACTTTCGCATGCTATCAATGAGCTTATTAATGATTGCCTGAGGAGTGCCAAGCTAAATGCACTTGGGCACACAAATCATCAAGACCCGCTACTGGAAGCTCCCATTGCAATTTCCATTCATTGATGTCCCAGATGTGCTCAATGGGAGACAAGTACAAGAATGCTCCAGGCTATGGTAGCACATTAGGGCCATGTAAGCTGCACATAGTAGCACAAGCAAAATGGAGCCTGGCATTGTCCTGTTGAAAAATGGCGGTGGGACACGTCAGAGAAATAGCCGTATCATTGGTTCCATGATAAAAATCTATGTAACTCTGAGCTGTTAGTGCACCTGAAATTAAGACCAGAGGGTTCAGGCTACCATACATTATGCCATGCCACACCATAATGCATACATGGAACAGGACCAGTGTGACATTCCCATGTGAAGGCCTCTTCATGATGTTGTCCACGTGGTCTCCAGACCAGTCTCCAGCTATTATTGCATCCGAGACAAAAGTGGGACTCATCCCTGAACAGGCTAGACCTCTATTCCAGCCACTATTGTAGGCCGTGTACCGGGGTGGGCTCCCCAGGATACAGCGAAGTTACAGACAAGAAAAGCGACACTGACACCAGCTTTATATGCAAAAACAGAAACTTTACTTTAACAATAGTAATAACACAACAATATGAATATACACAGACTAAGCTATGCCTCTGGCTCCCAGTCACTGTCCCTGTCCGAGGGACAGGGCTAAACCAGTGGCGTACACAGCAGAGCCTGCAAGTCGTGCTGTGCCACTAAAGAGGACACACCTAGCCGGTGGCAAACGCAGCAGAGCCTGCAAGTCATAATACTGCGCCGCAGAACAGTTCTGTCCGGCCTTGCAAAACATATAACCCTAACTATGTTCAGGCCTAGGCTTAGTCTCTGTTACTTCAGGCGCCACTCAGTATAAGACAATGAGTTACCAGGTGTACTGACCTGCGTCCGTTCTGAGCCCGAGGATGCCGCTTACTCGGGATGGCCACCAAACTCCAAGCAACCGTGTGGCGTTGCTTGGTAATCAGACTTCTGCCCACATGCTGTACACTGTCTTCCTGGAACAATCTCTCTTTCAAAGAGCTGGATCCAAGTAAGCGACAACAACTAGTCTCCTTCCTCTGCATGCCTGTTCACTCCTGGACACCCGGAAGCCAAGATGGAATCGGATTCAGTCTCTCACAGAACATTGCTTCCACCATGTCAGATCAGCACTTCCTGGTTCACTCAGAAGCAGCCTGCATGAGTCATCACCTGCTTTACATATGCAAATCCCAGTGTGTGCTGGTTGTAGCTGCAAAACAGTGGCCTTTAGTGCCCAAAATTCCAAATGACAGTTTCAATACAATTAGGCACAAACTTCAGACAGGAAGAGCTGTTCCACAATCTCACACTATTGCCATCTTGCAGTGCACCATTATAGCCTTTGAGAGCAGTGGCATGAAGTAAATGGAATGACTGTATCTGAATGTCACAGCCCATTGTCATGCTAACGCCTTCTGATGTTTGTGTAGACACTGTTTACTGCCCTAGGCTTGGGATATGACATCCAATTTCACATGCAGTACAGAATGGATCTGTTATGTCTGCGGTCTGTGCCCGCCACTGCCCCGCTACTTTGGAAAGGCACAAGCACTGATCCACTCACCCTGTGTCTGCCTCAGTTTGGGCGCCAGTGTCCTGTGTGTCTATTATATGAACACTTTTCATTGAACCTCACTTCAATATGGAGTACTGCAAGGGTTAACCATCCTCTATGTGCTGCTGCTAGACTGTTTCCAATTGCTAAACAGCTTCTGCTATATATGCCCCATATATAGTGCCCCAATAGATGCCCCTCAGTGTCCGGCCTCTGATAGGCTGCCGTCCTAGTGTCCCCCATAATGCCCCCCAATAATGTGCCAGTAAGTGTCCCCATAGATGCCCCTCCATCATGTGCCAGTATCAAGTGCCTCTCTCGTCCCCCCACATGTCCCAGTATCATAGTGCCATCTCCCCCCCATGTGCCTCTCTCCTTCCCACCCCCCATGTGCCAGTATCAAGTGCCTCTCTCTTCCCCCCCTATGTCCCAGTATCATAGTGCCATCTCCCCCCCAAAAAAGTGGCAGTATCAAGTGCCTCCCCCCCCCATGTGCCAGTATCATAGTGCCAAACCCACCCATGTGCCAGTATCAAGTGCCAACCCCCCCATGTGCCAGTATCAAGTGCCTCTCTCCTCCCCCCATGTCACAGTATCATAGTGCCATCTCCCCCCCCCAAAAAAAAAAATGTGCCAGTATCAAGTGCCTCTCTCCCCCCCATGCGCCAGTATCAGGTGCCAACCCCTCTCCCCCCTCCATGTGCCAATATCAGGTGCCAACCCCTCACTTGCCCCCCATGTGCCAGTATCAGGTGCCAACCCCCCTCCCCCCATGTGCCAGTATCAGGTGCCTCTCTCCCCCCATGTGCCAGTATCAGGTGCCAATCCCTCCCCCCCAATGTGCCAGACCAGTATCAGGTGCCAACCCCCCTCCCCCCATGGCAGTAACAGTCGGGTATTTAAAAAAAAATAAACACTTCTACTTACCTCCATGTCAGCGATGCGATGCAGCCTCTTCCTGTGTCCCGCCCTGTATGTCCATATATGGAGTCAGTGCTTGTATTTCAGAAAAGTTTCTGCTGGGATTCAAACCCACGACCTTCTGTATCAGAGGCAAAGCACCTAACCACGCGACCATAAGAGCTGCCTTGCTGCTGACTGAAAAAATATGAGACTTCTACTGTTATAGCTGGCTAAGTCTACATCTATACACAACACACCCAGCTGCCCCAACACACCCAGCACTGCTATATCTCTATATGACAGCTGTCCTAGCACACTCAGCTCTGCTATATCTCTATATATGATAGCTGCCCCAGCACACCCAGCTCTGCTACATCTAATACACATGACAGCTGCACCAGCACACTCAGCTCTACTATATCTCTATATATGACAGCTGCCCCAGCACACCCAGCTCTGCTACATCTATATATCTCTAAGTATTGCTATACAGTAGATAGATATATAGAGATATAGCAAAGCTGAGTGTGCTGGGGCAGCTGTCATGTGTATAGATGTAGCAGGCTGGGTCTGTTTGGGTAGCTGTCATGTATATAGATGTAGCAGAGTTGGGTTTGCTGGGGCAGCTGTCATATATAGAGATATAGTAGAGCTGAGTGTGCTGGTTGTCATGTGTATTAGATGTAGCAGAGCTGGGTGTGCTTGGACAGCTATCATATATAGAGATATAGCAGTGCTGGGTGTGTTGGGGCAGCTATCATATATAGAGATATAGCAGTGCTGGGTGTGTTGGGGCAGCTGTCATGTGTATAGATGTACACTTAGCCAGCTACAACAGTAGCTCATATTTTTTCACTCAGTTTCAATGCAGCCCTTATGGCTGTGTGGGTAAATGCTTTGCCTCTGATACATGAAGGTTGGGGGTTCGAATCCCAGACACATCAGAAGACTCCAGGAGACAGTAAGATTAAGATCACATTAGCGAGGGGGACTGGTCCGCTGCTGCTGTGAAGGGGCCTGAACAACAAGAATCGATCATATTTAACTAACTTGAAAATAAACTGTCACACACGCTGCCGGGGCGGTGTTTCCCTTTTTTCTTCATAAATTAGTGCTACAGGCAAATATAAGAAACTTTTTAATATATCTTACCAGAGAAAGATGCTTCTTTCGCCTCTTATCAGGATCCTCTCCTGCTCCCTCCTCTACACTGATTCTCATTTCAGTGGCCAGATGATCAGATCTTCAGTGAAGATGGAAGCCTACTCACTGAAGGATCAGAGGGGGAGGGCAGGAGGAGATTGTGAAGGGAGTAGCTTGTGGAGACAGAAACAGAGACTGGTGCTTGTTTGTAAGTTATAAGTTATATACTCTCATATTTAACTGCTTGATTCAAATATAACTATGGCTGGTGTTGGGGGGGGGGGGGGGGGGGGGGTCAGACTAGGCAATAGCCCAGGGTCCTAATGCTTAAATGGGGCCCCCTGCCCAGCTGGTCCTCTGCCACTGGGTCACAGGGCTGCTTCTGCTGGAATAAGTATGAGGGAGCCTTATTTCTACTAGGGGATCTATTATTTTTGCCACAAGTGCAGGATCTGCCCCCCTAGTATAGATGCACCACTGCATATGGGGTTGAGCACTTCCTGCTTTTTAATACCACGCCAATTTGTAGTTTGTATTTTGAATTTTAGAAACTCATAGTCTGAATGTGCCTTCATTTCCATCCACAGGCAGCATTCTGGTGCACATGTGAGGCCCGGACTATATCAGCCAGACTTGGGTGGGGCTCAGAGCTCTCTGCCTCCTCCCATTGTATGCATGGTCACATGCTGGAGGTTACTGGGAGATTGCTTTGAGTCGGACCTTGCGCACCTGTAATTCGTCCACTGGCTCCTAGTATTGCCATACGGCCCAGGTAGGTTTAGCGTTAGGTTCCCGAGCTACTTGAGAAACCTTGGCGTGGTGCTCGGGCTCAGACATGTCCTCCAAGCAGGATATGTTGGCTAATTCTCAATTTTGCACCAGTACGAGGGTTAGTGAGACCGCAGAGTGCACCTGTATTTGTTTTTGTCATGTTATTTTGACTGTTTATCACATCCACACAATTGCTATCCTGTGTAGGATGTCCATTGTGGTACTTGTGGTCCGCTGCAGGCATCCTCCATTGTATGCATTTTTACTGGGGATTGCCATTAGCAACGGTCCACAAGTGCAGGATCTGTCCCCCTGGTATAGATGCACCACTGCATATGGGGTTGAGCACTTCCTGCTTTTTAATACCACGCCAATTTGTAGTTTGTATTATTTTTGCAGACTAGTATTTGGGGACATTGGGGAGCACAACAGGCACAGTATTTGAGGTCGGATGACTATGTGGGGCACTAGGAGGGGGAGTGTTCTGTCCTCCTTATGTGTGAACTTGACCGACAGCTAAACCTTATCCCGGCAATGATTTGACAATGGAGTAACGTACAACTTTATCTTTATTGCAAGAATGTAAATGCGCGGTAAAACTGGGGAACAGAAATAAACAATGCGCTTACTAATGGGGTCTGACATATAGTAATGCATATAATACATTTCTGCA
Source organism: Bufo bufo (assembly GCF_905171765.1). NCBI lineage: Eukaryota > Metazoa > Chordata > Amphibia > Anura > Bufonidae > Bufo > Bufo bufo. The sequence goes on along the minus strand of NC_053390.1, from coordinate 714,409,998 downwards.
CATAGCAATGCACATACAAACCCAGATGCATATCTAAACCAGAGTATTTTTCCTATCTGCATAACAAGCATGGTCCCTAGCTGCTAACTGTAAGCTGCTATAGAAGAGAGGAAAAGGATATGCAAAGTACATATACAAACAGGCTGTAATGTGGCTATGTGACATACCAGCGATGCTACCGTGAGCTTAGATGTAGAGGATGACTCAAGAGACTTCCAAGCCATGTGCTATCCTCACAAGGACCTTGACACTGAGGCATCTGGGAAGTGGGCTGAGCCACTTATATATACAGTGGATATAAAAAGTCTCACACACCCCTGTTAAAATGTCAGGTGTCTGTGCTGTAAAAAAATGAGACAAAGATAAATAATTTCAGAACGTTTTCCACCTTTAATGTGACCTATAAACTGTACCGCTCAATTGAAAAAACAAACTGAAATCTTTTAGGTGGAGGGAAGAAAACCAAATAAACTAAAATAATGTGGGTGCGTAAGTGTGCAAACCCTCTTATAACTGGGGATGTAGCTGTGTACAGAATTAAGCAATCTCATTAAAAAATCATGTTAATTAGGAGTCAGCATACACCTGCCATCATTTAAAGTGCTCCTGATTAACCCCTTAGGGACCGGGGTTAGAAAAAGAATAAATAAATTTAAAAAAAATGTAAAATTTTTTTTTTTATCTCGCTGATCAGCAGTCCGAAGGTGGGCGATGTGCTAACAGTGGCCGGACGCTAAGTGTCGTGCACACAAAAAAAAAGTGCTTGCGCCCCAAAAAATGTGTGTGGAGGAGGTGGGGGGGCAATCTGCAGCACCTCTGGGGGGTCTAGGGTCACACAGCTGAGTGTGCTGTGGACCCCAGACACCCGATCAGGGTAATGCAAAAATAAACCTTTTCTTTTTTTCCTAAACTTTCCCTGACTAGCCCTACCTATCTAAGCTCTCCCTAACCTGTCCCTATGTACCTTTTCAGTGCCAGATGGCACTATGGTGGCTCAGTGAGGGTGCTGGGCTGGACGCTGCTCCTCTCTCCACGGCTCCGGACACAGAAAGGAGGATGAGAGCAGAGCTCTAGTAAGTTAAACCTCCCGCCCGCCCTGCAGCCAATCGGAAGTGATCCTGAGAGGTGATTTCACCATCACCTCTCAGGATCGCAAGATGGTGATTGGTGGTGTATTATCACACCACTGATCACCATCCTATTCCGGGTTATCGGGTCACCAGAGACCCGAATAACCCGGAAACGCAGCAAACCGCAGTTCTGAATTGACCTGCGGTTTGCTGCGATCGCCGATACATGGGGGTCACAGGACCCCCCTCGGCATTGTCCCCGGCTCCCTGCTGATTGATTTTAGCAAGCACCCAGTTCCGATCACCGCCCGCCGCACGGCGGTGATCGGAAATACACAAGGCGTACAGGTACGCCCTGTGTCCTTAAGTACCGGGACATCAAGGCGTACCTGTACGCCCTGTGTCCCCAACAGGTTAAACTCTGTAAAGCCTTTTGTTCATTGCATGTTAGATTCCAATGCCTATGGTGCTGTATGCCATGTTCAACATCTCTAGTGGAACCATGCAGTGAAGAAAGGTCCCTCTCCACTAGCTCTTGATATCGGTATAAGGCAAGAGACCTGGATTGTACCGGATGTTGTGAACATACTAGAATAGCAAGGAATTTCAAATCTATTGCAAACAACAAGGAGTATGCCATACAATCATACTTGAATTGCAATACGAAGTTTGCGGTATATTTGATAACTTGCGAACTTTGTAAACTACAATATGTGGGCTGCACCATAAACGAAATTAAAACCAGAATACGAAAACATATTTCTGATGTCCCACATTAAAAAAATCGCAATGTGTCTGCTGTCAGTACACATTATGCGGTCTTGCATGGTGGTGATACTTCTAGTTTAGTGGCACATGGGATTGTAAGGGTCTATCTTCCAGCTAGAGGGGGGGGGGGGGGCACAGGAGAAAACGTTTAAATCGGGAGGCTTATTGGATTTTTCAGCTCGGTTCGAGACAACCTCTTGGTCTCAACAAAAGACATGATTTAATTCTACACTATTAGGGGTGTTATCATATGTTCAGGTGTGTACAGTATTTATATACCTTTGCACATATGCATGTATTTTTTTTTTTACCTTTGTTTTTAATGTATTTGCACTGATTGTACATCTGTTTAGGATGTTCATCAATATATGCTTTTCTATGTTATATTCTATTGCTGTTCTATTCAAGCTGGTCAGATGTGTTTGATTGCGCCATGCGTGCTGTTTTCCACGATCATGTGATCGATTGATTGCATGGTCAGCTGTGTGAACAGCTCATAAGGTGCGTTTTTCTCAGAAGTTCAATGTGTCATGAGGAAGGACCGCTATCTGTTTATGGTCTGAAACGCGTTACTGAACTTGTCCTGTATGTCGACGATTTTAATACAGCAAATAAAGTTAGGATTTTTTTCATCATCTTCAAGCTGGATTTTTCCAATTTTCCTGACAGAAATTTTATACTATATACAGATGCAGCCGAGCTAAACTTAATGCATTAAGTTAAAAATGGCACAAAGAGGTCAACTAACTTTCATTGTATTTCAATGGCTTTTGACTGTGACATGTGTTATCAGAGTCAATTTTAGATTGGCTACATCTGTATTGTGTGGGGTTGGAGGCGTTATACTATATATGTGGGGCTGGGAGTGTAATACTACCGTCTTTCCCCGAAAATAAGACATCCCCCGAAAATAAGACCTACCTCTAGTTTTGCCTATCTGTGTAATATAAGGCATCCCACCGAAAATAAGGCCTCCCCGATAATAAAGCATCCCCCCGAAAATAAGGCCTCCCCGATTATAAAGCATCGGCCGAACATACAGTAATGCCTCCCCGATTATAAAACATCCGCCGAACATAATGCCTCCCCGATTATAAAGCAAGCCACCCCAGAATGTAAGGAGCTCACTGATTGGCCGCAGCCGCCGCCAGGACAAGCTGCCGCCTTCTTCCGCCCGCTGCTCGCTCTGCCCTAATGGAGTCTCACAACTTGGCTGGCACGGACACACAGGGTACGGGGTGACAGGTAGGGGGGGGGATATCTGATGGACGGTGGGGGATGTCTGGTAAAGATGGGGGGGGAGAGACTAAAAACGGTAATTAAAATGACACAGGGTGATCAGATGGGGGAATCAAAATGACACAGGGTGATCAGGGTGGGGAGGGGATCATTTAAAATGACACAGGGGGATCAGAGGGGGGAATCAAAATGACACAGGAGGATCAGAAGGGGGTACTAAAATGCTATAGTAATCCCCCCTCTGATTCTCCTGTACCATTTTGATTCCCCCTTCTGATCCCCCTGTGCCATTTTAAGTGATCCCCCTCCCCACCCTGATTTCCTTTTTTTTTGTTCAACAATAAATGTGTACCGTATTTTTCTTCATAGAAAAATAAGACATCCCCTGAAAATAAGACCTAGCGCATCTTTTGGAGCAAAAATTAATATAAGACACTGTCTTATTTTCGGGGAAACAGGGTATATAGTGTGTGGGACTCAGTGGCGTACCAAGGGGGGGCGGGGGGGGGGGGGGGGTGGCCCGCCCCGGGTGCCACTCACAAGGGGGGTGCCATGACGGAGTCACCCCTCCATCCACTGCTGCACCGCGACTCCGCCAGGCGCCGGCTTCTGTGGAAGGATTATTGCGGCGGCGCGCAACATGACGTCACGACGCTTACGGAAGCGGAAGGATCCATTACCAGCGGTCGGACGGAGCCTGAGGCATCATCAAAATGTGAGTAAATAATTGTGTAATTAAGGGGTGTGTGTGTGTGTAATTAAGTGGGGGTTTGTAATTAAGGGGGGGGGGGGGTAATTAAGGGATGTGTGTGTGTAATTAAGGGAGGGGTTTGTAATTAAGGTGGGGAGGGGGTGTAATTAAGGGGGGGAGTGTGTAATTAAGGGGGGGTGTAATTAAGGGAGGGGGTGTAATTAAGGTGGGGAGGGAGGGGGTGTAATTAAGGGAGGAGGTGACGTGTAATTAAGGGAGGGGGTGTAATTAAGGGGAGAAGAGAAGTGGTGTAATTAAGGGGGGGGTGTAATTAAGGGAGGGGGTGTGTAATTAAGGTGGGGAGGGAGGGGGTGTAATAAAGGGGGGGTGTAATTAAGGGAGGAGATGTAATTAAGGGGAGAAGAGAGGGGGTGTAATTAAGGGGGGGTGTAATTAAGGGGGGGTGTAATTAAGGTGGGGAGGGAGGGGGTGTAATTAAGGGGGGGTGTCATTAAGGGAGGGGGTGTAATTAAGGTGGGGAGGGAGGGGGTGTAATTAAGGGGAGAAGAGAGGGTGTAATTAAGGGGGGTGCAGGATTTCTTCATTTTATTGATGGGGATTTGGATTTTTTTTCTTTTTGGTGCAGATGAAAAGTGATTTTTTTAAGGGGGTGCAGGTTTTTATTTTATTAAGGAAGGGTTAAGGGGTCTATTAAGGGGTGGTTAATGGGTTTTATTAAGGGGGGTTAATGGGTTTATTTAGTTAAGGGGGTGTGCAGAGGTTTATTTTATTAAGGGGTTTTATTTTTATTTATAAATATTATTGAAAACATTGAAAAAAGTTTGTGCCAAACAAAGGGTTCGCCCCGGGTGCCAAATGCTCTAGGTACGCCCCTGGTGGGACTGAAGGTGTTATACTATAAACAGTACTATGAGGGGCAGGAGGTGTCACACTTTATACTATTAGGGGCTGGGGAGTTGTACTATATACTGTGTGGGGCTAAACTATATAATGTTAGGAGCTGGAGGTGCTATACTATACACTGTGTGGGGCTGGGGGTATAATACTATATACCATGTGGAGCTGGGGGTGTTGATCCAGGGGAAGGCAAAAACCCCATCAGGAAGAAGCCAATTTTCCTTATTTTAAGGGAATAAATTTCCTTCCCGACTCCAATCAGGCAATCAGAATAACTCCCTGGATCAACGACCCCTCTCTAGTAGCCATAGCCTGTAATATTATTAAGCTCCAGAAATACATCCAGGCCCCTCTTGAATTCCTTTATTGTACTCACCATCACCACCTCCTCAGGCAGAGAGTTCCATAGTCTCACTGCTCTTACCGTAAAGAATCCTCTTCTATGTTTGTGTACATACCTTCTTTCCTTCAGACGCAGAGGATGTCCCCTCGTCACAGTCCTGGGGATAAATAGATGATGGGAGAGATCTCTGTACTGACCCCTGATATATTTATACATAGTTATTTGATTTCCTCTTAGTCGCATTTTTCTAAAGTGAATAACCCTAATTTTGATAATCTTTCAGGGTACTGTAGTTGCCCCATTCCAGTTATTACTTTAGTTGCCCTCGTCTGGACCCTCACCAGCTCTGCTATGTCTGCCTTGTTTACAGGAGCCCAGAACTGTACACAGTACTCCAAGGGTGGTCTGACTAATGATTTGTAAAGTGGTAGGACTATGTTCTCATCATGGCATCTATGCCCCTTCTGATGCAACCCATTATGTTATTGGCCTTGGCAGCTGCTGCCTGACACTGGTTTCTATAGCTTAGTTTGCCATTCACTAAAATTCCTAGGTCCTTTTCCATGTCAGTGTAAGGCTACATGCACACGACAGTTGTTTTTTGCGGTAGGCATATAGCGGATCCGTGTTCCTGTTTTTTTACATCCACATCCGTTCCGTTTGTCCGCAAATTTTGTAGGTTGTGTTTCCGTGTGCATTCAGGTTTTTTTTGTGGTCCGCAAAAAAAAACTGAAGGCTGTAATTCTTGAAATTTAAATATCCCCAACCATAATACAGGTATATACAGGTTTCCCAGCACCCATCCGCAAAAAAAAAAACGGATGCGGATGACATACGGATGGCTTCCGTTGGTCATCCGCATTTTTTTGTGGACCCATTGACTTCACGGACAGTGGACGCGAAAAAGAAATGGTTGACTACGCCTCAATTTTAACGGCTCCATAGAAATACATGGGTAACCATCCGTTCAGCCCAAAAAAAAGAAACGGACACAGAGAAAAACAACTTTCGTGTGCATGTAGTCTTAGGCTACATGCACACGAAAGTTGTTTGTTTCCGTGTCCGTTCAGTTTTTTTTTACGGATAGGATGCGGACCCATTAATTTCAATGGGTTTGCAAAAAACGCGGACAGCTCACCGTGTGCTGTCCGCATCAGTATGTCCATTCCGTTGCCCCGCAAAAAAAATAGTGCATGTCCTATTTTTTTCTAGTTTACGGACAAGGATAGGCATCATTACAATGGATCCTCAAAAAAAAACAGATCCGCAAAAAAAAAGGATGTCATACGGAACGTCATCCATTTTTTTTGCGGATACGCAATTCGCAGACCGCAAAACACATACGGTCGTGTGCATGTAGCCTTACCCAGTGTTTTACCATTTAGTATGTACGGGTGACTTGCATTATTCCTTCCCATGTGTATAACCTTACATTTGTCAGTGTTAAACCTCATCTGCCACTTATCTGCCCAAGCCTCCAATCTATCCAGATCCCTCTGTAGTAGTATACTGTCCTCTTCAGTGTTAATTACTTTACACAGTTTAGTGTCATCTGTGAAAATTTATATTTTACTATGCAAGCCTTCTACAAGATCATTAATAAATATATTGAAGAGAATAGGGCCCAACATGTGACTGTTAGTGCAATACTTCAGAATTTTGGGCCCTACTTTTAATTTTGCTCTGGGCCACACGGGCGTACTGCCCATAGAGACTAAGCAGTTGCCATGGAGTCTGTGATTTGAAGGGGCCCGGCCAGGCTGAATGGCCCCGCCCCCTTTCTGACCTGAGTACACTGCTCCCTTCCTCCTTGCCCCTGCAACTGCCTGCCGAATCATTTAGTCTGATTTAGGCCTCTTTCACGCGGGCGTGTCCGGATTAGGTCCTGACGCGTCCCGATGCATTGCGACAAACCCATTCGAGTAGGAACGCAATTGCAGTTAGTTTTGACTGCAATTGCGTTCCGATGTTCAGTTTTTATCGCGTGGGTGCAATGTGTTTTGCACGCGCGTGATAAAAAACCGACTGTGGTACCCAGACCCGAACTTCTTCACAGAAGTTCAGGTTTGGGTTAGTTGTAGTGTAGATTGTATTATTTCCCCTTATAACATGGATATAAGGGAAAATAATAGCATTCGGAATACAGAATGCAAAGTACAATAGGGCTGGAGGGGTTAAAAAAAATAATAATAATAATTTAACTCACCTTAATCCACTTGTTCGCGCAGCCGGCATCTCTTCTGTCTTCATCTGTGAGCAATAGGACCTTTGATGACATCACTGCGTTCATCACATGGTCCATCATATGATCCATCACCATGGTGATGGATCATGTGATGAGCGTAGTGACGTCATCAAAGGTCCTATTGCTCACAGATGAAGACAGAAGAGATGCCGGCTGCGCGAACAAGTGGATTATGGTGAGTTAAATTTTTTAATATTTTTTTTTAACCCCTCCAGCCCTATTTTACTATGCATTCTGTATTCAGAATGCTATTATTTTCCCTTATCACCATGTTATAAGGGGAAATAATAATGATCGGGTCCCCATCCCGATCGTCACCTAGCAACCGTGCGTGAAAATCGCACCGCATCCGCACTTGCTTGCGGATGCTTGCGATTTTCACGCAACCCCATTAATTTCTATGGGGCCTGCGTTACGTGAAAAACGCACAAAGAGGAGCATGCTGCGATTTTCACAAAATGCACAAGTGATGCGTGAAAATCACCGCTCGTGTGCACAGCCCAATAGAAATGAATGGGTCAGGATTCAGTGCGGGTGCAATGCGTTCAACTCACGCATCGCATCCGCGCGGAATACTCGCCCGTGTGAAAGGGGCCTTAGAGCTCATGCACACGAACATATTTTCTTTCCGCTTCTGTTCCTTTTTTTGAGTGTCCGCAAAAAAAATGAAACAACTCCGTGTGCATTCCGTGTCCGTATGTCCACTTTGCCCTTCCGCAAAAAAGTAGTGCATGTACTATTATTGTCCGCGAATCGCGGTCTGTGGCTCCATTCAAGTCAATGGGTCTGCAAAAAATACGGAACGCCACCGTATTTCATCCGTTTTTTGCAGATCCGTGCTGTGGATTCTGGGGCCAGGCCAACAATAGCCATGTGCTTTCAGTTTATAAATAATGTTTTGAAGACAGGTGCAGTGTGTAGTAGGCCACAGCAAAGCTTCCACTATGCCCCGTTTAGATGTAGAGGAGCTGATTCATTTAATTCAAGAATGGCCAGCGCTTTCGGATACCCGGTGTGATCACTACCATAGGTACGGAAAGACAGGTCATGGGTGGAGGTGACGCGCACCATCTTCGTGTTAGTTAATTATTTAGTAATCAGCAGCATTCCATATCCATTTCATGGCCACCAACATAGTGTTAATATCAGCATGTCTTTATGAGTATGTTTAAGCCAGACACTGTCATGTAATGTCCTAAATAATTTCATGTGCCACCATAGTGTGACCCATCTGTAAGCTGTGTTTGCAGGTATTGCATCATTTACAGTCTGATAGCAGCCATGTGCTTTCTATTCACTGCATGTTCTCTCATGTACTAAGTGATGGCTGCATTATTTATGGATGCCTGTTTGAGGTTATGATGTGCCTCTTGTCCCTCTGTAAGCACATTTAAAGGTTCAAAATGCTCTTGTCATTATAACTTTACTAAACACTATTATTAACTAGTTATGTGCCATAATGTGGAATGAAGTTACAGCCATAAGTTTGTGTGCATTTTGATTGTGTGCATTTTATGTGCACATTACTTGAATAAGCGCGCTGTAAGTTAATTATGTACCGTATTTTTCGCTCTATAAGAGGCACCTAGGTTTTTGAGGAGGAAAATAAGAAAAAAAATATTTTTAACCAAAAGGTGTGCTTTTGGTGGGTTTTGAACTAATGGTGGTCTGTGCATGACATTACTATTGGGGATCTGTGGATGGCACTGTTATGGGGGGAATCTGTGGGTGTCACTGTTATGGGGGGGTGATCTGTGGATGGCACTGTGATGGGGGGTGATCTGTAGATGGCAGTGTTATGGAGGGGGATCTGTGGATGGCACTGTTATGGGGGGGTGATCTGTGGATGGCACTGTTATGGAGGGGGATCTGTGGATGGCACTGTTATGGGGGGGTGGATCTGTGGATGGCACTGCTATATATGTGTCACCCACAGATCACCCACCCCATAACAGTGCCATCCACATATCCCCCACCGCATAATAGTGGCATCCACAGATGACCTAATATACCGGAGCTAAACCTGTGGGAGGGAGGAGGGGTCGGTGTCATGCAAATGCAGCGGGGCCGGTGTGGTCACTGTACTCCGGCCCCGCCGCTCACTCACTGCTTTATTGCCTAAACCTTTTATAATAAATTTAATTGAAGTTCCGATCCCCAGCCCGATCTGCACTACTTACTAAATGTCCTGTAGCAGGCAGAGCAGGGCGAGCGGACGGCCGTAACTCACTGACGTCACGTGCCTAGGCCGCCTACTTTATGCTCTGCCTGCTACAGGACATTTAGTAAGTAGTACAGATCGGGCTGGGGATCGGAACTTCAATTAAAGTTATTATAAAAGGTTTAGGCAATAAAGCAGTGAGTGAGCGGCGGGGCCGGTGTACAGTGACCGCACCGGCCCCGCCGCATTTGCATGACACAGGCCCCTCCTCCCTCCCCCTCCAGCTGATACATCGCAGTCTGTGATGCTGCAGCATAGCACACTGCGATATAAAATTGCAGCATTCGCCCCATAAGACGCAGGGGCATTTCCCCCCCACTTTTGGGGGGGAAAAGTGCGTCTTATGGTGTGAAAAATATGGTAGTGTATGTTGTTATTTTTATTTTACAGTCAACAAAGTGAAAACCCGTTGGCAGTCCTGCCGTGACCAATACCGCACGGAACAAATGCTATTAAAGGGCAACAGTGGGGACGCTGCCGGCAAGTCCTCCTCAAATCCAGATGAGCCAGCAGCCCATTTGTCCAAGGGACAAGGAATTCCAGCCCAGTAGCCCCAACACCAGGAGAAAACTGAAGAGGCCGCCAATCCGGAGCCACAAGAAAATGTCCCATCCAGACCAGAGCCACTCCAGGCTAGGCCACCGGTGAAAAGTGGTGGGTGGCAACAGCCCACAGAGTCTGAAGATACTTGTGCACATATAGACCACCATGTGCTCGAGTATCTCCAGAAAAAAAAGGAGGCTCAAAGGAGGAGCGCCTTCTAAAAGCCTTTGCTCCCATTTTAAAAAATATCCCAATGATAAGCAAACAATATTTGCTAATGTGGTGACATCGGTCATCACCATTATGGACACCAACATGGATCCGTTTGGGTTGATGAAATGCATCGACCAACTTAAACATTGCGCACTGGCTGAAGATAGACACCCCCAACCAGGCCCCAGTACAGCTAGTCAAGGGCAAAGTCTGGCAGGTTTTTCCCAGCCTTTGTTTAGTCAAGATAGGCCTGATTATGGGCGTCCAGTTATTTTGGGGACCCAACCTTCTTTTGGCCCACCAGGGGAAATTGTTCCGCCTCCAAGGCATGGACAAGGCCCTTTTACAAGGGAGCTGTTTGATTTATAATTTTATTTAATTTGTGTATTATATTGTAATATATTTGTATGGTGAAAAGGCTGAAGTAAAAGCCATATTTATTTGATTTTTCTTATATTATAAATAATGTTCTTAACTGTAAATCCTTTATTGCTTTATTGCCTACAGTAATTATTCAACATAAGTATTTTTTTTTACACAAAAACATTGTATGAGACTTTTCATAACATAACATAAAAACATTACAATCCTACATTTAAACATTATAATATTTCTATCCATTTCTGTGATTTCCAGGACATCCATGGTTTGCTACGTACACTTGTCATCCTGACAATATGACCTAAAAAAAAAAATATGACAAATTAGTAATACATCAGCACACTTTTCTAATTAAAGGGACTGGATAATGTATACAATTTAACATTTCTACATGATAAAGTTTATACACGCAGATTACTAAGAGACTGTTAGTAGCTCTATTGCTTCCAATGGTTATTATAAACCATTATACATTGCTCCTTTCCAAGGTATAAACAACACCCTGCTATCCATCAGTGCTGGTAGTGCCTTCACACTAGAGGATAAAGCGCAGGCATCTTTTGGGGCCAGGACCATGGGAGCGCACATGAGCCATCATTCTTTCATCTAGTGTTCAAGTACTACCACCACTGATGGATTGGTGGCTGGTCGTTACCAATGGAAACAACCATATAATATGATGTAGAAAAAAAGGCTGCCATCAAAGGAAACAATATGGCTAATAACAATACCTTAGTAACTGGCTTGTATGAAGTTTATGGTACAAATCAATATTATTTGAAGAAATCAAACAGCCCCTTTAATTAAAACATTTAATGTGGTATTGAGGTGTGACACAGTGAGAGGTTGTGTCTGGTATTTTCCTCCCAGCATGTGCGGCTGGGCTGGTTTGCAGCCAGGTGAGGTCAAGTACCGGACCCGAGTTTAAGTGCCGTCCGGGTTTTGGCAGCACCTGGCTGTCCTTAAATAGGCAGCTGGGCTCAGCAAAGATGTCTATGTTTTGGGGATCTGAGGCTTTGTGCCGTGCTGGAGGGCTGAAAGCCGCATGCTGGGGAAACAGGCCCCCTAAAGCCTGCTGTGGAATACTGGAGGCAGAACTGCCAGCAAAGCAACTTGTGTTATATGAACTTTCCATTGTGTGTGAATTAACACCAAGACTGAAAAGTTACGTGCTGTTTTGTGCAATTGCCTCAAGTGTGAATAAATACTGACGTTTTGAGTTAAGAACTTGTATTTTGCCTCTGTACTGCGCCCGCTTACCCTATCTACCAGAGCGAAACCCCACAGAGAGTATATATATTCAAATATATGGTCACTTTATTGTCACATGTTCTTATGGCCAATATACTGGCACACGAGATGAAATTCTTACATTGACCATGTTATTTGCCTACTATATACCCCAGCCCGCAAGCCCATGTCAAGGGTCCTCATTGTCTTGTGAGTCCTTACACTATCTAGCAAATTAGAAAACAATAAGGACCTGACTAAAAAACTAAGATGCCCAAAGTTCTGCATTCATCAATGTCTGCCACAAACTGCATCCATTTGCCATGGCAATTCCCCCTCAAGGCTGGAGAAATAGTCACCATACATTTCCTGAACAGCCATTCCAGCTGTTCCAGGTCGTCTATGGTGGTTATGATCATATCCAACAGATGTAGCTGTCAGATTGTGGTCCACTCCAGGATCTGAAGGATCATGAATCCTGACGAAGTTGTGCAGGATGACACATGCTTGAATAACCAGGGTGGCATTGTCCGGTGACATCTGTAAGGAAGACAGGAATACTCTCCATTTTTTGGTAAGTATTCCAAACGCACACTCAACATACCGACGGGCTCTTGTCAGCCGATATTTGAATATAAGTCTGCTGTCATCCATGTCGCGTCTGGGGAAGGGTTGCATGACATGGGGAGTCAAAGCAAACCCTTCATCAGCCACTATTACAAACGGAGCTGGTGGGTCTTGCAGATCCTGGCAGCTGTCTGGGCTCTGGGAGGGCAAGTTGGTTGGCTTGAAGCCGATCACCCATTCTAGAAGCCTCAAAAATGTGCGCATCAGCGATGCTCCCATAGGCCCCGATATCAACAATGATAAACTTGTAGGTACTGTCAGCCAATGCTAAAAGCACTATGGAAAAATATTGTCTATAATTGTAGAACCGCGACCCTGAGTGAGGAGGCTTATTCACACGGATGTGTTTGCCATCCATTGCCCCAATGCACTTTTTGTACTGCGCATCACGTTCAAAGCCCTCAGCGATTCGCATCCAATCATCTACCTTGGGCTCTGGCATCACCGTGTCCTGGAGTTGCTGCCAAATGACATGACACGTTTGATGAACAATCTGAGAAATGGTTGAGACACCGAGCGGGAACTCAAAATGCAGTGCAGCTAATGAATTGCTTGTTGCCAGGAATCTAGAGTGTAAAAATTAAACCTAAAAATTTTATTACAATTTCATTTGACTATATCATAGCCATCAGGAAGTATATTGAAAATTACACTATAAAAGGGAACAGAAATTGAATACACAAGCTAATGTAGGAAACCTACCTTAACGTCACAATGAGCTGTTCCTCTGGTGAAATGCAGCGCCTCATATTTGTGTCCTGGTATGTGATGCCAGGACCCAGAGCCGCTAACAAAATGCTGCTCACAGACATACCACAAAACCCATGAAATTTCTCAGGATGCTGTCGCAGATCCATGTACAGCGTGTGGAAGTGGCCCTTCCTGCGCCGCTGAGAGACAATTGGGTGAACCCAATGCCTCCTCCTCGGTTCCTCAGTCCACATAGTTGGCTGCCGTATGAAATTCCGAGAAATAAGCCAGCACAGGATAACCTCTTCCTCCGAATCGTCAGTCAGACAACAGATAGCAGTAGCTAGAAAACAACAGATAGCAGTAGCTAGAAAACAATGCCAGCCAAGCACAGTATTCCAACAAAGCTCTCAATGCTGAAACAAGCTGAAGACAATGCTGTCAAGGCAATCACATGACCATCTTATATAGGGGGTGTGAAAAACAGGAAGTGGCTAATATTTGTAACTCTTTATTGCGTCATTCTTTCGTCCATATACGATCTGCAAAAAATTGAACACTTACAGAAGCCATACGGCTATATTTTGTGGCATAATGGAATGGATTCGGACTCAAAATAGAAAAAAAAACCTTCAGATACGAAACAACGGATCCGTGAAAAATGGACCGCAAAACAATGATGGTCGTGTGCATGAGCCCTTACTCTGCTGCTTCTCCTGCATGATGTACCTGTCATAGTTACAGTTTTAGCAGCAGCAGAGCCCTGTGAGAGAGAGTGGCCCCGACAGGGTTAGCAGCGCTTTACTGCTCTGACCTCCTGACCACTGTGACCTACAGAGCCCGGTTGGAAAGGTATCTCCAGCATCCCACATTGCCCAGATGACAGCAGACAGTCTGCACATGTGCTGCAGGGTGGAAGGAAGGGGGACACGGTGAGTTTACACCGGGTCAATAGTGTGTATGTATATATACTAGGGTGAGAATCAGGGAAAGGCTCCCATTTGACCACCGCTACCCTGCCTACGATATTGCCCCATCCCGTATTGTGGAATACTGTTTTTTTTATTTTTATATACAGTCCTGATCAAAAGTTTAAGACCACTTAAAAAATGGCAAAAAATTATATTTAGCATGGCTGGATCTTAACAAGGTTCCAAGTAAAGCTTCAACATGCAACAAGAAGAAATGGGAGTGAGACAAAACATTTTTTGAGCATTCAATTTAATGAAAACAACGAATAAACTGAAACAGGCTGTTTTTCAGCTGATCAAAAGTTTAGGACCACACCTCCAAAAAAAAACGAAACCCCTCCAAAACAGAAATCTAACTTCCAAACATGAACTCAGTAATGAGTAGCATTCATCCCCAAAGGTTCTCAATTAGATTTAGATCAGGGGAACACGCAGGATGAGCCAAAAGAGTGATGTTATTCTCCTGGAAGAAGTCCCTTGTCCTGCGGGCATTGTGTACTGCAGCGTTGTCCTGTTGAAAAACCCAGTCGTTACCACACAGACGAGGGCCCTCAGTCATGAGGAATGCTCTCTGCAACATCTGGACATAGCCAGCGGCCGTTTGACGCCCCTGCACTTCCTGAAGCTCCATTGTTCCACTGAAGGAAAAAGCACCCCAGACCATTATGGCGCCCCCTCCACAGTGGCGTGTAGAAAACATCTCAGGTGGGATCTCCTTGTCATGCCAGTAACGTTGGAAACCATCAGGACCATCAAGGTTATCTCTCATCAGAGAATAAAACTTTCTTCCACCTTTGAATGTCCCATGTTTGGTGCTATCTTGCCAAGTCCAAACGAGCAGTTCTGTGGCGTTCAAGGAGACGAAGTCTTTGAATACATTTTTTGATTTTGAACCCCTTCAGTCTCAGATGCCGTCTGATGGTTATGGGGCTGCAGTCAGCACCAGTAAGGGCCTTAATTTTGGTCGAGGATCGTCCAGTGTCTTGACAGACAGCCAATTGGATCCTCCGGCTCAGTGCTGATGAGATTTTTTTTTGGGTCTTCCACTTGACTTTTTTGTTCCATAACCCTCAGGATCATTTAAGAATTTAAGAAATTCCAAATGACTGTCTTACTGCATCCCACCTCAGCAGCGATGACGTGCTGTGAGAGACCCTGCTTATGCAGTTCAACAACCCGACCACGTTAAAAAAGGGAGAGTTTTTTTGCCTTTGCCATCACAACGTGTGACTACCTGACAGAAAATGACAATGAATCCACATCTTTGCACAGATTTGACCTTTTAAAGGCATTTGGTCCTAAACTTTTGATCAGCTGAAAAACAGCCTGCTTCAGTTTATTCGTTGTTTTCATTAAATTGAATGCTCAAATTTTTTTTGGTCTCACTCCCATTTCTTCTTGTTGCATGTTGAAGCTCTACGTGGAACCTTGTTAAGATCCAGCCATGCTAAATATGATTTTTTTCCATTTTTCAAGTGGTTCTAAACTTTTGATCAGGACTGTATCAATTGTGGGATAATTTTAGCAATTTAAATAAAGGCTACGTTTTAGAGTTGGGTGGAATTTTGTGAGTAGTTTACAAAGAATGGAGCAGAAGACTGATGCCTGCCATTAGGGAGCCGTCCTGTGGATTGCTACTGATCAGTAAGAAGTTTATTATAATCAGTATCTGAGTGCTAGAGAGTGGACACAATATATACAGATATAGAAAGAGGGGAAACCCCTCAATTTACAATAGCCTAGCCTGTTACAAGGAATACAGCTGAACCAATACTTGGATTATTGCTTTGCCATATACATGAACTGTACTGACTACCTGAAGACAAGTGATTTAGTAAAAGTTCTGTTGTTTACTACAATTGACTCCTCATCCTTTCTACCAACTTCATTTTCACCTTACAGTACTGGCGTCACAAACAACGGGGGTCCCAGGCTCAAAAGCACCCTAAACTCCTATACCATCAAGAGCACCTCAACCACCATCTGGCTGGTGATCCCCATACTAGAGAGTGCCCCAGAGGATTTAGTGCTGTCTTCCCCATCACTGCACGCTGGCCCAGGGAGGCTTTGCTAACCGTGAGTACAAACTACTACTACCCTCATAGGCCCACCATCACCTCACGAGTTGCCCCTGCGGAAGGTGCAAGGGACCACCGTTGACGGAAGGTATGTGTCACCGAGGTTCCTGGCCTCGGTGGAGTAAGAGCCAGTTTTCATGTGTCAGCAGCAGTTGCTGTTTGACACCTTGCTATTTAGTATAGCTGTAATAGCTGATCCGGGACGGCTCTTACTGGGAGTAGCCAAAGTGCTGGGTGGGTGACTACTCCCCACGTTCCAGGGTGGGTTTTGAGAGGCCTATAAAAAACAGCCAGCAGTGTCAGGTGGTGGTGATGATCTCTGACATTCGAGCTCTGGCAATCTCTGTGGGATCCGAGCCTTGTGCCAGGCTGGAGGCCTGAATACAGGAGGGCTGCTCTGTCCTGTGCTATGCCGACCGGGTGTGGATTAACACTCAGTATAAAAGACTGTGTTTGAGGTATGAACTGTCTAGGTGTGGACGAACACCAAAATTTCAAATGGACTGTCGTACTGTTTTGTTGCCATAAGTGTGAATAAAGCACTGAAGTTTATGAGTTACAAACTGGTCTTTGCCTCTATACTGCGTCCGCTTGTCCTCCTGTCTACCAGAGCGAATCCCCACTATATATATACAGTATATGTATATACACACATGCATACATTATGTAGTGTAAGACCTCTTCTTGCTCTGCTACGTAGATGTGTATTGAAGTGATGGCACAGGCTCAAAAGTTGGTACCTCCTGACGAAGCCTACGTGGCGAAACACGTGTCGAGGTTGAGGCATTTGGGGATCCATTGTCGCCGCGAGCAGCAGCAATATGGGTATGTAATATGGAGACTTAGTTGATGTCTAGACTGGCGGAATTACCTAGTGTAAAGTAGTTACTATGATTATAGGCCTTGTCCATCAGTTATACAACAAGATATCGCCATAGTCTGATATTCAACTTGAGCTCTAGACTGAGGAGGGTGAAAGGATGTCTTTGGATAATAATGTTAGAAGTCTGATGTAATACATTACTTATTGTTATCCATTATCAACTTGATTGTCATCCGAGTCTTCATTATTTTGTGAACCGCGGCTGCTCAAGGTGCGATTTTCCTCCAATGCGATTCTCCGCATTGTTGAGCCCATTTTTTAGAAGCTCGTTTTTCTATATCCCATCCCTTTTGACTACAAGTGATATTTATTGTTTGATGTAATTCAATAAAATTATGAATTTTTATATAAACGGTATCCTCGTTTCTGGTGTTTGCCTTATGTTTTTTTTTCTGAGGATTGATGTGTTGCAATTGTGGGTTGTTGTAGGTTTAATTACTGTATATACCATACAGAAAAACGGAATGGAAAAACGGAACTGAAACGGAAACATAACGGAAACAAAAAACGGAACAACGGATCAGTGATAAACGGACCGCAAAACACTGAGATAGCCATACGGTCGTGTGCAAGAAGCCTTAACCTGTGTGACACATGGAGCGTTCTTTACCGGCCTCATTATATCATTGTCCATAGGGTATGTCTACAAGTCAGCAACGAATCTTCTGCAAAATCTGCATTGCAAAGGGTGAAATCCAGGATGGAAATCCACAGCATAAATTAGCATTCTGTAGATGTAAAATCTGTACTTTATATGCCTATTTATGAAGCATAGGGGGGTGTGAAATTTTATAAAATCTCATCCACTATGCAGCTACTGTAAATGCTGTGGATTTTTCTCTGCAGAAAACCAGTAGCATATGCACCATGTGCGGCCATTCCCTTACAGTTTTTTTTTACTATGGAGCCATTAGTACTCCATGTGTAACTGATGGTTGCTTCAGTGCAGTACAATAGGGGATATATTCCTCTTGAGGCAAGTATAATATCGGTGTAATAAGACATCTTATGGAATTTTCCACAATTATGTACTGTATGAAAAGTAAATCTGCATATTCTCAATGCGAAATATGCAAAAATACTGTAGGGCCCAATAGACGCCTATGACTGCCGAACTGGATAACCATTACCATTCAGAGAATATAGCAGGCTTAAAATTGATGAAATATTTGAGTCTGTGTAAAATTGTAATATTGGCTTATAAAAAAAAGGTATTATATGAGTTTACGCTGAGAGAGAACAGCTGTGTGAAAAGAATCATATACAGTAATTCACTACATTTATCAAGAATACCATTAAATGGCATGAAATAAAAAAAATAGTCTTGTAAATTACACAACAGTCTTGTGGATGTAGCTCTTTGCTTCGCAGTACACGCCTGACTTCTTTTTCATTATAAATCAAATAACCATTTTTTTTGCCATAAATACACTTTTCAGCAAATATTTTTGCACTTCATGAGTATTTCTGCTAAACAATGGCAGTTTTTATGAGAGGGACTGATGAATAAACCTTAATGTTTTCAGACTTTCTCTATAATTAGAGAATGGTATTGCACATGAGTCTAGAAGCTATGATAAACAATCGCTAGAAAAGAATATTCCAAATGTCAATGCTTTGGGACTCACTGAACCTTGGAGCGCAACATAAGATTTATGAAGCAGGCCTGCGATTTCCTTATGATTAACCAGTTATACAGTTCAACAGTATTGTGAATATCACTGAGCAAAGCTTGGAGGTTCGGGGCTCTGTGGGGATATTGTTACCAGGTTTGTGAACCGAACTGAATACATTAATACTACTAATAAGTTGGTTTTAATAAGTCATTGTTTAATTGCTGTATTTTGTTCCCTGTGTGGCTTATTATTATTTTTACTGTGTTTTTAGCTCTTCATCTCCTGTTTGTATTATATTTTTATACAGAATAATCTAAACCATAACAGAAAACACAACCATCTGGATTCCAACAAAAATAGCCCCCACCTCTCAATATTTATCTTGAGGCAAAATTGTCTCTAATAGTATACGCTAACAAGAATATAATGAAGTAATGCGGGAAGAGCATATATTTCTTCATAAAGTATCTTCTGGGAGCACTGAGGGATGCACTGCCATTTTAGAAATACATTTTATTATGAGGGATTGGATGGAATTGGAGCAAACAGATGTCAATACAATGACATCCGTCCTCCATTGAGGTCTAGGTTAAATAAAACGGAAACGCTTGTTTCCATTTTAAAGAATAGGCAGGCGGATCCGTCGGATGGAAGGCTGAAAATCAGCAAAACGCTGGTGTGACCCCACCCTAAGGCCTGTTTTCACATTTACGTGAAACAGATCAAGCAAGCTGTCAGATCCGTCCCTACTGGGCGCAGCCATGCGCTGCCGGCATTCCTTTCTGCCCCATTCCCTATAATGGGGGCTGGTGGAGATCCAGCCGCAATCCGGCAAATATGCCGAGGAGCGGCCAGTAGGGTTGAGCGAACCCGAACTGCAAAGTTCCGGTTAGTACCGAACTTTGCGAGTTTTGGTACCCGGACCCGAACCCGGACTTTTTCACTGAAGTTCAGGTTCGGTGTTCAGGTGATTGTATTATTTTCCATTATAACATGCTTATAACGGAAAATAATAGAAATTCTTAAGACAGAATGCTAAATAAAATGGCCATTGAGGGGTTAAAAATAATTTTTAAAACTCACCTCATCCACTTGATCTCGCAGCCGGTATCCTCTTCTTTCTTTTTTCTGCAGGACCTGCAAAAGAACCTGCAATTACGTCACCGTGCTCACCACGTGGTGAGCGCGGTGACGTAATCACAGGTCCTGCTGAGTAAAGATAGAAGGACCTGCGGTGACATCCCTGCGCTCACCAAGTGGTCCCCATTGACTTTGGGGTCCGGGTTCGGGGTCAAGTTTGGGTCCCGAACTTGAAATTTGACCTGAAGTTCGGCCGAACCCGGCAAACCTGAACTTCCACTGGTTCGCTCATCCCTAGCAGCCAGACAAATACAGCTGCGTGCTTGTACCCCCACCAGTCATGGCAGTGGAGTGTGAGCATAGAGACCTTCCTGGCAGATGGCGCTCGTAGGCAGCAACCAACTGACTACACAGCATGTATCTATAGTAATACATTTTTGCATCCCTCTCAGAAGGTCTAAAAAATGCACCCATTTTTGACCTATAGCGAGGGTCTAACAATGTGGATAGTCAGTAGTCATCCCTCTCAGGGGCGGACACAGACTACAGAGGGCCCCTGTGCAAAGAATGTGCCTCACCTCTATACAAGAAGGCACTATTACAAACATACACTTCTACACATGCAGGCACTCTTACTGTACATACACACACTTGTACACATTCAGGCACTCTTACATGCACACATATGCAGGCAATTTTACATACACACTTGTATACATTCAGGAACTCTTACAGATATACGCACACACACATGTAGGCACTCTTACGTATAGATACACTTGTACACATGCAGGCACTCTTATGTATAGATACACTTGTACACATCCAGGCACTCTTACATACACACATATGCACGCATTATTACATACACACATATGCAGGCACTCTTACACACACTTGTACTCATGCAGGCACTCTTACATACATACACTTGTACAAATGCAGGCACTCTTACATGCACACTCTGTCAAACATGCAGGCACTCTTACATACACACACTTTCATACATGCAGGCACTCTTACATACACACACTTTCATACATGCAGGCACTTTTACATACACATACTGTCATACATGCAGGGATGGCCGGTTTTAGACAAAATATGGCCCTTGGCAAAATCAAAAGTGGGGCCCCAAATCTTTCAATAATGTACTAGCAACACAGTTACATTCTGACGATTTTTGCCCTCCCTCCCTCCCAGAGTTACTCCCCATAAAGCTCCTCACACAGATCTGCACCCTTATGGCCCCAGAATACCCCACATTCCCCCTCCACTCACAGGAATGAGTTCCCTTCCCTCACAAAAAGCTACAGAAATGGAGTAGATCATCATTCAGCATGTACCCCAGGACTGCACTGCATACCACTAGACCCTCCCTCACATGGTTGCTTGCAGGCATACACAGCCCCTCTTTCCCAAAGTATCTCCACAAGCTCCAGTGTCTGTGCAGGAAGCCAGGTTTTTTCCTATAAAAATTTAGTTATGTGACCATTAACCCCTTACTGACATCCGCCATAAATGTACGGCACATGTTGTGTCTTTAAAGATGGTGCCCGCTCTGGAGCGGAGGGGGTGCCATATCAACCGGGTGCCTGCATACAGCAGGTACCAAGGCCAATGTCCATGATCTGCAGTAATGCTGACTGGACATTTAACCACTCAGGTGCCATGGTAAAATATCACCACAGCATCTAAGAGTGTTAATAACTGGAAGCGCAGGCTTCCTGTTCAGGCGCGCTTTCCCCTAGCAGAGATCGGGGAAAGCACCCTGTTCTAATAATAAGCCGCAGCCTGTACTAGGCTTCTAGGCTCATTATTAGTACAGCCCTGCTCAGGCCACTAGGTGGCAGCACTGAATTATGATGCAGTGATTTCTATACAGAATAATGGAGCAATTTCCATTATTCTGTATAAATTGCAATCTGATTACAACTTGTACTCCACTTGGGGACCTAACATAAAAAAAAGTTAAAAAAAGTTTAGAAAATATAAAAAAAAACTTAAAAATTAAAATCACCCACATTTCCCCCCCAAAAATTAAATAAACAAACAAACAAAAAAATAACATTATGGGCATCGCCGCATTCAAAAATGCCCATACAATGAAAATATAAAAAAGTTGGCCCACATGGTGAATGGCGTAACAGAAAAAAATAAAAAAGGCAGATTTGCCTTTTTCATCACTTTATCTCCCAAGAAAATTGAATAAAAGTGATCAAGTCATACACACCCAAAAATGGTAATCTCAAAAACGACAGAATGTCCCGCAAAAAATTAGCCCCCACACATCTCTGTAGACATAACTATAAAAAAGTTATGAGTAGTGTTCAGCGAATCCGAATTGCAAAGTTCGGGTCCGAAGCGAACTTTTGCGAGTTCGGGTACTTGGACCCGAACCCGAATTTTGCCGCAAAATTTCGGGTTGGAGTTTGGTGTTCGAGCATTTAATAAAGCTTGTTGAAAAACTGCAGAGCAGCCAATCAACAAGCTTTTAACCACTTCCCAATCGCCAATTGACTATAAACCTGGGTGGTCGGGTTTATATCTGAATGGACGTTCTGGAACATCCTTTCAGAGATGGCAGCTGCACGCTAATAGTGCAGCTGCAGAGCGGGGGGCCTGCTGTCAGTGCTGTGTATACAGCAAGGAAGCGCCTATGCTGCCGGGGCTGAGAGAGTGCAGAAGATGGCGGGTCTTCCATAGACCTCGATCAGCCCTGCACTGAGGCTGTACAGTGCTGTATACTGCTGTACAGCAATAAAAATGTCACCTCATTCCGCAAAAAAATGAGAATAAAAAAAATATGGCTCTATGAAAATTGCAACACAAAAACATGATTTTTTTTCTAAAAAGGCTCTTATTGTGTAAAATGTAAAAAAAGAAAAAAAAAATAGACATATTTGGTATTGCCGCATCCGTAACAATTGGCTCTACAGAAATATCACATGATCTACCCCATTAAGTGAACGGTGTAAAAAAAATAAAAAAATTATTCAAAAACAGCTTTTTTTTGTCACCTTACCTCACAAAAAACATAATATCAATCAATCAATCAATCAAAAATTCGTATGTACCCCAAAATGGTAGCAATAAAAACGGCACCTCATCCCACAGAAAGCAAGCCCTCACACAAGACTATAGCCATAAAAATGTAAAAAATATGGCTCTAAGAATATGGCAACAAAATAAAAATAAAAATTTCTAAAATGTTTTTGTGTTAAAAACAAAAATTCTAGACATATTTGGTATTGTTGCATTCATAATGACCGGATCTATAAAAATATCACATAATCTACCCCATCAAGTGAATGGTGTAAAAAAATAAAAATTAGAAAATGACACCAAACTGCTTTTTTGTGACTTCACCTCCCAAAAAATGAGATTAAAAGCAACCAGAAAGCCAAATGTACCTAAAATGGTGCCAATAAAAACCACAGCTTATCTCTCACAAAATCAGCCCTCACGCAGCTCATTCAACAAAAAATAAAAAAGGTTAATGCACACAAAAACCATGACATAAAATTCCATGAAGAAAATCCAGATGGCGCTCCCTCCCTTCTGACCTCTGAGCCGAAATCGTTTACGACCACAATTGGGGTGTAACTGTATTCCGGAGAAAGTGGGTAGCAAATTGTGGGGGAATATTCTCCTGTTATCTTTTGTTAAAAAATAAAGTTTGGGCCAAAAGCACAATTTTCTTTAAAAAAACAACAACTATGTACCGGTAATTTTTTCATTTTCACACCCAATTATTACAAATTCTATTAAACACCTATTGAGTGAAGTGCTCGCTACACCCTTTAAAAATTCCTTTGGTGGTGTAGTACGCAAAATGTGGTCACTGTGGGTATACCTGAAGGTCTCTTCAAATGCAACATGATGCCCAAAGACCATTCCAGCAAAATCTGCCCTCCAAAAACCATATGGCGCTCCTTGCCTTCTGTACCCTGTCGTGTGCCCAAACAGAAGTATACAACCAAATATGGGGTGTTTCTGCAAACTGCAGAATCAAGGTAATATACATTGAGGTTTATTTTGTTGTTAACCCTTGATGTGTTCCAGGAAAAAATTGATTAAAATGGAAAATCTACAAGAAAAGTGAAATTCTGAAATTTCACCTCTATTTTGCTTTAATTCCTGTGGAATACCTTAAGACCTCTTTCACACGACCGTATGGTTTTTTCAGTGTTTTGCAGTCTGTTTTAAACTGATCCGTTGTTCCGTTTTTTGTTTCCGT
The DNA here is from genome assembly GCF_905171765.1 of Bufo bufo. NCBI lineage: Eukaryota > Metazoa > Chordata > Amphibia > Anura > Bufonidae > Bufo > Bufo bufo. Next base: position 714,385,951 of record NC_053390.1, on the reverse strand, counting down.
TTCCATTCCGTTTTTCCGTTCTGTTTTTCCGTATGGCATATACAGTATACAGTAATTACATAGAAAAAATTGGGCTGGGCACAACATTTTCAACAGATGGTTCCGCAAAAACGGAATGCATACGGAAGACATACGGATGCATTTCCATATGTGTTCCTTTTTTTTGCAGACCGATTGACTTGAATGGAGCCACGGAACGTGATTTGCGGGCAATAATAGGACATGTTCTATCTTTCAAGGGAACAGAAAAACGGAAATACGGAAATGGAATGCATACGGAGTACATTCCTTTTTTTTTTTTGAACCATTGAAATTAATGGTTCCGTATACGGACCTTGTACGGAACGTAAAATACTGCCCGTAAACGTAAAAAAAAAAAACGGTCGTGTGAAAGAGGCCTAAGGGTTAACCAGTTTTAAATAGCTTGAGGGGTGTTGTTTCTAAAATGGGGTCATACAGCATTAAAACGAAGTTGAAGAACTAATCAACTTCGGATATTGGATCCGAAGCTCGATTTGCTCATCCCTGGTCACCACCTTGTGCAGCAATAACTGCAAATAAACGTTCCTGGCAATTTAGTAATTAGACCTGCACATTGGCACAACAATTCTATTGAAATAAGGTCACATTTTTGACTTGGCCATTCCAAAACTTTAACTTTGTACTTTTTAATAGGGGTGAGCGAATCGATTTTGGATGCTTGGAACCGGACCCGGACCCGAAGTTATTACCTGAAGTCTCACGAGAATTTGCTAAGTAATAGCTTCGGTTCATACGGAGCTCCGTTCAGTATTCGAACAAAGTTTTATGCGAATCGATGAAACATCCGAAGTCGGAGTGCAGTAAAACAGGCCCCTAACATGATACTATTACGACCATGCTTCACAAATGTGATGTGGGTTTTTATGCTGGAATGCAGTGTTTTGATTTCTTAAAACATAACACTCCTAGTTAGGGATGAGCGAACACCTGGAAGTTTGGGTTTACCGGGTTTGGCCATACTTCAGGTCAAAGTTCGGGACTCAAACTTGACCCCAAACCCAGACCCCATTAAAGTCAATGGGGACCAGAACTTGACTTTATTATTTTCCGTTATAACATGGTTATCTTCATTCAGCATCACCTGCAATGACATCACTGCGCTCACTATGTGGTGAGCGCGGTGACGTCATTGCAGGTTCTTCTGCAGGTCCTGCAGAAAGAAGAAAGAAGAGGATATCAGCTGCGGAATCAGGTGGATGAGGTGAGTTTTTTTTAAAATTATTTTAAACCCCACAGTGGCCTTTTTATTTAGCATTCTGTCTTAAGGATGCTATTATTTTCCGTTATAATGGAAAAAAATAAAATCACCCGAACACCGAACACAAACCCGAACTTCAGTGAAAAAGTCCGGGTTCGGGTCTGGGTACCCGAACTCGCAAAGTTCGCTCAACCCTACTCCTAGTTTAAATCAAAAAGTTCTATTTTGGTCTCGTCTGTCCACAAAACATTGTTTCAATTATCTTGTGGCTTGTCCACGTGATGTTTAGCAAACTGCAAATAGGCAGTAATGTTCTTTTTGGAGAGCAGTGACATACTATCCTGTCATGCACACCACTTAACTAATGTCAACTAATGTGAGAAATACCTTTAGTTTTTTAAAGCTGGCCTTGGGCTCCTTTGTGACCTTGCAGACTATAACACGCCTTGCTCTTGGAGTGATCTGTCTTGGTCGACCACACCTGCGGAGTGTAATATTAGTCTTAAATTTCCTCCTGTAACAGTGGCTGCTGTCCGCCAATGTTTCCCTGCTTGACGCCGCGGTCCCGGGCTTTGTGTTTAGTGGTGACCTGCTGCCGGTGTTTCAATTCACCACTGCAGTCCTGGGCTCTTTCCCTGCTGGCATTGTTTGTTCTGGATTCTGCTCCACGGTTTTCTTCCAGCCCTAGCCACAGCATGCTTGCTGCTTGTTCCCTGTAGCACTTCCTTATGGGCTGGTGTGAGAGAAGGATTTATTATTTTACGCATATATAATGAGAATATTCTGTAGTACACATCTTTGTCCACTAGATGGCCGCAAACCATATGTATGAGAAGGTCAATAATGGAGGGGGAAGAGGGGATTACATTACAGTCTTCAAATACACCTATAGACTCAGTGAAACCACTCCTATCAGGTTAAGGAGCCAATAGTCTCTTCTTAAGGAACACCCCTTTTGTGATGTCATGTCTGCTATTTAAGTGAATGTACTGTGAATAAAAGGCTCTCGCCTGCTCTTCCACCAGGGCTCAAGGAAGATGAGAAGATGCTTTCATGAAACCACCTACTGTGTCTGGTCTCATTATAAAGCTGTATGGCATGCACATACTTATACTTCTAATTGATTTGGCACCACACAAAGAAGAAGGAGAAGCGCATGAATTGCGCTAACAAAATGGCGCCAAGCGTGAGGCAGATAGCTTGCGTAACTTCCGATTCAAACGCCACGAGAGCGACTTAAACGGAACCATCAGACGAGATCACATGCCGGCAAGGTAAGAAAGCTTTATTTCTTACAAATCTCCTCTGTAACTTCCGCTTTTGTGGGTTCTCAAGAGTTAAATTGGTGTTATCGCGATAGAAGGGTTCAAGTTATAGCTGATCTGTCTGTTAGAAAGAACCCGTTGAAATATTCCTTCTTTGTGTGGTAGAACATGCTGAAACTAAACGGAAATTGTTAGACAGCTGAGCCGGATATCCTGTGACGTAGAATTAGTTCCCAGCCAAGATTCTGACGAGAATCTGGAGATAAGGGTTAATACCAATTGCCATAGGCAATTGGAAATTATTAAGATTTTGTATCCCGGTGAATTGACTAGGTGTCTTCACTTTGAGAGATTGTGGGCTCAATACTATTATATCATTTGATCTTTGTGCAACTGCGCTTAAGTTTGTGGGTTCGGTGGCGATTACTTATAGTAATCGGATTCCGTTTGATCTTTGTGCAACTACGCTTAAGTTTGCGGGTTTGATAAGTAGCAATTGTTAGAGCTTTGTGCAACTACAATAATGGGAAATTCTAATGTTGCAGGACAGAGTGAAAAGAGATATTAACAGCGGCTCAGTTGATGCGAGAAAAAGAAAGGAAAAGTTTCAGTTAGAAATAAAAGTTGAAAGCATTCTGTCATACTAAGTAGCAGCGATTTCCGGTATTATCCGTAAATATGCAGTTTTGTGTAAAAGTTCCCCCTAGATGTTGCAAATGCAGTAGGAAATAGATTAAATTAAAGTTTGTGGAAAACTGTAGGTGGAAATTTGAAAGTAATTGAGGAGAATGGACAATATTGCTATAGTAAAATGGAGGATTTGGGTGTGGTAAGGGAACAAAGAGAGTTGGCCATGCGGCATCCCTTCCCCCCCACCACATGTGTTGTAACTAAGTAATCCTGAGTCTTGTGGTCCATCGAAGACTACCTAGTGCTTTTTCTGTCAGCCCCTCCTCTACACCAGGTGCTGGAATGTGCTAATCAGCACCACCCACTGTGCCTTCTGCTCCCTCTAGCCCTTCCCCACCCCCCAAAAACTCTTTCCTTAGGCCTTATGGGGGATGAGTGTGTGTGCGAGTAACATGTTGTGTGTTTGTGGATCTCAAAGACTTTACACAATCCTATCATAGTTCCAACACTGGATTATATCCAGTGATGTCTGAAAATAACCCTTCCCAATTGTATGTCCCATCAGTTAAAAATGTACCTGCAGTAATTGCCCCTATGATGCCTACTAGAAATATTCCAGGCCAGTCTACTCAATCTAGATTGCACCCATTCTAAGTCCTTATTCAGGTATGAGTGAAAGTGTAGGGATATCTGCATCATTATATGATGTATGACATATACCACACCCAGTAGTAACATCAATTTTGCCATGATGAATAGAATTCCCAATTCAGAGGACTTACTTATGCTGCTTTATAGAAAATTAGTTAAAATATGGAGAGTTTTCTCATATTATTTATGAGATTTGGAAAATTTAGTCCAATGTAGAGCTGAGGATTTAATACATAGTGAAGATCAGTGAGTCTGTGATGAAGTGTTTAGATCATCGGTCAGTCACATTGTCCTCAGGACAGAGTGTGTGGAGAAAGTTTTCACTAGACTCCAGAAAAGTTGGGTGGATTTGGATTTTTGAGATTACTTTAGCTATGCATGAGAAAATCCTAAGTGCTGCCTTTGTGTATGATCTTGAGAATCATCTAGAAAGGTCTAGTGTTGGCTAGGCTTGAGAGAAGTTAATTTTGTCCCTATTTTGTCATATTGTTAAAGTTAAATCAAACAAAGACCTAAGGCGGGCGTGGCTGCCTATCAGTCCTCCCCACGAGGGGGGGGGGGAAGACTTTGTATGTACTTGCCCACTTCCTCGCCCGTGGGAGGAGCTACAAATGTTCAGCCCCTTCAAATGAAACACCCACGGATGGAACTGGTTCAGCGACTACAATGTTATTAGAATTTGGTTTTAACAGGGTGTCATATAGTTCTACATTTTAGGAAAATTGTTTTTGAAAATGTATAATACATCCATGCCCACACTATGTATATGTGCTGTGCCCCTGTCAAAGACACAGATTATTCCATCCTTAAGTAAATAAAACCTTGTTGATGGTTGTGGTGTAAATAGGACAAGGTGAAGGCAAACCCGAAAGGGAGTTGAGGGGACCTGGTGAAGCAATAAGGAAAGTCCAGCTCTTCGCTGTTTAGGGCGTTGGGAGAGTACCTCACTTTGCCTGTTCACCTCTGGTCTATTTCCCGCAAAAGGAGGGATTTGTGAGAGAAGGATTTATTATTTTACGCATATATAATGAGAATATTCTGTAGTACACATCTTTGTCCACTAGATGGCCGCAAACCATATGTATGAGAAGGTCAATAATGGAGGGGGAAGAGGGGATTACATTACAGTCTTCAAATACACCTATAGACTCAGTGAAACCACTCCTATCAGGTTAAGGAGCCAATAGTCTCTTCTTAAGGAACACCCCTTTTGTGATGTCATGTCTGCTATTTAAGTGAATGTACTGTGAATAAAAGGCTCTCGCCTGCTCTTCCACCAGGGCTCAAGGAAGATGAGAAGATGCTTTCATGAAACCACCTACTGTGTCTGGTCTCATTATAAAGCTGTATGGCATGCACATACTTATACTTCTAATTGATTTGGCACCACACAAAGAAGAAGGAGAAGCGCATGAATTGCACTAACACTGGCGCACATCACTTCCTGTGTTTTATGGGTTAGCTCATGTGACCTTGCTGACCAATCCTAGCCCACTGCTAGTGGCTCAGCACCCTTCCTAGGTGCCTGAGCGTCAAGTTCCTTTAGCCTACGAAGGTTGCTGATTTCTCGGCTCGTGTTTCTGTGTACCTGACATTTGCTTGTGTTTCTGGACTCCACTACCTGTTTGATCCCTGCCTGCTTGTCTTGACTCCGCCTGCCCTTACCTATTGCTTTTTTGACTTCGCCTCTGCCTCATCCTTTGGTCCTACACTGTTGCTCCTGGTTATGACTCGGCCTGCGGACTACATCTGTACCTCTAGTACCTTGCTCAGGTACCTCCTGGTCTGCCTGGACCAGCTGCCTCATGTACCAATCCTCCTCAAGAGGTAGCGACCTGGTGTTCCCCTCGGGAAAGTCTATCCCCACCATCAGGGCTACTGTGAAGAACGAGAGGCTCACTTAGACAATGGAGGTAGGAAACGTGGCACAATAGGTTCACACCTGCTGGTTCATGACACCTCCATTTGTACACAATCTGTGACTGTGGAATTGTGGAATCCAAACTCTTTTGCAATGGTTTTGTAACCTTTACCAGCCTGATGAACATCAACAACTCTTCTTATGAGGTCCTCAGAATCCTTTTTGTTTGTGCCATGATACACCATCAGACTTTGGCTGATCCTCTTTCTTTAAAGAAAATGTTTCATCAGAAAATTGTTTAAATCATATTTTTATGTTTTAGGCTACTTTCACACTGACATTTCAGGGTCCGCCTGTGAGATCCATTTCAAGGCTCTCACAAGCGGCCCAAAACAGATCAGTTTAGCCCCAATGCATTCTGAATGGATGCGGATCCATTCAGAATGCATCAGTTTGGCTCCGTTCCGCCTCCATTCCGCTCTGGAGGCAGACACCAAAACGCTGCTTGATCCGTCCTGACTTACAATGTAAGTCAATGGGGACGGATCCGTTTACATTGACACAATATTGGTGCAATTGTAAACAGATCCGTCCCCCATTGACTTTCAATGTAAAGTCAGGAGTCCCTATTAATATACCATCGGATCAGAGTTTTCTCCAATCCGATGGTATATTTTAACTTGAAGCGTCCCCATCACCATGGGAATGCCTCTATGTTAGAATATACCATCGGAATTGAGTTAGATTGGGAAAACTCAGATCCGACAGTATATTCTAACACAGAGGCGTTCCCATAGTGATGGGGACGCTTCAAGTTAGAATATACTAAGAACTGTGCACATAACTGCCCCCTGCTGCCTGGCAGCACCCGATCTCTTACAGGGGGCTGTGATCAGCACAATTAACTCCTCAGGTGCCTCACCTGAGGGGTTAATTGTGCGGATCTCAGCCCCCTGATCAGGTGCTGCCAGGCAGCAGGGGCCAGACCCTCTCTCTCCCCAGTATTAAAAGCATTGGTGGCCAGTGCGGCCCCCCTCCCTCCCCAGTATTAAAAGCATTGGTGGCCAGTGCGGCCCCCCCCTCCCTCCCTCCCCAGTATTAAAAACATTGGTGGCAGTGGCCACAGGCTAACAACCCCCTCACCCCCATCATTGGTGGCAGCGGAGCAGCATTTCCGATCGGAGTCCCAGTTTAATCGCTGGGGCTCTGATCGGTTTACCATGACAGCCAGGACGCTACTGCAGTCCTGGCTGCCATGGTTACTTAGCTTATACTTACATGCGCTGTCTGTGTCCGGCCGGCGCTCCTCCTACTGGTAAGTGACAGGTCTGTGCGGCGCATCGCACTGGCCACCAATGCTTTAAATACTGTGAAGGAGGGGGGTCTGGCCCCTGCTGCCTGGCAGCACCCGATCAGGGGGCTGAGATCTGCATAATTAACCCCTCAGGTGCGGCACCTGAGGGGTTAATTGTGTGGATCACAGCCCCCTGTAAGAGATCGGGTGCTGCCAGGCAGCAGGGGGCAGTTATGTACACAGTTCTTAGTATATTCTAGCTTGAAGCGTCCCTATCACCATGGGAACGCCTCTGTGTTAGAATATACTGTCGGATCTGAGTTTTCACTATCGTGAAAACTCAGATCTGAAAAAGCTGTTATGCAGACGGATCCGCACTGAACAGATACCATTGTTTGCATTTATAGGTGCGGATCCGTCTGTGCAGATTCCAGACGGATCCGCACCGAGCGCAGGTGTGAAAGTAGCCTAACATATTTTTTAAGAATTTTTGGTGACTATTTTTATGTCAATATATTTAAACAAAAAACATAAAATCCTGCCGTTTTTGCGCTGGCCACTAAGCCTTTGAATAGTTGCCACTTCTTGGTCTGTACAGATCACTTTACTGCAGTTACCTGCTTAACTGTCAGTCTAATACTGCCTGTAATGATATCACTTCTGTGTATAGATAAGACATGATCCACCATTCACAATAGGTGATTGTCAGAGCTTATCTATTCTTTCCTTGTACAATAACCTCTGCACAGGTCACAGAGCATACCTATAAAACGCTACCATAGAAGTTAATAGGGTCCTCTCCAGACCATTGTGTCTATGGCCCATGGGGCTGCCATAAAGCAATTTTCTTAATATTTTCTAAATGCTGTTAAGAACAGCTCAGGCAAGATGGCCTCCCCCATAATCATGTTCAGCAAATAGAATTAAAAAAATCTGCAATCAGTAATAATAATAATAATAATATTAGAAAAGAAAGATAAGTGTTACTATCTGGCTTTAACAGGCAGAAAGCAATTTTGGTGACACATTTCCTTTAAATAAAACAAGTCACTCACTCACATCCGATTGTCATCCCTTTGATAGAAAACACCTGGCTCTAATTTCACCTTCAAATAGTTCATTGTAGTACTGCTGTATCACTACACTTGTGTTTTTGTTTTTTAAGCAGTTTTTTGCATGTTTCTAATACATTTATGTTCTTATTTATACCTTAGTCTAGCACCTTTTTTTTGGGTTTACTCTTACAAATGCAGCACTAGATATTTACTGTGTAGGCGCTACTTTTTTGCATAAACCTGGTAAATGGCTCACAAAGCATCTTTTGTTCTTTATAATTCCAATAACACATTCTTTTTTTTCCAGGAAAAATAGAAAACGTTCCTGGCTTGACTGACATAACCAGGGTAATGTAAAATAGATTTGTTATAGAAAAGAAATATAATAGATTTTTGTCAAATTGAGTACAGTTATTGTGGACCTAGTTCACCTCATGTTTACAGTTTTGACTTTGATCAATACATCCTTGTTTCTATGTCCTCTGAAATTGTAACCCTGTGTAATTATAACTGAGGGAGTATTGTAGAAGATTGTAACAAGGCAACTGGTCCTAATAAGATATTTTGATCAGAGTAATATAACATCACAAATACATAGCCCCCTTCTGAATTTTCATTTCCTTTCAGCAACATTAGCCCGTTACAATAATAAATGAAGGTGTCAAGATGAAAGGGGATGGGAAATAGACTTTGGGGTTGCTTACAGAACTAATAACAGAATCTTTATTTTAAAGGATGCTTGTCTTTTTAAGTAATAATTATAATTTTTGGATGACTGTAATAAAATAGAAGGAAAGGAAGATACAGAGATAATAGTATGCATTAATATATTTTCCAAACTCTGCAGATAATGATCTCCGTACACCAGATATACCATACAGCCTTCACTAAAAAGACACATGTTCATGAAGGCCTTTTAATGTATGAATGTTCTTTCACATTTTATCTCAGATGATATATAGTACGAATATGACAGTTGATGAAGACGCCCTAAATTAGCGCATTTGAGATGCACTCTGGTGTTCCAAATCAATGTACCCCCCCCAGGGGTTAATATCCACGCGTGGCTGAGAGACTAGACGCTGACACATAGATGGTCAATGCAATCTCTAACTTTTATTACATGGGGTAAGCGTATATACATCTTCAGAAGAGGGCAGTCCTCACTGAGGCTTAAACATTGTTTCATTGGTCAAAAAGGAAGAAGAGATAAGAGAGAGGAGATAACACCCTGGCATCTGCGCACTGGGCCCTACTTTGGAATGTGAACTAATGTAAACATCTGGTTACCATCGCCATTTTGTAATGGCTTCTATTCTAACAATAATACTGCATACGTCATATGTGACACTTCAAAGATGTGCTTCTCTATAGGCAGTGAATATTATATACATATCATCGAGCCATATAATTGGCTTATGCACTCCTTCACACTCTATATACCTCCCTTGTTGGGACATCTGTACAAGGATGAGAAATCAGACACTTCTCACAGCACAGCTCTTTGCCCCCCCTCTCTTCTCCAGTCTTGAAACAAAGAGGGGGGGTGGGTGGGCACTTGGAGAAGAAAAAGGTAACTCATTACAATCCTAGATATACAAAAATATAGAATAAAATTTACACATCTTTAACACAGTGAGCTTATGCATCGACTATGTATTAAAAAAATTGCAAAAAACAGTTCCACTGCGGTTCACTTAGAGACACAAGGGCAGTCATTTATGAAACAGAAATATGCGTAAATTAGGCCGTATTTCTGGTGCAGATTTCGGTGCAAAGGTCCAAAGGTCTAAATAGGTGGGCGTTACGTGGGCGGGGAAAGGGACGGGCCAGTAGGCCCATCTCATTCATAATTTTCGACACCTGGTTTAGGTGTAGAAAATGGTCTAAATGTAAGACATGGCACATATCTGAATGTAAGGCATGGCGCAATGCTTTATGAAAAAATATTGTGGCTTACAGAAGGTGGTGGCTATGTCCAAGAGAAAGTTTGTGCATCTCTGTTGTTCTTGCATGGCTAAGAATGCTCTCCTGGACTTGCAGCAACAGAATGGTCTGCCATTGTACAGCTTGAACTGCAACATTAAAACTCTCTGCAATTCTACCTTGCATATACTGGAGCATCTATCTGAGCAGTGTAAAGTGCTGAAGGATTACATCATGCTCCAGACCACCACAGCAATGAACATACATTATTTTGAGCTCAGGCAGTGGCAGTTCATTAGGGGTGCGTGTTGCATTCTCTAGATATTTATCTTAGAGCAAACACTCATGCTGATGTAACAAGGGATGGCAGAAGAATAATAGCTTCCACATCTTTCTGGCCACCCATATTTGCAAAATGTATAAAGCATGGAACCGTGCGGATTTTCACACACCTGTGGCTGAGGCCGATGAATAGATCAGCCATTGCTGATGATGCCTATTTATCACTAGCCCCAGTATGCCACTGTCTGTCTGCCAGTATGTTCCTTGGCGGCTGCAACTGCTAATCCCTCTGCTGCTACCACCATTGCCCCTACACAGCTATACATATACTGCCTTGCCCCAACACAACTTCACATTTACTGCCTTATTTCTTCCATATTGTGCTGCTACTGTTGCCACCACTATTGCTGCTACTATTACACCTACACAGCTTACCCCTTTTACATCCACATAGTGCTGCTGATGCACCCAAATAAAGGCAGAATTTTCGAACACTTGTTCAGAATAAGCTACTACTTATTTTGATATTACCATGTATGAATATGTAAATACAGGCAGGCATTCTGCCCCCATTAAGGCATAATTTTATGATGCTGTCTCAGAAAAAGTCACTGTTTCTTCTGAAACTAGCATGTGTTTATGTATAAACATGATCAACTATCTGCCCTCATTTTTGAACAACTTGTTCAGAACAAGCCACTGTTTCCCCAATACACTGTGTGTATTTATACACCATCTACCCCAGTAAGGGCCAATTTTTGGAACATTTTAATTTTAAGAAGCATAAAAAATCCAACGGCTCAGTGTGTTTTAAAAATAAGACTGTTAACACTGTTGTTACTCATAGCTCTAAATGTCAGTGTCACTCTGACATTATTTGTTATTACAGTAATTGAATTAAACAGCCCAAAAAGGCAGTTTAGGAAGAAAAAAAAGACAAGGGAAAAATATGGTTCCTCGGAGACATCATAGTATCATATATCAATTTTCAGGCCAACTGGATAACTTTTGATTTGGGTAGATTCTGACTGAAATATAATTTTTTTTAAACAATTTACAGAACTTTAGTAGCCACTGAATAACGTGTTCTACCCCGGTGGATTGCTGGGAAGAAATGCAAGGAGGAGTTAAATGAATGACTGCCTGTTCAACAATCATGCTGACAACACGGCCTTGGGCACCAACACAGTTTGTCCTAACCCTGCTAATGAAGTAGCAAATCTTAGATATTTATTTAACTTTCTATAGACAAAAGAGTCGTATAGTATATTCAGACCTTTCCTAACATTTTCTAGTATGCTAAGGAGTCATAACAGTTAATCCCCTTGTAGGTATATACTGTATTTAAAAAATAAAAAATCTATATATTTGTAAAGGAACCAAAACTTTATTGATGCTGTGAGAACATCAAATGCATGGGAAATTAATATGCTATTTCTGTGAACGTACATAATAATAATAATAAAAAAAAATCTAACACAATAAAAAAAAAAACATAAAAGGGTATTCTGGTTATATCAACTTATTCTGCACATATCTATTGGATCGGAGGGGGTCTAACTTCTAGGACCCCCATGATTGCGAGAACAGGGCTCTGTATCCCGAATTGAGCGGAGCAACAGGTTGTTCATGTGCACAACCATGCTATTCATTTCTGTGGGACTACCATGAATAACTGATCACTATTCTTGGCTATTTGTGGCAGTCCCATAGCAATGAATGGAGTAGTTTGTATGCCAAGCCTGCTGCTCCATAAATTTTGAGGCTCCCCATGAGGTACAGAGTCTTGGTTCTCATGAGTGGTGGGTGTTCCAGCAGTTGATCCCCACCAATTCTATTTTTATCCCCTATCCTGTGAATATGGGACGACTTGATCTAACTAGAATACCTCTTTCAATAAGTTTATTATTCTGTGTTGATTACTTTCTTAATATACCTTTATAGAATTTGGTGCTTTGTTTGTAATACACAGTTCCAAATCCACCAACAGACACATTTCTGACTGCTTGCAGCTTCAAATAGGGGGAGCCTAGGCATTTACTGCATAATGTTTATAAATTGAATGTAATAGAAAAATAGTAAGCACCCCCTAGTGATGGCCTCAGGCAGAACTTTAATATACAGTGGCGGAAATAATTATTTGACCCCTCACTGATTTTGTAAGTTTGTCCAATGACAAAGAAATGAAAAGTCTCAGAACAGTATCATTTCAATGGTAGGTTTATTGTAACAGTGGCAGATAGCACATCAAAAGGAAAATCGAAAAAATAACTTTAAATAAAAGATAGCAACTGATTTGCATTTCATTGAGTGAAATAAGTATTTGAACCCCTACCAACCATTAAGAGTTCTGGCTCCCACAGAGTGGTTAGACACTTCTACTCAATTAGTCACCCTCATTAAGGACACCTGTCTTAACTAGTCACCTGTATAAAAGACACCTGTCCACAGAATCAATCAATCAAGCAGACTCCAAACTCTCCAACATTGGAAAGACCAAAGAGCTGTCCAAGGATGTCAGACACAAAATTGTAGACCTGCACAAGGCTGGAATGGGCTACAAAACCATTAGCAAGAAGCTGGGAGAGAAGGTGACAACTGTTGGTGCGATTGTTCGAAAATGGAAGGAGCACAAAATGACCATCAATCGACCTCGCTCTGGGGCTCCACGCAAGATCTCACCTCGTGGGGTGTCAATGGTTCTGAGAAAGGTGAAAAAGCATCCTAGAACTACACGGGAGGAGTTAGTTAATGACCTCAAATTAGCAGGGACCACAGTCACCAAGAAAACCATTGGAAACACATTACACCGCAATGGATTAAAATCCTGCAGGGCTCGCAAGGTCCCCCTGCTCAGGAAGGCACATGTGCAGGCCCGTCTGAAGTTTGCCAATGAACACCTGAATGATTCAGAGAGTGACTGGGAGAAGGTGCTGTGGTCTGATGAGACCAAAATAGAGCTCTTTGGCATTAACTCAACTCGCTGTGTTTGGAGGAAGAAAAATGCTGCCTATGACCCCCAAAACACCGTCCCCACCGTCAAGCATGGGGGTGGAAACATTTTGCTTTGGGGGTGTTTTTCTGCTAAGGGCACAGGACAACTTATTCGCATAAACGGGAAAATGGACGGAGCCATGTATCGTGAAATCCTGAGCGACAACCTCCTTCCCTCTGCCAGGAAACTGAAAATGGGTCGTGGATGGGTGTTCCAGCACGACAATGACCCAAAACATACAGCAAAGGCAACAAAGGAGTGGCTCAAGAAGAAGCACATTAAGGTCATGGAGTGGCCTAGTCAGTCTCCGGACCTTAATCCAATCGAAAACCTATGGAGGGAGCTCAAGCTCAGAGTTACACAGAGACAGCCTCGAAACCTTAGGGATTTAGAGATGATCTGCAAAGAGGAGTGGACCAACATTCCTCCTAAAATGTGCGCAAACTTGGTCATCAATTACAAGAAACGTTTGACCTCTGTGCTTGCAAACAAGGGTTTTTCCACCAAGTATTAAGTCTTTTTTTGTTAGAGGGTTCAAATACTTATTTCACTCAATGAAATGCAAATCAGTTGCTATCTTTTATTTAAAGTTATTTTTTCGATTTTCCTTTTGATGTGCTATCTGCCACTGTTACAATAAACCTACCATTGAAATGATACTGTTCTGAGACTTTTCATTTCTTTGTCATTGGACAAACTTACAAAATCAGTGAGGGGTCAAATAATTATTTCCGCCACTGTATATATATATATATATATATATATATATATATATATATGTATATATATATACTGTATGGTATTTAGAATACAGGGAAGCTCTGTATCAGAAAAATGGAACTGAATGACTGGTAAAAAAAAAGATAGATCATGAAATTAATGAGCTTAGAATGTTGGCCTTAAAGGAATTTTCTCTGTATCACATATTCACAGGATGGATGATAGATGTATTATTGCTGCAGGTCCAACTGCATGGACAAGCAAGCACTGATCATGAAAACGAGGGTCTTCGAGTTCACTGTGTGAAAGCCGCTATATTGTGCATATGTGATCACTTCTTCAATCACTTCTATGGGACTGTCAAATATAAAGCTTGACTATTTCTGTTAGTCCATTGAAATGAATGTAGTGGTGACTGAGGTTTGTAGCAGCACACTGTTCCAAGATGACTCTTGAAATTATATAATACCTGCTTTATTTTGAAGGGTTATATTCTCTGGATAGGTTATCAATATCAGATCGGTTGTGGTCTGATTTTGCACACCCTCATTGTTCATCTGTTTCATTCACTTGAATGGGAGCTAAACTGCAGTACCCCAGCATGTCCACTACAAAGTGGACGGGACCTTCTTCTCTTCGCTTCATCCGCTGTATAGTTTCCAATGCTGTTGGCAGTCCAAAACAGCTGATCGGTGGGGGTGCCATAAAAGTTTTAGACCCTTTTATTATGGGAATAAAAGGTTAATGAACACAAAAAAAACAACAATATGGATAAATAGAATTTTAAAGAAAGCAATAAGTGACAAAAATAAAGCATTCAAATCACTAAAACAGGAGGGAAGCGAGGAAGTGTTTTAAGGAAAAAAATAGAATGTATAAAAGACAAATAAAAGCAGCCAAACTAGAGACCGAGAGATTAATTGCCAAAGAGAGTAAAACTAACCCTAAAATGTTCTACAATTATATAAATGGTAAAAAGTATAAATCTGAAGGTGTCGGCCCTTTACAGAGTAATGAGGGGGGAGTTGCAGAGAGTCATGAGAAGAAAGCAAAGCTACTAAATATTTTTTTATCCACTGTATTCACTGAAGAAAATAAACTGTCAGATGAAATGCAAAATGTAAAAGTTAATTCCCCATTTAAAAGTGCCCTGTCTGATCCAGGAAGAAGTACAGCGGCGTCTTAAAAATATTAAAATAGACAAATCGCAGGGACCAGAGGGCATACACCCCCATATCCTAAGAAAACTAAGTAATATCATAGCCAGACCCTTATTTCTGATATTTAAGAACTCTATAGTGACAGGGAGTGTTCCACAGGATTGGCGCATAGAAAAGGTGGTGCCAATATTCAAAAAGGGTCCAAAAACAGAGCCCGGAACTATAGGGTGATAAGTTTAACATCTGTTGTGGGTAAACTGTTTGAAGGTTTTCTAAGAGATGCTATCTTGGAGTACCTTAATGAAAATAAGCAAATAACGCCATATCAGCATGGCTTCATGAGGGATTGGTCATGTCAAGCTGATTTAAACAGTTTCTATGAGGAGGTAAGTTCTAGACTTGACTGTGGTGAATCAATGGATGTCTTCACCAAAGCATTTGACACATAAAAGGTTAGTATATAAAATGAGAATGCTCGGACTGGGAGAAAACGTCTGTATGTGGGTAAGTAACTGGCTCAATGATAGAAAACAGAGGGTGGTTATTAACGGTACACACTCAGATTGGGTCACTGTCACTAGTGGGGTACAACAGGGGTCAGTATTGGGCCCTATTATCTTCAATATATTTATTCATGATTTTGTAGAAGGCTTGATCAGTAAAATATAAATTTTTTTCAGATGACACTTAACTGTGTAAACTAATTAACAGGGAAGAGGATAGTATACGGCTGCAGATGGATCTGGATAGATTGGAGACTTGGGCAGAGAAGTGGCAGATAAGGTTTAACACTGACAAATGTAAGGTTATGCACATGGGAAGGAATAATGCAAGTCACCAGTACATACTAAATGGTAAAACACTGTGTAACACTGATATGGAAAATGACCTAGGAATTTTAGCAAACTGCAAACTAAACTGAAGAAACCAGTGTCAGGCAGCTGCTGACAAGGCCAATAAGATAATGGGTTGGATCAAAAGGGGCATAGATGCCAGTGATGATAACATAGTCCTACCACTTTACAAATCACTAGTCAGACCACACATGGAGTACTGTGTACAGTTCTGGGCTCCTGTGAACAAAGCAGACATAGCAGAGCTGGAGAGGGTTCAGAGGAGGGTGACTAAAGTAATAACTCGAATGGATGGACTACAGTACCCAGAAAGATTATTAAAATTAGGGTTGTTCACTTTAGAAAAAAGACTACTAAGGGAAGATCTAACAACTATATATAAATATATCAGGGACAGTACAGAGATCTCTCCCATCATCTATTTATCCCTAGGACTGTGACTGTGATGAGGGGACATCCTCTGCGTCTGGAGGAAAGAAGGTTTGTACACAAACACAGAAGAGGATTCTTTATGGAAAGAGCAGTGAGACTATGGAACTCTCTGCCTGAGGAGGTGGTGATGGTGAGTTCACTAAAAGAGTTCAAGAGGGGCCTGGATGTATTTCTGGAGTGCAATAATATTGCATGTTATAGTTACTAGAGAGGGGTCGTTGATCCAGGGAGTTATTCTGATTGCCTGATTAAAGTCGGGAAGGATTTTTTTCCCCTACAGTCAGGAAAATTGGATTCTACTTCACAGTTTTTTTTTTGCCTTCCTTTGGATCAACTTGCAGAATAACAGACTGAACTGGATGGACAGATGTCTTTTTTCAGCCTCATAAACTATGTTATTATGTTACCGATTTGGTACCGATCTAAGGAATAGGTCATCAATATCAAAAAGCTGGAATAACCCTTTAAGATGATAAATGTAAGCCAATGGGGGAGATTTATCAAACTGTCCTAAATATTAAACCTTAAATGGATTATCTGGGGTTAAAAAATACATTGAAGGAGATTAATCAAACTGGTATAAAGTAGAGCTGGCTTATTTGCCCATAGCAACCAATCAGATTCCACCTTTCATTTTTTACAGCTCCTTTGGGAAATGAAAGGTGAAATCTGATTGGTTGCTATGGACAACTAAGCCAGTTCTACTTTTCATCAGTTTGATTAATCCTACAATGTATTTGTTCCCCCAGGTTTAATATTAGGGCAGATCTACTTTACTTTATGAAAAAAATTGTTCTTACCAGTGAGTTTCTGTTCATGCAAAAAACCCACCCTGTTGCCAAAATTTGGACCTGTAGGTCTTTTTACATGCTGTATCAAAATGACTAAAATGGCCATATATGGTATATTTTCTGAACATTGAATAACTTATTAGGGTACTTTTACACTTGCGTTGCTGGATTCCGGCAGGTAGTTAAGTCGCTCCGGCAATCTGTATGCAAACGGAAACTATTTGTAGACGATCTGGATGCGGATCTGTCTCACAAATGCATTGCAATATCGGATCTGTCTCGCCGGTGTCATCTGGAAAAACAGATCCGGTATTTATTTATTTTTTACATTCGTCAATACGGCAATTTTGATGCTGGATCTGGCACTGATACATTCCAATGGAAAAAATTCTGCCATATCAGCTGCAAATTTAGTTTTTTGCCCAAAATGGTGTTTTTTTTTAAACCCAGAATATTATTGCAGTATTTCTAGCTTGTATCTCACACTGACAGATGCAGCAAAGGCCACAGATTTATTATTTTGCCCAAAATGTGTGTTTTTTTAATAACAGAATAATTCACCATTATCTAATGCGTGTATCTCACACTGACAGATGCAGCAAAGGCTGCAAATTAAGTTTTTTGCCCAAAATAGGTGTTTTTTTAAATAACAGAACAGAACACCAGTATCTAATGCATGTATCTCATACTGACAGATGAAGCATAGGCCCCAGATGTAGGGCATTGCAAAAAATGTGTGTTTTTTTTTAAACCCAGAATATTATTGCAGTATTTCAAGCTTGTATCTCACACTGACAGATTCAGCATAGGCTGCAAAATTAAGTATAATTTTTTTTGCCCAAAATGGGTATTTTTTTAATAACAGAATAGAACACCAGTATCTAATGCGTGTATCTCACACTGACAGATGCAGCAAAGGCTGCAAATTTAGTTTTTTGTCCAAAATTGGTGTTTTTTTAAACCAAGAAAATTATTGAAGTATTTCAAGCTTGTCTTCCACACTAACAAATGCTGAAAAGGCACCAGATGTAGGGTATTGCCAAAAATTGGTGTTTTTTTTAACCACTTCCCATCTGGGCCCTTTGCCCCCTTCCTGACCAGGCCAAATTTTGCAAAACGGACATATCTCACTTTATGTGGTAATAACTTTGGAACGCCTTTATTTATCCAAGTCATTCAGAGATTGTTTTCTCGTGACACATTGTACTTCATGATAGTCATAAATTTGAGTCAAAATATTTCACCTTTATTTATGAAAAAATCCCAAATTTACCCAAAAATTTAAAAAAATCGCAATTTTCTAAATTTCAATTTCTCTGCTTTTAAAACAGAAAGTGATACCTCATAAAATATTTATTATTTAACATTCCCCATATGTCTACTTTATGTTGGCATCATTTTGGAAATGTCATTTTATTTTTTTAGGACGTTAGAAGGCTTAGAAGTTTAGAAGCAATTCTTCAAATTTTTAAGAAAATTGCCAAAACCCACTTTATAAGGACCAGTTCAGGTCTGAAGTCACTTTGTGGGGCCTACATAGTGGATACCCCCATAAATGACCCCATTGTAGAAACTACACCCCTCAAGGTATTCAAAACCGATTTTACAAACTTTGTTAACCCTTTAGGCGTTCCACAAGAATTAAAGGAAAATGGAGATCAAATTTTTAAATTTCACTTTTTTGGCAGATTTTCCATTTTAATCAATTTTTTTCTCTAACACATCGATGGTTAACAGCCAAACAAAACTCAATATTTATTACCCAGATTCTGCGGTTTACAGAAACACCCCACATGTGGTCGTAAACTGCTGTATGGGCACACGGCAGGGCGCAGAAGGAAAGGAACTCCACATGGTTTTTAGATGCCATGTCCCATTTGAAGCCCCCTGATGCACCCTTACAGTAGAAACTCCCAAGAAGTGACCCCATTTTGGAAACTAGGGGATAAGGTGCCAGTTTTATTAGTACTATTTTTGGGTACATATGATTTTTTGATCATTCAATATAACACTTTATGGGGCAAGGTGACCAAAAAATTGGTTGTTTTAGCACAGTTTCTATTTATTTATTTTTACAGCGTTCACCTTAGGGGTTCAGTCAAGTGACATTTTTATAGAGCAGATTGTTACGGACGTGGCGATACCTAATATGTATACTTTTTCTCATTTATTAAAGTTTTACACAATAATAGCATTTTTGAAACCAAAAAATTATGTTTTAATGTGTCCATGTTCTGAGAGCTATAGTTTTTTTATTTTTTGAGAGATTTTCTTATGTAGGGGCTCATTTTTTGCGGGATGAGGTGACGGTTTTATTGGTACCATTTTGTGGGACATACGCGTTTTTGATCACTTGGTGTTGCACCTTTTGTGATGCAAGGTGACAAAAATTGCTTGTTTTGACACAGTTTTTTTTTTTTTTTTTTTACGGTGTTCACCCGAGGGGTTAGGTCATGTGATATTTTTATAGAGCTGGTTTTTACGGACGCGGCAATACCTAATATGTATACTTTTTTAAATTTGTTTCACTTTAACACAATAATAGCATTTTTGAAACCAAATAAATTATGTTTTAGTGTCTCCATGTTCTAAGAGCTATAGTTTTTTTATTTTTTGAGAGATTTTCTTATGTAGGGGCTCATTTTTTGCGGGATGAGGTGACGGTTTTATTGGTACCATTTTGTGGGACATACGCGTTTTTGATCACTTGGTGTTGCACCTTTTGTGATGCAAGGTGACAAAAATTGCTTGTTTTGACACAGTTTTTTTAATTTATTTTTTACGGTGTTCATCTGAGGGGTTAGGTCATGTGATATTTTTATAGAGCTGGTTTTTACGGACGCGGCAATACTAAATATGTCTATTTTACTTTATTTTTTCTATTTTAATTTTTTTTTTTTTATTCCTAACTTGGGGACTTTTTTTTTTTTTACATGTGAAACTTTATTTTATTTTATTTTATTTTTTCAACCCTTTATTTTTTTTATTTTTTTTTACACTTTTCGTCCCCCATAAGGTCATACAAGACCTCTGGGGGACATTTGCTTCACTTTTTCTTTTTTTTTTCACAGTTGATTTCTCCTGTAACTGGGGCTGAGATAGTAGCCCCAGTTACAGGACAAATGCACCCCTATAGAGGCTGTACAGCAGCAATCCTGCGCTGTACAGCCTCACAGCAGGGCTGATCGAGGTCTCTGAGAGACCTCACACAGCTCCTGCACACTCCGGTCACATGACCGCCGGGCCGGAACAGGAAGCGCACAGCGCTTCCTGCTCTGCAGACACAGCGCTCGGTGAGCGCTGTGTCTGCAGCGATCGTGAAGGCAGGGACACCTGGGCACTGTCCCTGCCTTGTCTTAGGGTTGCCCTGCTGTCACTGACAGCGGGCAACCCGATCAGCAGCTGCACGATTAGCGTGCAGCTGCTATTTCTGACAGGACGTTTTAAAACGTGCTGTCAGAAATAGACGTCCACCCATAGGACGTTTATATCCTATGGGCGGACGTGAGGCGGTTAAACGAAAAAATTATTGCATTATTTCTAGCTTGTATGTCATACTAACAAATGCAACATAGGCTGCAAAATTAAGTATTTTGGCCAAAATGGGTGTTTTTTTTATAACAGAACAGAACACCAGTATTTAACGCGTGTATCTCACACTGACAGATGCAGCAAAGGCTACAAATTTCGTTTTTTGCCCAAAATGGGTGTTTTTTTAATAACAGAATAATTCACCATTATCTAATGCGTGTATCTCACACTGACAGATGAAGCATAGGCCCCTGATGTAGGGTATTGCCAAAAATGGGTGTTTTATTAAACCCAGAATATTATTGCAGTATTTCAAGCTTGTATGTCACAATAACAAATGCAGCATAGGCCCCAGATGTAGGGGATTACCAAAAATGGGTGTTTTTTTTAAACCTAGAATATTATTGCAGTATTTTAAGCTTGTATCTCACACTGACAGATGCAGCATAGGCTGCAAATTTAGTTTTTTGTCCAAACTTGGTGTTTTTTTAAACCCAGAAAATTATTGAAGTATTTCAAGCTTGTCTTGCCAAACTGAGATGAAGAAAAAATAGGCAGCACAAGCCTGTAAGGATAAGTTAAGCGTTTAGACTGGCACACTAATATCTGGGATTCAGTGAAAAGCAAAAGAGCAAGGAACAGAGATAATTGTATAAAATCTAATCTATTGGTCTAAAAAATTGATATAAAAAATTCATATAAAAAATTGGTACAGTATTCTGGACTGGAGCATATATAAAAAATGGGAAAAAATAAATATAAGAATAAAGAATGTCATGTCATGTCATGATTGTCAGTGTGAAATAGAAGCTTGCAATACTTTTCTGGGTTTAAAAAATCACACATTTTTTGCAAGACCCTACATCTGGGGCATTTTCAGCATTTGTGAGTGTGAAATCCGATCTTGAAATACTGCAATACTTTTCTGGGATAAAAAACAACAACTATTTTTGGCAATACCCGACATCTGGGGCCTATGCTGCTTTTTTGTGTGAAATACAAGCTTGAAATAGGCAATAAGTTGTGTGGGTGCTCACCCGTCTAATATCATGCAAGGTGCTTTAGGTCTAACTGGCTCACCCAGCCAGTGAGAGGGTTACGTAAGGATAAGTTAAGAGTTTAGACTGGCACACTAATATCTGGGATTCAGTGAAAAGCAAAAGAGCAAGGAGCGGAGATAATTGTATAAAATCTAATTTATTGGTCTAAAAAATTGATATAATTTTATTTTTTAAATGCAAGCTACTGTGACACCAGAAATGAGTGGTGGCACTGGGCACTGGCAGTAGTGGGCACAGTACACGCTGTGGGCCTGACACACACGCTGGCAGGCAACTGCAATTATATTACAGTGAAAAAAAATAGTTTTTTTTAAAATGCAAGCTACTGTGACACCAGATATGAGTGGTGACACTGGGCAGTGGCAGTAGTGGGCACAGTACACGCTATGGGCCTGACACACACGCTGGCAGGCAACTGCAATTAGATTACAATGAAAAATATATTTTTTTTAAATGCAAGCTACTGTGACACCAGATATGAGTGGTGGCACTGGGCACTGGCAGTAGTGGGCACAGTACACGCTGTGGGCCTGACACACACGCTGGCAGGCAACTGCAATTATATTACAGTGAAAAAAATAGTTTTTTTTTTAAATGCAAGCTACTGTGACACCAGATATGAGTGGTGACACTGGGCAGTGGCAGTAGTGGGCACAGTACACGCTGTGGGCCTGACACACACGCTGGCAGGCAACTGCAATTAGATTACAGTGAAAATTTTTTTTTTTTTAAATGCAAGCTACTGTGACACCAGATATGAGTGGTGGCACTGGGCACTGGCACTAGTGGGCACAGTACACGCTGTGGGCCTGACACACACGCTGGCAGGCAACGACAATTAGATTACAGAGAAAAAAAAAAAGCAGACTGATGTACTAGCCCTAAAAAGGGCTTTTTGGGGTGCTGTCAGGACGCTGTCCTTACAGCAGATCAAATGAGTCTTTGAGGACTGGAGTGGACACAGAACACTGGCCTAGGTAACGATTTCCCTATTAAATCAGCAGCAGCAGCACTCTCCCTGCTCTCACTAACACTGCAGCTTCAGAATGAATCTAAGATGGATGCTGTCCTTGCTTTTTGATTGGAGGTGGGAGGGTCTGGGAGGGAGGGTATGCTGCTGATTGGCTGGAATGTGTCTGCTGACTGTGAGGTACAGGGTCAAAGTTTTCTCAATGGTGACGTATAGGGGGCGGACCGAACATCGCATATGTTCGCCAGCCGCGGCGAACAAGCGATGTTCGCCGGGAACTGTTCGCCGGCAAATAGTTCGGGATATCTCTAGTTGTAAACCATTTTATATTATTTATGTAGATCATACACACAGAGAGATATCCATTTCTCACTAGTGTACCCGTTAGGAAATATATTAGCTTTCTTTTGGTATCTTAATCAGATCACTTTGTTGTTTGTTATTTTTATTTGCAACATTAGTATCTGCTACAAATAAACACGTCCTAGATCATGAGTTAATAGTTCTCCTATGTATCTATTTACAGAGTGTTACTCTGCTAAAAAAAAAATCACTTGATTAACAGGACTTTTTCCAACACACACTATCTCTATCTATTTGCTTTGGTCAGTCTCATATATCTACTATCAATCCAATTTTGGGAGCGTCTGCAGTATATTCCCTTGTGGATCACTCATGTGCTTTTAAAAAAAATAAAAATAGAAGCTCCCTCGACATGTTTCGCCACCTTTGTGGCGTTTTCAGCGGTTAGGCGCATCTAACATGAGCGCTCAATTTCTCATGTCTTTAATGAGGAGGAAAGTCCTCCTCCTTCTATGTTGTCCATTAAGAGCGCTTTGTGTCTATATTGACAACAACGCAGAACCTAACAGACAGATCGCTATGTCTCTGTTCCTATTAGAAGCGCCAGCTTTTGTATTCTTAGACTATCAGCTTTCCTACCTTGCGCTTGCGTTAGACCTTAGAGGTAGAGATGTTCGAACATAAAATTTTCCGTTCGCGAACGGCGAACGCGGATTTCTGCAAATGTTCACGAACGGGCGAACCGCCATAGACTTTAATAGGCAGGCGAATTTTAGAACCCACAGGGACTCTTTCTAGCCACAGTAGTGATGGAAAAATTGTTTCAAGGGGACTAACACCTGGACTGTGGCATGCCGGAGGGGGATCCATGGCAAAACTTCCATGGAAAATTACATAGTTTTTTTTTGAACAACGTGGTTTAAAACATCCAGTGTGTGTATACGATCAGGTATGATGTTGTATCGATCAGGTAGTGTAAGGGTTACGCCCGCTTCACAGACATTGACAGACCAAACTCCCCTTTTAATGCACCGCAAACAACCGCAAACAGTCCATTTGCCCAACCGCAAACTCCCCATTTGTACAAGGTTGGATACCAGGCTAGCCATGTCCCGTTGATGTCATTGAAGGTTTCTTCCTCCACCCAGCCACGTACAACACCAAGGGTCCCAGAAAGGTGAATTGAGATGGTTAAAAAAACGCTGGCTCCCTCCCCTTTTTTTGAATCCACGCCACGGTCACTGCGTCTGCACCGTGCAATTTACTGTCCAACCCGATATGAGTGCTATTTTCTGTAGTTTTCTCATCAGTTTAATCCCTGTTACGTCCTCATTCTGGGGTCCATTTATTAAATTGATTTTTCGAACGGGGAGATGGTTAAAAAAAAAAGCTGTCTCCCTCCGCTTTGTTTGAATCCATGCCACGGTCACTGTGTCTGCGCCGTGCAATTTACTGTCACACCCGATATGAGTGCTATTTTCTGTAGTTCTCTCTTCTCATCAGTTTAATTTCTGTTACGTCCCCAATCTGGGGTCAATTTATAAA
The DNA here is from genome assembly GCF_905171765.1 of Bufo bufo. Taxonomy (NCBI): domain Eukaryota; kingdom Metazoa; phylum Chordata; class Amphibia; order Anura; family Bufonidae; genus Bufo; species Bufo bufo. The sequence goes on along the minus strand of NC_053390.1, from coordinate 714,361,385 downwards.
ATTGATTTTTCGAACGGGGAGATGGTTAAAAAAACGCTGGCTCCCTCCCCTTTGTTTGAATTTACGCCACGGTCACTGCGTCTGCACCATGCAATTTACTGTCACACCCGATATGAGTGGTATTTTCTGTAGTTCTCTCTTCTCATCAGTTTAATCCCTGTTACGTCCCATATCAGGGTGGGATTGCCTTTTGTGAAAAAAAATTTAGGCCGGGTACCTTCGACTGCCTTTACCGTGACAGACCAAACTCTGATACACCAAACGGAATTGATTTTAGGAACCGGGAGATGGAAAAAGCAGCTTGGTCGGTCCTCTTACTCCCAAGTTGGGGCACTGCGCGTGCACGGAGCAATGTGCTGTGACACCTTATATGAGTGGTGTCTTAACTAGTACTACTCCTATCAGTTTAATCCCTGTCGAATTGATTAACCATTGTCAAATTAACGAACCATTATGACATCCTGCAATAATTTAGTTCTGAGCTTTGTACTTGCTTTGTATTGGAATTGATGGGGATTTTTTTAATTGTCTGCATTATTTCTAATAAACTATTAAGAGACTTTATTATGATTTTTTAATTTTATGTATTAAAAACCCACCCATACAACTTAAAAAAAATAAAATTTAAGTTTTTTCTATGAAAAATTATCCAGCCGATCGCTTTTGGTCTGATCCTAATGAAGCAATGGCCTTATCATCTGGGGTGTGGCAACATTGCCAACACTAAGAGGTGATGATCGCTTCATTGTGATACGCAAGCCCCTTCACCACAACAAGGTAACGATCACGAAGGGGAATTGACACTTGTATGTGCCTTTTTTTTTTGTTTTGTTTTTGCAGCCACAGTGCAGCACCAGAGGCCAGAAAAATTAGGCATGTACACATGCCTGAAAAACAATGTTATTGTTGCAGCCGCGGCCGGAAAAATTGATGTTTTCAAGGCAGAAAGGTGACTAAAACATTGCGGCTTGAACCCTAGTTGGTGGTGGAGAATTCACGAAAGTCATCTGGTATGCAGACATTAAATAAAGCAGCGATGGGACCATTTTGAGGCCAAGGCATGTCATCAGGCCTTTTGTTAGTCAAACGTATCCCCCACTGTCAGTCCCTTCGGGATCCATGCCTCATTCATCTTAATGAAGGTGAGGTAATCATCACTTTTTTGACCGAGGCGACTTCTTTTGTCAGTGACAATGCCTCCTGCTGCACTGAAGGTCCTTTCTGACAGGACACTTGAAGTGGGGCAGGCCAGAAGTTCTATCGCAAACTGGGATAGCTCAGGCCACAGGTCAAGCCTGCACACCCAGTAGTCAAGGGGTTCATCGCTCCTCAGAGTGTCGATATCTGCAGTTAAGGCGAGGTAGTCTGCTACCTGTCGGTCGAGTCGTTCTCTAAGGCTGGATCCTGAAGGGCTGTGCCGATGTGTAAGACTGAAAAAGCTCTGCATGTCCTCCATCAACAACACATCTGTAAAGCGTCCTGTCCTTGCCGCCGTGGTCGTGGTAGGAGGAGGATTACTTTCACCTCTTCCCCTGTTAGATTCCCGTTGTGCTGTGACATCCCCCTTATAAGCTGTGTAAAGCATATGTTTTGTTTTGAACTGCTGCATCCTTTCTGACTTTCGGTAAGTTGGTAACATTTCCGCCACTTTCTGCTTATACCGGGGGTCTAGTAGCGTGGCCACCCAGTACAGGTTGTTCTCCTTCATCCTTTTTATACGAGGGTCCCTCAACAGACATGACAGCATGAAAGACCCCATTTGCACAAGGTTGGATGCCGAGCTACTCATTTCCCGTTCCTCGTCCTTACTGATGTCATTGACGGTCTGTTCTTCACCCCAGCCACGTACAACTCCACGGGTCCCAGATAGGTGACAACAATGAGCACCCTGGGATGCCTGCTGTGGTTGGTCTTCCTCCTCCTCAAAGCCACATTCCTCCTCTGACTCCTCTTCCTCATACTCCTCTTGCAGCGTTGCCGCAGGTCCGGCAAGCGATGATGACAAGGCTGTTTCTGGTGGTGATGGTGACCACAACTCTTCCTCTTCCTCTTCATGCTCATCTACAGCCTGATCCAGCACTCTTCGCAGGGCACGCTCCAGGAAGAAAACAAATGGGATGAGGTTGCTGATGGTGCCTTCGGTGCGACTGACTAGGTTTGTCACCTCCTCAAAAGGACGCATGAGCCTACAGGCATTGCGCATGAGCGTCCAGTAACGTGGCAAAAAAATTCCCAGCTCCGCAGAGGCTGTCCTAGCACCCCGGTCATACAAATACTCGTTGACGGCTTTTTCTTGTTGGAGCAGGCGGTCGAACATTAGGAGTGTTGAATTCCAACGTGTCGGGCTGTCGCAAATCAAGCGCCTCACTGGCATGTTGTTTCGGCGCTGAATGTCTGAAAAGTGCGCCATGGCCGTGTAGGAATGCCTAAAATTGCCACACACCTTCCTGGCCTGCTTGAGGACGTCCTGTAAGCCTGGGTACTTAGACACAAAGCGTTGTATGATGAGATTCAACACATGTGCCATGCACGGCACATGTGACAACTTGCCAAAATTCAATGCCGCCAACAAATTGCTTCCATTGTCACACACCACTTTTCCGATCTCCAGTTGGTGCGGGGTCAGCCACTGATCCACCTGTGCGTTCAGGTCGGACAGGAGTGCTGGTCCGGTGTGGCTCTCTGCTTTCAGGCAAGTCAACCCCAAGACAGCGTGACACTGTCGTATCCGGGATGTGGAATAGCCCCTGGGGAGCTGGGGGATTCAGTTGATGTGCAGCCAGACACCGCAGCAGAAGAGGACTCAGCCGAGGAGGTTATGGAAGAGGATGGAGTAGGAGGAGTAGAGGAGGTGGCAGTAGGCCTGCCTGCAAGTCGTGGCGGTGTCACCAACTCCGCTGCAGAGCCACGCATTCCATGCTTGTCAGCCGTCAAAATGTTGGCCCAATGCGCAGTGTAGGTGATATACCTGCCCTGACCATGCTTTGCAGACCAGGTATCAGTGGTCAGATGGACCCTTGCCCCAACACTGTATGCCAAAGATGCCATGACTTCCTTTTCAATCACTGAGTAGAGGTTTGGGATTGCCTTTTTTGAAAAAAAAATTTGTCCGGGTACCTTCCACTGTGGTGTCCCAATAGCGACAAATTTTTTGAAGGCCTCAGACTCCACCAGCTGGTATGGTAAAAGCTGACGGGCTAAGAGTTCCGTCAAGCCAGCTGTCAGACACCGGGCAAGGGGGTGACTCTGTGACATTGGCTTCCTACGCTCAAACATTTCCTTTACAAACACCTGACTGTGGGCAGATGAGATGGAACTGCTGAATGTGAGAGGCGGAGTGGCGGGTGGTTGAGAGGGGGCAAGGAGGACAGCAGTGGTTGACGTGGCTGAAGATGCTGGACCAGGAGGAGGATGGTGGCTTTGAGCTTGTGTGCTGCTTCTACTCGTCATCATGTGTTGATCCCATAGGCGTTTGTGATGTGCGATCATGTGCCTTCGCAAAGCAGTTGTACCTAGGTGGGTGTTAGATTTCCCACGACTCAGTTTCATTTGGCACAGGTTGCAAATGGCATCGCTGTTGTCAGAGGCAGACACACAAAAAAATTGCCACACTGCTGAGCTTTGCAATGACGGCATTCTGGTGGTGGCAACAGCATGTGTTGATTGGCGTGCTGTCTGGCTGACCCCGGGTGCCGATACATGCTGTCTGACTGTGCCACTAGCTCCTTGCGACGACCTCCCCCTGCTTCCAACTCGTCTCCTCCTTCTCTCTGTCTCCCCTTCTGAACTTTCCCCCTCTTCTTCTTCTTTTCGAGCAGGCACCCACGTGACATCCACGGACACATCGTCATCATCAACCACTTCACTTGTATCTGACTTCTCAGCAAAGGAAGCAGCAGCGGGTACAACATCATCATCATCATAACACTGTACGTCCATGTGTGTAATGCTGCCTGACTGAGACATATCCATGTTATCTCCATCCTCTGGCAATAATGGTTGCGCATAACTAATTTCATCCAACTGATGTGTATATAACTCCTCTGAGGGATCAAGTGAAGCGGCTGTGGTGGCTGTGGTGGTAGTGGTGGTGGTGGCGGCGGGCGGGAGAGTGGTAACTTGAGAGCAGGTGACCAAAGCTGAGCTGGAGGAGGATGGTGCGTCAAGGTTCTTAGCGGAAGCTGTTGAAGATTGGGTGTCCTGTGTAAGCCAGTCAACTATTTTCTCTGAATTTTTTGGGTTCAGGGTACGTGGCCTCTGAACACTGACCATTATTCCAGGGCCAGTGGAAATCACAGCACCACGAACACGACGGCCCCTGCGGCGTGGCCTGCCTCTGCCTGTCATTTTTTATTAGATAAGTGTTACTATGCGTGCAAGATACTGTGCCACCCTATATAAGTGGTGGGCAGTGGGCACAGTACAGTCTGTGTGGGCCTGACACACACTGGCTTGCAAATGTGATTATATCACAGAAGAATATTAAACAGAATTTTTATTTATCTGCGAGGTATTTGTGAGTGAGTGACACCCTGTAACGGTATAAGTGGAGGCCTAGCCACTAGCCAGTCGCCACAATACAGTCTGTGTGGGCCTTCCTGCTTGCATCACTTCCTGTCAGCTGACCAGTGTGACATCATCCCAGGTCCTGGAAGGTGAGAGCTGCAGGAAAGGCTTGGAGGCAGGGCCTGGAGGCCAACAGTGTTTGCCGGGGGGAGCGCTGCCCTTTCCCCAGGGGGTAGCGCTTTCTCCTGGTATGGCTACTGCCTTGCGACGTGCTACATCAGGCGGCCATGATGGAGGTACAGCGGTGGAAAGAATTGCAAGAGGCCCGTCACAGGATGCGTCTGTGATGTGGGAAATAGAGGTGGAAGTTGAAGGAGTGGAGACACCGGAAAGTCCGGAGAGCTCGGATGTGATGCCCGAGGACATGGAAAGATCGGGGGTAGTGTCGCAGCCAGGAGGTAAGCGACATGGGACCTTTGTTTTGCAATCAAGCGCTCCAGTAAGGAGCACAGTAAATAAGAGAGGCTCGGAGACCCGGTCCTCTGAAAAGAGCAGAGGTAACATTAGGAAGGGAAGCAGCCTGGACTCATCCTTGGATAGGGCTGGCGTCCATCCGGTAAAGCCTTGCAGCGTGAAAATGCCTGTTGCTGAACAAGTAGTGGGCGCAGGGAAAAAGGCGACTGCCGCTGAGCAAACGGCTCAGAGAGTTCTGGTTAGCCATAAAGTGGAGACAGAGAAATCGGTGGGAAAGGCGCCGGTAAAGGTATCAAAAAATGTGGTGTCTGGGGCTGAGGTGCGTGAGTCTGGAGACTGTAAGACTGTATCTTGCCCTGGTGGGTCCGGTATGCCTCGCCCTGGTGTGTCCGGCATATCTCCTCCAGGGGAGGTTGGTGTATCTTGCCCTGATGTGCCCCAGTCCAGAAGTAAGGGGGCCAGAGTGATGCGCAACTGGGGGATACAAGGCCCCACGGAGACCCCGGACGTTTTGGCCACTAGAGTGGTATACTACCTAAGACTATATGATGATGTTAAAAGAGACTTAAGGAAAGTCAAACTGGAGCATAAAAAGATGAAGCTGCAGGAGGGCTCATTGCCTAAACGCAAACAATCTATTCTCTCTGCTAAGCTAGACAAGTTAGAAGAAGAGATAATGTTTCTAGAAGAGGATAAACTGGCCATAGAGAAAAACGGTGGCCCCTTCATGGAAAAATTTAATAATGACAAACGGTTTGAATGCATGTCTGGAACTGAGTCTGGTTCTCCTGGACTGTCAGGGCCACAGATCAGGAGTGAGGAAAAAAAAACAGGTAATAGAGGAATCTGAGGAGGATTCCTTGCCAGCAGGGCAGGGAGAACCTTCCTGGAGCCAGGAAGCAGTATCTGGAGAAGAAAGTGGATCTGGTGGAGGGCTGATTCTAAAAAAAATAAAACAGTTGGAATCCCCAATGGGGAAATTATACTTTTGTAATGAAGAGATTCCTGAAGATGAGACAGTAAAGGGAAAAATAAATAAAAGCAAGACTGTAGAGAGGGAGCTCCTGGTATATGAGCCTCTAAAACCCGCTGCTGGGCCCAGCCTTGCTCCTGTAGTGGAGCTAGGCCATACAGAGCGGGAGAGTTGTTTGGCTGCGGACAAGGTAGCTCCTTCTGCGGTAGAAGGGGTGGTGGTGCCTGCAAAGGCATCACTGAGGTGTGGGGAGAACCCGGCCAGTCTAGGGGGAGTGAGTGGTGGTTCCCAGGGAGAAAGTGATAAGCATGTGGTGAAAAGTAGAGTGAATGATGAAAAAAGAGATATGAATGGTAGTATGAAAGAAGGGGACAATGGAGCCAGTAATGCAGGACCAAATGTGGATGTAAGTGTGGGTGCAATTGTGGATACAAGTGGGAATACAAAAGTAAGTGAAAATATGGAAGTGAGTGGAAATTATGTAAGTGGGAATGTTGTAGGTGGTGAAAATGTGGATATGGAAGAATATGATGTAAGGATTTTGACTGCTGAGGATATGGAGAAATTGAGAAAAGAGGAGGAGGAGGAGGAAGAAAGGGTGAGACAGGGAAAAAATGCAAAACGTACGTTTTCAAATATTGTTCAGCAGGGAACAAGGGACTCTTTGCCCACAGGATCTGGCAGGGGGAACTTGCAACGGCGCCTCTTGGGGGCCTTGAAAGAGGGTGCGGAGACCTCCATACAAGTAGAGGGTGAATCGGTTGACCTGTCTTTCTGGACGGAGAGACACGGGCTGAGAACCTTCCGAGAGCAAAAGGGGGGTGAGACCGTCTGGACTCACCCCACACCCGGGGGGGGACCGTAGGAATGTGGCCCGTCTGTTTTGGAAAGGTAAGGAAGCAACACCTTCCAGGAAGACTGTTGTGGAGCTTTTCCTGCAGATGGGTTTTGAGGCGAAAGACATCTATGCCCTCATCCATCCCTACGGGACCAAGTTCTTTGACGTTAGCTTTGTCCGATCAGAGGGGCTTGAGCTCTTCTGGTCCAGATATGAGCTGATAAAGAACACCCCGGAGTGGCAGGGATTTGCCGTCCAGGCTATCACCCGCCAGAACAAGGTGAAGAAAGTGACTGTGTTAACTTGTAATGAGTCTCTTTCTAGTGTAGACATAGCGACCTGGCTGGGTCGATACGGTGAAGTGGGCTACCCAGCCAAGGTCCTGGATGAGCACAGTATTTGGTCAGGGGCCTGGACCTTTAACGTGATGTTGAGGGCCCAGGGAAATTCTGTTACCCATATCCCCTCCTCGGCCTTCATAGGGAGGGATCGGATAATGTTTTTTTACCAGGGGCAGCCAAAGGTCTGCCACAGGTGCGGCGACCCCACACACTTCAGTGCACAATGTAAGACCCAGAGGTGCGTGAGGTGTGGGGGGAGTGACCATCTTGCCGCAACCTGTCGGAAGATCAGGTGTAACCTGTGTGGAGACCTGGGTCACCCGTTTAGTCGCTGTCCGCTTGCCTTTGCCAACCAGGCTCAGGGACAGGCTCAGAACCAGGCAGATACTAGCCGCAAGGCTGAACCTGCAGTTGGTGAAGAGTCTGCTGCCGGGACTGAGCAGGCTGGTGAGGGGACAAGTGCCGGGGATCCCAGCACTGGAGGAAGCAAAAAGGATTCTGATAAGGTAAAAAAAATTACGGCAGCTAAAGCCAGGCGGCAGGAACAACGTCGCAAACAGAGGGAGCAGGAGGCAGCTGATCCCTCAACTGGTACCCGAGTTGAGAATCCGGCCAACAGTGGCCAAGATAACAGTGATGATGATGGGAACCCCAGGGTTCATCCCGAAGAGGCCAACCTCTCCGCTGTCTCTGTCTCCTCAGGTGGGGATAGTGTGGATGAGGAGGACAGTGAATGGTTGGTGAGGAGGAGGAACAAGCATGGTAAGAATAGAAACAGCAAGAGAGAGGGCAGGAAGGCCTCTCTTGAGTGGGATCCGTCCATCCCACTCTCCCTTGACCAGATACCAAGGAAGGTTTCGGCTGGTGCCCCTCTTGTGGAGGTCTCCAACCGGTATGGCGTCCTAAGCGATACCTCCGAGGCTGGCTTGGCTGAGGGGGAAGCGAGGGATGCTGTGCCGGAGGGTGAGAAGGCCTCCTCGCGGGTTGCCGGGCCCTGCCCTTCAGAGGGGAAACCTTCTGGAGGGGGGGCCAAGTCAGATCCTGTGGGCAAAGAGAAATGTGATATGGATGTCTCCAAATGCCTGAAAAGGCAGAAAGAAAGTGAGGAGTCAGATGGTTGTGATGGTGAGGGTGGCGGTGGGGTTAAGAAGAAAGCTATCTAGTTCAATCACTTATGATGGCGGAACTCACCCTGTTGACGCTAGCAAGCATTAACGTTGCTAGCATTAAGTCAGACGTGGCTCGTTATGTGGCCTTTGATTTTTTCAGCCATTTTGATGCTGATATTTTATTTTTGCAAGAGACCTGGTTGACTTCCACGGAGTTGATGGAGAAAGCAGAGAGAGAGTGGAGGCACGGTCCATCTTTCTGGTCTCTTGCGGCCGAACCACGTAGCGGGGTAGCGGTACTTTTTAAAACCGCTGGAAGAGTGGAATGCAGGAAAGTAATTGAACTAGAAATGGGAAGGTGCCTGATCCTGGATGTGCTCATGGGAGGACAAGAGCTGAGGCTCATTAACATCTATGGTCCACAAACTAGGTGGGATCGTAAATGTCTCCTCATGAGGATTAAACCTTACCTTTTTTCCAGCCGTCAGGTGCTCTTTGGTGGAGACTTCAACAATGTGACAAGAGTCTGTGATAGGGGAGGCTCCAGAGTCAGGCTGGATACTGATGGCGTCGTATTGAGTAAGATAGTTGAGGAAGCTAGTCTGGTGGATGCTCATTTAAAGCATAAGCCAGACCACGTGGATTTCACTTTTCATCAAGGTAGCAATAGGTCTAGGATAGATAGGTTTTATTTGAAGGGGGAAGCTGTTTTCTCGGTCTTGGAGACTGAGGAAGTGGTTTTCTCCGATCACTGTTTAATTTGTTTTTCTTTGAATGTTGCAGAGACCCCCTGTATGGGCAGAGGTTTGTGGAAGTTGAATTCATCTCTCCTGGAAGATGCGACAATAAGACAATCCTTCAAGGAGTTCTTTCAGGGCCAGGAACCGTTAGTGGACCTCTGCAACAGTAAGTCAGAGTGGTGGGAGATGTTTAAAACAAGGACGGCGAGGTTTTTCCGAGAGCTTTCGTACCTCAGGTGCCAAGACAGAAATAATCTGTACCAGGAACTGAGGAAGAAACTTGAAAGTCTGCTCTCGACGGGAGGTAGCCGTGAGGATATCTCTCGTGTGAAGTCCTTGCTTAAGAGGTGTCAGTACGATAGGTACGCATCTTTTTGTTGTCGAGAGGGATTTCGGGAAGTACCGCTCGCCCAACCCTTACGGCAACTGTAAGATGTCAGTAAAACGTAAGCTGGTGACAGGCCTGATTTATAGTACAGGATCCCTGAATAGGTCCAAATCAGGGATCCTGGAGGTGGTCAGGTCTTTCTACTCTCACCTCTTGAGTAGGAAAGAACTAGATCGGGACGAGTTTTCAGCTTTCTTGTCTGAAGCTGTTCCCAAGGCAGGAATGGACCCCTCTCTTGATGTTTTGTCTGAACTAATCAGGGAAGAGGAAGTGAGACTGGTCATTGAAGGGCTTAGGCCCAAGAAATCGCCAGGTCCGGATGGCTTAACATCTGAGTGGTACAGGACTTTCAAGGAACAGTTAGTTCCTCCTTTGACTGAGGTCTTTAATGAGTGTCTTTCCTCGGGCACTTTACCAAAGTCAATGGGTAAGTCAGCCCTGATTATTCTGTCAAAGGGCAAAGATCCATCCCGTATTGAGAATTGGAGACCCATATCGCTTCTCAATACGGACAGAAAGATCCTGGCAAAAATACTTTTTAATAGATTGGTGAAGTTTGCACCGAGACTTCTTTCAGGGGCTCAGCACTGCACAGTTCCCGGTCGGAGCACTTTTAGCGCCGTTCTCAGTGTCCGAGAGGCCGTGGAGCGGGGCAGGGCGGGCCTTTGGAAGGGGTTTCTTTTGACTTTGGATCAGGCTAAAGCTTTTGACCGGGTGAACCACAAGTACCTGTGGTCCGTCCTTTTGTGGTACGGTCTGCCGGGGAGGTTTGTGAATTCGCTAAAGGCTTTGTACAAAGGGGCTGAGAGTTTCCCGTTGGTTAATGGTTGGTCAGGACAGCCCTTCGAGGTGACTTCCGGTGTCCGTCAAGGAGGTCCCTTAAGCCCCTTGTTGTATGTGTTTGCGATCGATCCCTTCATTAGAAGGGTAGATCGTGCACCATTAGCAGGGGTGGGGATGGAACTGGCGGGGGCAAGGGGGCCGTCTTTGAGGGTGGTAGCGTATGCGGATGATGTCACCATTTTCGCCTCTTCTGGTGAGGAGGTGGGGTGGGTGATGTCGGAAGTGGACCGTTATTCAGAGGTTTCTGGGTCTCAGATCAACCTTGATAAATGCGAAACTCTCTGGTTGGGAGAAGGAGATCCTGCTTTTGATCTCCAGGGCACTCTCCCAGAACCTCAGAAAACTGTCAAAGTTCTCGGCATCAATTTTGGCCAGGATGAGGACTATCATCAGAAAAATTGGGAAGGCAGACTGAAAGATGTCGGTCAAAAGGTGGACCGCTGGAAGGGTTGGTCTTTGACCCTCAGGGAAAGGGTTCACCTGTGCAAGGCTTATCTGATCCCGGTACTATTGTACTTGGGCACTGTCTGTGTCCTGCCAGGCTCTCTCTGGGCAACGGTCTACAGCCTGTTTTTCCAGATGTTATGGGGAAACAGGCTGAACCCAGTCAAGAGAGATGTCACTTACCGACCAAGGAGACTAGGTGGGTTGGATATGGTCAACCCAGTGGTATTCCTAACGAATACCTTCTTAAAAGCTAATTGCTATTGCAATCCTCTGGATGGAGAGGGCTCCTTGGTGGGTGAAATCCTGTAGGGAATGGTTTCGGCCCTTCTTCCAGGAATGGGAGACAGGAGGGCGTGTGAAAGACCTACGCTCGTCAAGGCAGAGATATCTCCCGGCTTATGTTGCCCCGGTCCTGAGAATTATAAAGCGATGGGGACTCAGGAGGGGAGAGATAGAGACCAAGTCGAGGTTCGACCTTGATTTTAAGGTCCTGTCTACCTTCTTCCAGCCTCCGTTGGCCTTGAGGGATTGCCCAAGTCGGGATCTAGAGGGTGGGTTGACTTTATTAAATTCGGTGAGGATCCCCTTGAAAGTTTGGGATGTGGCTTGGCGCTGCTTCCATGGTAAGCTATATGTAAGGGATAATGTGAAGTGTAGAAACTCTGAGGAAAGGGGTTGTCCCCGGGAGGAGTGCGGTGCTGTGCTGGAAAGTATGGACCATTTCTTGCTTCACTGTCCTTTTAATATAGAGGTCTACAAAAGGGTGGGGACTTCCATCGGCTGGCCTAGGCTGGCTGCCCTATCCTATGCAGAGTGGGCCTATGGTGCGTTCAAAGACTTAGGTGGACGGGACCGTAGCACTTTATTCCTAGTTAGCGCAGTGGTCAGGTATCACATTTGGTGCGCAAGGTGTCTAGTTTCGACGAGTTCTAAAGTCCTCCCGGTGGAGACGGTATATAGGAACATCATGGGTGACCTGGATAAAGTGCGCTCTCTTGAGAACGAAAGGTTGGGTGGCCCTAAAGTCTCTCATCTGTGGAGGGGCTTTTGTTTCAGGGTACACTAACCGAGTAACTCTCAGCCCTGGTGGTGGGCTGGCATGACACTATTAGATTTTTGTTTTGTTTTATGATGAAGCAGGATGGTTTGGTTTACAGGCACTGAACCATAAGCTGAAAAGTCTGATTTTGTGTCATGTATCATGTATTATATGATAAGTATATTGTATATCTATAAGTTGACTATTTAGGGACTTAATGTTTTGGGGCTAGTCAGGTTGGGAGGGGAGAATGGGGGGGGGGTTATGTATATATATTATTATTATTTTTTTTTTTTTATGTGTGTGTGTGTATAATAATAATAAAAAATAATAATATAAAAAAAATAAAAATTAAAAATAAAAATAAAAAAAATCTTTTTTTTCCTTACAAACTGGTCAGCCCCAGTCCGACTGGGGAGAACTATGGAACTGGAGAAGCTCGGGGTTATCCTCTTGAACTTCTGTGGGAGACCGGTTTGGTGTGTTATGTGGGGACAGGTGATGGGTTATAAGTTAGATTTAGGGTTGTGGATAGGTCTTGTATATATTGTATATATTGTTGTCTTTTAATTTATTTATTCTTTAGTTTTGTCTCAGTCATCTAAATATGTTGATCTGTAAATATGTAAATAGTGTATGGATGTGCATGAATGGGTACTATGAATGTAGAAGGGGGATGTGGGGTGGGAGTCTGGCCGGGTTAAGTCCTTCTTTGGGAATAGTCATGGTATTGTTTTGTTACGATTTAAAATAAAAAGTCCTGACACACACAGGCTTGCAAATGTGATTAGATCGCAGAAAAATATTAAATAGAATTTTTTTTATCTGAAAGGCATTTGAGTGAGTGACACCCTGTAACGGTATAAGTGGAGGCCTAGCCACTAGCCAGTGGCCACAATACAGTCTGTGTGGGCCTGACACACACTGGCTTGCAACTGTGATTATATCACAGAAAAATATTAAATAGAATTTTTATTTATCTGCGAGGTATTTGTGAGTGAGTGACACCCTGTAACGGTATAAGTGGAGGCCTAGCCACTAGCCAGTGGCCACAATACAGTCTGTGTGGGCCTGACACACACGGGCTTGCAAATGTGATTAGATCGCAGAAAAATATTAAATATAATTTTTTTTATCTGAAAGGCATTTGAGTGAGTGACACCCTGTAACGGTATAAGTGGAGGCCTAGCCACTAGCCAGTGGCCACAATACAGTCTGTGTGGGCCTGACACACACAGGCTTGCAAATGTGAATATATCACAGAAAAAGATTAAATATAATTTTTATTTATCTGCGAGGTATTTGTGAGTGAGTGACACCCTGTAACGGTATAAGTGGAGGCCTAGCCACTAGCCAGTGGCCACAATACAGTCTGTGTGGGCCTGACACACACGGGCTTGCAAATGTGATTAGATCGCAGAAAAATATTAAATATAATTTTTTTTATCTGAAAGGCATTTGAGTGAGTGACACCCTGTAACGGTATAAGTGGAGGCCTAGCCACTAGCCAGTGGCCACAATACAGTCTGTGTGGGCCTGACACACACAGGCTTGCAAATGTGATTAGATCACAGAAAAAGATTAAATATAATTTTTTTTATCTGCGAGGTATTTTCTGTCACACCCTGTATGAATGGTGTGCACACAGTACTGTCTGTGACTGAGCCTGCAGCCTCTCACACACGGGCAGGCAACTGCAATATATATATATATATATATATATAATAAAAAAATAAAATAAAAGCAGACTGATGTACCAGCCCTGAAAAGGGCTTTTTGGGGTGCTGTCAGGACTCTGTCCTTACAGCAGATGAGCCTGTGGACACAGAACACTGCCCTAGCTAACGCTTTCCCTATTGAATCAGCAGCAGCAGCACTCTCCCTCCTCTCACTGAGAATGCAGATTCCGAATGAATCTAAAATGGATGCTGTCCAGGAGGTGGGAGGGTCTGCTGCTGATTGGCTGGAATGTGGAAAGTTTACTCAATGATGATGTATAGGGGGCGGACCGAACATCGCATATGTTCGCCGGGAACTATTCGCTGGCGAACTATTTGGGCCATCACTACTTAGAGGGAGACGGGATCCTTTCTGTTTTACAGCGCATGTATCAGGTCTTTGTTATTTTTTCTTATCTGCTCTTTGCGCATGTCTTTGAACATGGTTCCAAAAATGGATCGCTATGTTCTTTCTCTAAACACAATGTGCATGTATCATGTCTTTGTCTGTTTTCCTTATCTATTCAATGCACATATCTTTGGACTTAGTTCCAAATCTATCCTATTTATCCATTCCTGTGACATCCTGTACATAAACTTAGACTTATATAATTTCAACCCTATATTCATTTTTGATACTTAAGACATACATTTTTCTTGGATGCTGGTGATGTTTTTACCCTAAGGTTTATTATAAAAATATCCATAAAAATATTCATGAGGATAATTATAAACCCTACATTCACTCTTCCTTATCTGATGTCAATGGTTCCTAAATTATCTACTATATACAGTCGCAAGAAAAAGTATGTGAACCCTTTGGAATGATATGGACAAATTGGTCATAAAATATGATCTGATCTTCATCTAAGTCACAACAATAGACAATCACAGTCTGCTTAAACTAATAACACACAAAGAATTAAATGTTACCATATTTTTATTGAACACACCATGTAAACATTCACAGTGCAGGTTGGGAAAGTATGTGAACCTCTAGACTAATTACATCTCCAAGAGCTAATTGGAGTGAGGTGTCAGCCAACTGGAGTCCAATCAATGAGATGAGATTGGAGGTGTTGGTAACAGCTTCCCTGCCCTATAAAAAACACACACCAGTTCTGGGTTTGCTTTTCAAGCATTGCCTGATGTGAATGATGCCTCGCACAAAAGAGCTCTCAGAAGACCTACGATTAAGAATTGTTGACTTGCATAAAGCTGGAAAGGGTTAAAAAAGTATCTCCAAAAGCCTTGCTGTTTATCAGTCCACGGTAAGACAAATTGTCTATAAATGGAGAAAGTTCAGCACTGCTGCTACTCTCCCTAGGAGTGGCCATCCTGTAAAGATGACTGAAAGAGCACAGCGCAGACTGCTCAATGAGGTGAAGAAGAATCCTAGAGTGTCAGCTAAAGACTTACAAAAGTCACTGGCATATGCTAACATCCCATCTACGATACGTAAAACACTAAACAAGAATGGATTTCATTGGAGGATACCACAGAAAAAGCCACTTTTGTCCAAAAAAGACATTACTGCACGTTTACAGTTTGCACAAGAGCACCTGGATGTTCCACAGCAGTACTAGCAAAAAATTCTGTGGACAGATGAAACCAAAGTTGAGTTGTTTGGAAGAAACACACAACACTATGTGTGGAGAAAAAGAGGCACAGCACACCAACATCAAAACTTCATCCCAACTGTAAAATATGGTGGTGGGGGCATCATGGTTTGGGGCTGCTTTGCTGCATCAGGGCCTGGATGGATTCCTATCATCGAAGGAAAAATGAATTCCCATGTTTATCAAGACATTTTGCAGGAGAAATTAAGGCCATCTGTCCACCAGCTGAAGCTCAACAGAGGATGGGTGTTGCAACAGGACAACGACCCAAAGCATAGAAGTAAATCAACAACAGAATGGCTTAAACAGAAGAAAATACGCCTTCTGGAGTGGCCCAGTAAGAGTCCTGACCTCAACCCCATTGAGATGCTGTGGCATGACCTCAAGAAAGCGATTCACACCAGACATCCCAAGAATATTGCTGAACTGAAACAGTTCTGTAAAGAGGAATGGCAAAGAATTACTCCTGACCGCTGTGCACGTCTGATCTGCAACTACAGGAGACGTTTGGTTGAAGTTATTGCTGCCAAAGGAGGTTCAACAAGTTATTAAATCCAAGGGTTCACATACTTTTTCCACCTGCACTGTGATTGTTTACATGGTGTTCAATAAAAACATGGTAACATTTAATTCTTTGTGTGTTATTAGTTTAAGCAGACTGTGATTGTCTATTGTTGTGACTTAGATGAAGATCAGATCACATTTTATAACCAATTTGTGCAGAAATCCATATCATTCCAAAGGGTTCACATACTTTTTCTTGCAACTGTAAATATTTATATTTATATATATATACATACATAATTTGCAGAAAAGACCGACACTCGCTGTAGATAAATCTTGTATTTATTCAGTCACATATACAGGCAATAAGTGACGCGTTTCGGTGCTACTGCACCTTCATCAGACTTATCATCATACAAGAAACATCTCATGTTTAAATAGAGCGCCCAAACACAGGGAAATGACATCACACAAAAAAACACTCCCACCAATCAGTATTAAATCAAGACATATGAACAAAATGAAAACACACTTTATAGTGACATTTCTCTGAATTCAATCTATATTATTCCTTCCTTATTGTGTTCTTCTTTGCTTAGGTGCGCTGTAAAAAATTAATAAGAAAAAAGATTTGTTTTATTTCTCTTTTCAAAAAATTTTTGGGGGGGTTTTTCATAAAAAATGTATATTTTTCTAATTTTTTTTTCAGTTACACGATTATACTATTTATAAAGGTTGTTGTTATTTGTTTTCCAAAAAGAGAAATCTTTTGAATTTTTTACCAAGAACAAATTATATTTTATTAGTATTTTTAGTAAGGTGATCGATCAAAGGAAGCTTTGTACATTATATTCACGGTTAAGTCCGCGGGGCTCAATCGTTTGTAATCGGTGTATCCAATAACCCTCCCTTTGAAGCAATAATTTATTTCTATCCCCACCCCGGCGTGAAAGGGGTACACTCTCAATGATCTGATAACGTAACTGTGCCGCTGTGTGTCTATGTTCGTGAAAGTGAAATGGTACAGGAAATAATACATTTTGCTTTCTAATAGTGGATATATGGTTGCTTAATCTGTCTTTCATCCTTGTGGAAGTTTCTCCCACGTACAATAGACCACACGGGCACTTCAAGATGTATATTACGAAGCGGCTATCACATGTAAAAAAGCCTTTAATAGGTATACGTTCACCCGACTGTGGGTGTGTGAAATGTGTACCCTTAATCACGCTGGAGTAGAGTTGTTGCGATACCAAATTTTTGATTCGGTTTCGATACCATGAAAAAGTATTGCGATACTCGATACCATTCGATACCACGCGAAAAAAATAAACAAAAAAAGCCACGTGCATTCCTCATTTTTAAAAATGGCGAATCGCGCAGTTTTTATTTTATTTTTTCTGTTCCGGCATTCACCACCTAGATTTTTTTTTTATATTTTAATAGTTTGGACTTTTCTGACGTGGCGATGTAATATGTTTATTTATATATTTTATATGTGAAATTGGGAAAAGGGGGGTGATTTATACTTCATATTTTAGTGTTTTTTTTTTTTTCACTTTTTATTTAATAACTATTTCCCCCCTTAGGGGCTAGAACCTGGGATCTTTCATCCCTTTTCCTATTCACCCTGATAGATCTCTATCAGGGTGAATAGGACTCCACACTGTCCCTGCTGCTCTGTGCTTTGTGCACACAGCATCAGGGATGTTACCATGGCAACCAGGGCTTCTGTAGCGTCCTGGCTGCCATGGTAACCGATCGGAGCCCCAGGCTTACACAGCTGGGGCTCCGATCAGAAGCTGCCACTGCACCACCAATGAGGGGGAGTGGAGAGGTCCCTGTGGCCACTGCCACCAATGATTTTAATACTGGAGGGTCGAGAGGGGCCGGCGCACTGTGCCACCAATGATTTTAATGGGATGGGGGGGATTGAGGGGGGGGGCACACTGCACCACCAATGATTTTACCCCTTTATACAGGAGGCGGGTACTAGCAGATCAGCGGCAGTTAACTGCCGCTGATCGCAGCTCCCTGTCAGGGGCAGGGTGCCGGCAATGCGATTCTGCTGCCGGCACCCGCCTCCTGTATGTGTTAAAGACTACTGTATATGAGTCCAGACTTTCACTATTAGGCCACACAGAGCGGCGCCCAGCGATGTCTCAGCACTCACCATTTAGTCCTGGGCGCCGCTCCGTTCGCCCGCAGTGCCCCATTACGGTCTCCTCTCCTGCTCCACATGCTGCTGATTACTATCGGAGCGATGGGAGGAGACATCAGCTTCACTAGTGGGCGTTCCTTCTCCCTGGCTGTAGCGCTGTCCAATCGCAGCGCAGGGAAAAGGAACGCCCACTAGTGAAGCTGATGTCTCCTCCCATCGCTCCGATAGTAATCCTATCATTGGGGGCGCAGTGCGCCCGCCCCTCCTCCGCCCCTCTCTTCTCATTGCCGCCCCTCCCCCACCCCCTCTCTTCTCATTGCCGCCCCTCCTCCGCCCCTCTCTTCTCATTGCCGCCCCTCCTCCGCCCCTCTCTTCTCATTGGTGGCAGCGGCAGCAGCACAGGGGGAGGGAGGACAGCTTCCTTCTCCCCGTGCTGCTGAGAGAGAACATGAGCGCGCCGATAGCAGCGCGCTCATGTTCAGAGATACTAGACTGCGCAGAAGCGCAGCCCAGTATCGAAAAAACGGAAATCCCGGTATCGTATCGATACCGGGACAAAAGTATCGATTGGGTATCGAAATTTCGATACCCGCAACAACCCTACGCTGGAGCAGTGTACGCAATTTAAACAGGGAAAAGTTCCCATTTTCGGGGTAGCCAATACTCTCTGTATGGGTCCAGTTCTACTGCTGCCAATATCTGCCCGTACTATCCTGTCACGTATATATTGCTAGCTCTTTTAAAACACATCATGGGTGGTTGTCTAAATTCCACCACTTGTGGGTAAGATCTTGATATCACATGCCAGTGTTTATTTATTATGCCTCTCAATCTCTGGGTCCATGGATGATACTTGACTACAAGTGGGATCCGTGATTGTTTCAAGGGTTTGTCCTGCTGTATTGCCTCAACTCTGTTCCTTTGTTCCTGTAATAGATGATCGGGATAGCCTCTCTCCCTAAATTTCGGAGTCATCATATCCAGTCTAACCTTGCCTAGGTCAGTCTCGCCCACTATACGTTTAACCCTTTGAAACTGGGAATAGGGGAGAGATTTTTTTGTAGCTCCTGGGTGGTTACTCGTGTAGATAAGTAAACTGTTCCTGTCTGTACTTTTTGTAAATAAATCCGTGTATATCACTCCCGTGTCTCCCTTAATCACCCACCTGTCCAGGAATGAAATTCTATATACGTCAAAATGCAGAGTGAACTTTAATTCAGGCCAGACGGAATTGAGGTGAAAAGTAAATTGTTAAAGGGATCGAACGTCGCCACGCCACACGCAAAAAATTTGCAGTGTTTTTTGTAGAGGTCATTAGTATAGACAAAATCTGTCTCAAATTGCGCCATATAGCAATTTGCGTATGGCGGTGCTACGTTCGATCCCATCGCGGTCCCACGCCACTGTTGATAAAAAGAATCCTGAAATAAAAAGTAATTTTGTTCAAGAACAATCCTCAATAACGTCAGAAAAAATTCACGTTCTGCATTTTTATAGTGACTTATATACATACATACATGTCCTCCTAGTATCAATTAAGGGTATATGCTTTAATTATAGTGATCCCTTTCGTATTAAAAATTTCTCTATTTTTATTTGTCTGAAATGTATATAGGTTGTTGGTAGGCTTTGCAATTTTTGCCTTTTCATTTTTGTGGTGTGTAAAATAACAATAATATAGTTGTGTTTATTATCAGTAAATTCTCCCACATTATTATATAAAGGCAGATTAAGGAAAACACTATTGGACTCATCGTGTCCAGTCTATAATTCCAGCGAGCCTCATTTTGTAGAAGTTTCTTATCCAAATTTCCTCCTCTTGGGCCAAGATTTCCCTTTTCAATTACCCAGAATTTCAAATTATGGGGATTATTTTCATGAAAATATTTAACATGTCTTGCAATTGATGTATCCTTTTTTGTTTCGATAGCACTTAGATGGCCTGATATACACCATCTTAGCTCTTGTGTAGTTTTACCCACATACACTGCCTGTCCCAAAAAAATAGCCCCCCCCCAAAAAAGGTCACACACTCTCTAATATTTTGTTGGCCCGCCTTTAGCTTTGATTATGGCACGCATTCGCTGTGGCATTGTTTCAATAAGCTTCTTCAATGTCACAAGATTTATTTCCATCCAGTGTTGCATTAATTTTCCACCAAGATCTTGCATTCATGATGGTAGAGTCTGACTGCTGCGCAAAGCCTTCTCCAGCACATCCCAAAGATTCTCAATGGGGTTAAGGTCTGGACTCTGTGGTGACCAATCCATGTGTGAAAATTATGTCTCATGCTCCCTGAACCACTCTATTTGAGCCCGATTTAATCCTAGCATTGTCATCTTGGAGTATGCCGTGCCATCAGGGAAGAAAAATCCATTGATGGAATAACCTGGTCATTCAGTATGTTCAGGTAGTCACCTGACCTCATTCTTGGAGCACATACTGTTGCTGAGCCTAGACCTGACCAACTGCAGCAACCCCAGAGCATAGCAATGCCCCACAGGCTTGTACAGTAGGCACTAGGCATGATGGCTGCATCACTTCATCTGCCTCTCTTCTTACCCTTATACGCCCATCACTCTGGAACAGGGTAAATCTGGACTCATCAGACCACAGGACCTTCTTCCATTGCTCCAGAGTCCAATCTTTATGCTCCCTAGCAAATTGAAGCCTTTTTTTCCGGTTTGCCTCACTGATTAGTGGTTTTCTTACGGCTACATGTCACAATCCCTTGAGTTCCCTTCACATTGTGCGTGTGGAAAGTAGAGTAGATAATTCAGGAACCATTGACATCAGATAAGGAAGAGTGCATATAAGGTTTATAATTATCCTTACAAATATTTTTATGGATATTTTCATTATTTTTTTATAATAAACCTTAGGGTAAAACATCACCAGCATTCAAGAAAAATTTTATGCACAGGATGTCACAGGAATGGATGATTAGGATAGATTTGGAACTAAGTCCAAAGACATGAGCATTGAATAGATAAGGAAAACAGACAAAGACATGATACATGTGCATTGTGTTTAGAGAAAGAATATAGCGATCCATTTTTGGAACTAAGTTCAAAGACATGCGCAGAGAGCAGATAAGAAAAAATAACAAAGACCTGAGACATAGTGATCTGTCTCTGTTAGGTTCTGCATTGTTGTCAATATAGACACAAAGCGCTCTTAATGGACAACATAGAAGATGGAGGGCTTTCCTCCTCCTTATAGACATGAGAAATTGAGTGCTTGTGTTAGATGTTCCTAACCCCTGAAGACACCACATAGGTGGCGAAACATGTCGGGGGAGCTTCTATTTTGTTTTTTACTGCAGACACTCCCACATTGGATTTATAGTACACTGCTCAAAAAAATAAAGGGAACACTTAAACAACACAATGTAACGCCAAGTCAATCACACTTCTGTGAAATCAAACTGTCCACTTACAGTAGGAAGCAACACTGAGTGACAATCAATTTCACATGCTGTTGTGCAAATGGGATAGACAACAGGTGGAAATTATAGGCAATTAGCAAGACACCCCCAATAAAGGAGTGGTTCTACAGGTGGTGACCTGACCACTTCTCAGTTCCTATGCTTCCTGACTGATGTTTTGGTCACTTTTGAATGCTGCTGGTGCTTTCACTCTAGTGGTAGCATGAGATGGAGTCTACAACCCACACAAGTGGCTCGGGTAGTGCAGCTTATCCAGGATGGCACATCAATGTGAGCTGTGGCAAGAATGTTTGCTGTGTCTGTCAGCGTAGTGTCCAGAGCATGGAGGCGCTACTAGGAGACAGGCCAGTACATCAGGAGACGTGGAGGAGGCCGTAGGAGGGCAACAACCCAGCAGCAGGACCGCTACCTCTGCCTTTGTGCAAGGAGGAACAGGAGGAGCACTGCTAGAGCCCTGCAAAATGACCTCCAGCAGGCCACAAATGTGCATGTGTTTGCTCAAACGGTCAGAAACAGACTCCATGAGGGTGATATGAGGGCCCGACGTCCACAGGTGGGGGTTGTGCTTACAGCCCAACACCGTGCAGGATGTTTGGCATTTGCCAGAAAACACCAAGATTGGCAAATTCGCCACTGGCGCCCTGTGCGCTTCAGAGATGAAAGCAGGTTCACACTGAGCACATGTGACAGACGTGACAGAGTCTGGAGACGCCGTGGGGAACGTTCTGCTGCCTGGAACATCCTCCTGCATGACCGGTTTGGCATTGGTTCAGTAATGGTGTGGGGTGGCATTTCTTTGGAGGGCCGCACAGCCCTCCATGTGCTCGCCAGAGGTAGCCTGACTGCCATTAGGTACCAAGATGAGATCCTCAGACCCCTTGTGAGACCATATGCTGGTGCGGTTGGCCCTGGGTTCCTCCTAATGCAAGACAATGCTAGACCTCATGTGGCTGGAGTGTGTCAGCAGTTCCTGCAAGACGAAGGCATTGATGCTATGGACTGTTCCCCAGACCTGAATCCAATTGAGCACATCTGGGACATCACGTCTCACACTATCCACCAACGTCACGTTGCACCACAGACTGTCCAGGAGTTGGCAGATGCTTTAGTCCAGGTCTGGGAGGAGATCCCTCAGAAGACCATCCGCCACTTCATCAGGAGCATGCACAGGCATTGTAGGGAGGTCATACAGGCACGTGGAGGCCACACACACTACTGAGCCTCATTTTGACTTGTTTTAAGGACATTACATCAAAGTTGGATCAGCCTGTAGTGTGTTTTTCCACTTTAATTTTGAGGGTGACTTCAAATTCAGACCTCCATGGGTTAAAAAATTTGATTTCCATATTTTTTTTTTTGTGTGATTTTGTTGTCAGCACATTTCAACTATGTAAAGAACAAAGTATTTCAGAAGAATATTTCATTAATTCAGATCTAGGATGTGTTATTTTTGTGTTCCCTTTATTTTTTTGAGCAGTGTAGATATGAGACTGACCAAAGGAAATAGATAGAGATAGTGTGTGTTGGAAAAAGTCCTGTTAATCAAGTGATACTTTTAGCAGAGTAATACTTTATAAATAGATACATAGGAGAACTATTAACTCATGATCTAGACGTGTTTATTTGTAGCAGATACTAATGTTGCAAATAAAAATAACAAACAACAAAGTGATCTGATTAAGATACCAAAAGAAAGCTAATATATTTCCTAACAGGTACACTAGTGAGAAATGGATATCTCTCTGTGTGTATGATCTACATAAATAATATAAAATGGTTTACAACTTCTAATACAATAACAGAGATAGTGTGAAAGAAAACAGATCTACTGTTTCGGCACAGAATTGATATACCACTATCTCTAGAAGTCAGTAAAAAAGAAAGAAAGAAAAAGCACTAATGTGCTTTGAATATTTTATTGTCACTAAAAGGCTTTTTGGAAAATTTACTTATATTTTCTTTTGTTTATTTTACTTTTAATATAAAAAAAAGTTGTTTTTTTTAGAAAGATAATAGGCCATAAACAGAATTGATATAGCCTTTGGCTATTGAAATATTATAATAGTATTTTGCATTGATGATTTTATGTATATTTGTGTTTGCGGTGTATGTTTTATATTTTTCAGGTGATGGCGAAGAGATCCACAGCGTCTAGCAAGTGAAACGACAACGACGACTTATCTCAAAGCAAGGGTGGATGCAGTGTCCCACTATGTGCTAAACATGGGCACTTTAAACGTCTGTATACAGTTGCAAGAAAAAGTATGTGAACCCTTTGTAGTTATATGGATTTTTACACAAATTGGTCATAAAATGTGATCTGATCTTCATCTAAGTCACAACAATAGACAATCACAGTCTGCTTAAACTAATAACACACAAAGAATTAAATGTTACCATGTTTTTATTGAACACACCATGTGAATATTCACAGTGCAGGTGGAAAAAGTATGTGAACCCTTGGATTTAATAACTGGTTGAACCTCCTTTGGCAGCAATAACTTCAACCAAACTTTTCCTGTAGTTGCAGATCAGATGTGTACAATGGTCAGGAGTAATTCTTGACCATTCCTCTTTACAGAATTGTTTCAGTTCAGCAATATTCTTGGGATGTCTGGTGTGAATCGCTTTCTTGAGGTCATGCCACAGCATCTCAATCGGGTTGAGGTTAGGAATCTGACTGGGCCACTCCAGAAGGCGTATTTTCTTCCGTTTAAGCCATTCTGTTGTTTATTTACTTCTATGTTTTGGGCTGTTGTCCTGTTGCAACACTCATCTTCTGTTGAGCTTCAGCTGGTGGACAGATGGCCTTAATTTCTCCTGCAAAATGTCTTGATAAACATGGGAATTCATTTTTCCTTCGATGATAGGAATCCATCCAGGCCCTGATGCAGCAAAGCAGCCCCAAACCATGATGCCCCCACCATCATACTTCACAGTTGGGATGAGGTTTTGATGTTGGTGTGCTGTGCCTCTTTTTCTCCACACATAGTGTTGTGTGTTTCTTCCAAACAACTCAACTTTGGTTTCATCTGTCCACAGAATATTTTGCCAGTACTGCTGTGGAACATCCAGGTGCTCTTGTGCAAACTGTAAACGTGCAGCAATGGGGTTTTTTTGGACAGCAGTGGCTTCCTCTGTGGTATCTCCCCATGAAATCCATTCTTGTTTAGTGTTTTACATATCGTAGATTCACTAACAGGGATGTTAGCATATGCCAGAGACTTTTGTGAGTCTTTAGCTGACACTCAAGGATTCTTCTTCACCTCATTGAGCAGTCTGCGCTGTGCTCTTGCAGTCATCTTTAAAGTATGCCCACTCCTAGGGAGAGTAGCCGCAGTGCTGAACTTTCTCCATTTATAGACAATTTCTCTTACCCTGGACTGATGAACAGCAAGGCTTTTGGAGATACCTTTATAACCCTTTCAAGCTTTATGCAAGTCAACAATTCTTAATCGTAGGTCTTCTGAGAGCTCTTTTGTGCGAGGCATCATTCACATCAGGCAATGCTTTTTGTGAAAAGCTAACTCAGAACTGGTGTGTGTTTTTTATAGGGCAGGGCAGCTGTAACCAACACCTCTAATCTCATCAAATTGATTGAACTCCAGTTGGCTGATACCTCACTCCAATTAGCTCTTGAAGATGTCATTAGTCTAGGGGTTCACATACTTTTTCCACCTGCACTGTGAATGTTTACATGGTGTGTTCAATAAAAACATGGTAACATTTAATTCTTTGTGTGTTATTAGTTTAAGCAGACTGTGATTGTCTATTGTTGTGACTTAGATGAAGATCAGATCACATTTTATGACCAATTTGTGCAGAAATCCATATAATTCCAAAGGGTTCACATACTTTTTCTTGCAACTGTATGTCATGTCAATATATTGCTGTGTAAACTGTAAATTCCTTATAACAGGCTGTTTTAGATGAGTGTGTCATTATAACTATTTACCCCTAGGTGGTGCTGGCACCAAATATATATAGCTGAGGGTGTGCTAATGCAGTGTTGAGCAGCGGAGAAGGAAGTAAGTTGATGAAGGTGTGAAACTACGCAAGTCCAGTATGTAGCTGCCACATTAGTTCCTTTAGCTATAGCCAAGCCGAGGGACTGTGGACAAATTCCTTATAGCTACCTAGCACAGACCAGAGAGCGAATGCATGGATATAGAGTAAGTCAAGTGGAGGTAGAAGCAGCATTAGCTTATTGACTCCACAGCACCAGTGACTGAGAGAAGCCTAAAAGCACCGTGACACAGCTGGACGGCTAGGCGCAAAATTGTCTATTACCACATGCCTCTATGGACATTGTGGACCAGAGTTTATGAAAGCATCCTGTACAAATAACGGAGCAGAGGATTTTGCCTGCCATTAGGGAGACCGCCCTGTGGATTACTAATAACAAGTAAGAAGTTATTATATCCAGTACCTGATTGCAAGACTGTGGACATAGTGTAGACAGATATAAGAAGGGATCTCTCCCACCTATTAGCACCTGTTAGAAAGGAAACTGCAAGCTACATTTGCCAAGCCTGTTACAAGGATTACAGCTGAGCTAATATTTGGATTATTACTTTTGCTAATTACAAATGAACTGTACTTACTACCCTAAGGCAATTAAGTAAAAAGTTCAGTTGTTCACAACCATTGACTCCTCATCCTTTCTACCACCTTCCTTTGCACCCAACGGTGCTGGCATCACGAACACCCAGGACCCTGCCTCCAAGGCACCTAAAAATACATTCCACCAAGGGCACTTCGACCACCATCTGGCGGGAGTCCCTGGACAACAAAGTGTGCCCCGAAGGAACTGGTGCTGTCCTCCCCTTCACTGCACGCCGGCCCTGGGAGCACTGCTAACCGTGAGTAAAACAACTACTACCTCTATTGGCCCACCATAGCTCATGTGTTGCCCCTGCAGCCCGGTCACTGCATATGGAGGCAAACTGCTTAATGAGGCTGTAAAACAACTAAATAGCATGAAGCTGCTGGTCTACTGCAGCATCCAGCAGCAGCTTGAAGAGTTCCCTGACACACACCATCCTCCTGTCCCACGGAGAAGAAACAGTCACAGTGCAGACTCACTCACAGAATGTCTGCATCTCTTCACACTTCTTCTCTGCTTGGGTCTCTCTCCTCCTCATGCTGCATGTCCCGTGTAGAGGGGGCGTGTCTGCAGCTTGTAAGGTAATGTACTGCTCTGCTGAAGTGAAGAGAGGGCATGTCTGAAGCTCCACAGCACAGAAACTTGTAAGGAGGACAGCGGCAGCCAGACTCTTTATGCTGCTGAATAAGACTTTCAGGTGACTTAGCTCCCTGCACTCCAGCAATGAGCTTTTCCATCTGTATTAATGGAAGTGCTCATAGCAGCGCAGCGGGCCCCCTTAGGAGAAGTGGGCTCCAGAACTTATGCCGGGTGCCAACGCTGGCCCTGGTTGGCACATTTAGTCTACATTCACTGTCCATAACAAGGGGATGCTACACAATGGTAGACATGGCCCTGTCCCAACTTTTTTGAGATATGTTGTTGCATTTTAAAGGGGTTGTCTGGGTTCAGAGCTGAACCCGGACATACCTCCATTTTTACCCAGGCATCCCCCCTGACTTGGACATTAAAGCAGTTCATGCTCCGATGCTCTTCTTTTCCCTGTGCTAAATCGAGCAGGGCAAAGGCATTTTCAGTAGTTTGGTGACGAACCTGGCTCAACATGGGGTTGCCAGGAAGCCCAGTGATGTCACCGACACTGATGGGTGGGCTTTAGCGCTGCCCTAGCCAGTAAAATGGCTAGAGCAGCACTAAAGCATGCCCATCAGAGCCGGTGACGTCACTGAACACACTGCTCGGCGGAAGCTTCCGCCCCCGACAGTGTGCTATTGTAAACAAAAGAGCCCTTGCCTTGTGCGATCTAGCGCAGGGCAAGGGAGCACATTGGAGCATGAGATGCTCCGATGCTAACATCAGAGGGGCTGCCTGCGTGAAAATATGGATATGTCCGGATTCAGCTCTGAACCCGGACAACCCCTTTAATAAAATGGTAAAAAGTCTCACTTTTAACATCTGAAATGTTTTCTAGGTTCTATTGTAAATAAAATATGGGTCTATGAGATTTGCAAATCATTGCATTCTGTTTTTATTTACATTAATTTACATTACAGCTTCCCAATTTTTTCGAAAATGGGGTTGTATACTGTTGTGGGAAGAAACAAGTGAGAGTGTGCTCCATATTATTATATTCTTTTATCTTCATCGTGTTTTGCCCTTGTGTTAAGAAAACCGAAGCGATAACATAATATAGAATCGCTTTCTTCCCATTAAGCTTATTCCAGGCATGTAGATATTTTAATGGACTAGTGTGCACAGGCAAGAGCAGACTGGTAATAAATAGCCATTGGAGCAAAATAAATGCTCAGTAAGTGCCTCATGATTTCTCATAACAATTGCGGTAATGGCCTAACTATTGCATACTGTTATACTCAGATAAATTGAAAAACAATAAAAAAAAAGTACTCTTCTGACACAGACCAAGACACAATAACTGTTATCAGCACAAATTAGTACTTTAAATCTTCCTACCTGTTAGTGGAAAAAGTGTTTTACATAAATGCGCTTTTCTTCTGTTTGCTCATATAGTGAATAATGAAAAATAATGCAGAACTGTTCTCTAAATGGCAATTAAAATACTTTTAGGAGCTAATTTTATCTTCAGAAACATTAAAATGATTTTGTTCAGCATTTTTTGGGATCCAGGTTATGTAGTGTCCCTAAAAGGAAAAGAAAATGATGCTGGATGCGAATGAATGAATTCCAACAGATCTTTATGTCATTCATCCTTCTGCTTTGTTAGGATACGGCCACACAGTTAGGTTTCCTGATACAGTGTTGGAAGCCACAATCAGGAGGAGATAAACTATAAAGAACAGATATGACTTCTTTTTTTAATTCACTCCTGGTTTTGGCTTTCAAAATTGCATCATGAAACCTGATGGTGTGGATGTACCCTAACAGGTTAAAAATATGTAATCAGGCAAGTCTGCCAGAATTCAGATTTTCTGCACTGCATGGTTTGTTAGATTTTACACACTTCTACATGTAGTACCACAGACCTGGGGTACTGCACATAGAAGAAATCTAGAACACTACTTCCAAAAAAGCTTCAGTGTGCCTAGTAATCAGCAAAACCACAACTTTACAGACCTTGCTGCAGGTGAGCGACTATGACTCAGACACCCATCACCTAGACCTTCTAGGCCAAACACCAGTCCTGTATCATACCAAGGATGCCTAGATCCACTAGTGTTGAGCGAATAGAGCTTTGTATCATTGTTCTAACACTTTGTTTTAATGGTGTACTGAGAACATTATATGTACAATATAGGCTCTCTGCATATTTACAATATAACACTTTCATTATGAAAGTTTTTTTTGCAGAGTGCCTGAGTACTCTTGCAAAATATGCCTCAGTAGCACAGTGGCCTAGTGGTTAGCACTGGTGACTTCCATGTTGTGGTCCTAGGTTCAAATCCAACCAAGGACAACATCTGCATGGAGTTTTTGTGGGTTTCCTCCAGGTACTCTGGTTTCCTCCCACACTCCAAAGACATACTGATGGCCCCACAAAAAAAATATAACATGTCCTATTCTTGTCTGTTTTGTGGACAAGAATAGGCAGTTCTACAATGGGCCGCCCTTTCCGTTCTGCAAATTGCGGAAGGCACATCGTGTGCATGAGGCCTAAGTGAGTAAAATAAATAAAAATGTGAAACATAAGAGAATGTGGAGCAAACACTTCTATCATATAAGAAATTCACAATGAGCATGCAATTTCTCTGTAAAAAAATATGGCATCAGAGAGCTTTCCTTCACACAATGGGCCTGGTGGATGTGATCTGGATTTTCCATTAGTTATGTGTGCAATATATATATATTTTTTATCTTTTATTCTCTGATTTTTTATTTTTTTTTGCATAGATTCCTGCACTAAACAAATTGTATTGTGCTTTCCTATTAATATATCAATTAGAGATGGAACCTTATTGCTTAGGCGGTTTACACTGCTTTTCTCCTTTGTATGTGACTATAGTATGAATGTCTTATTCACTTGCATTGGATGCAGAATGTCAGAACCGCATCTAAATCCAAATTAAATCCTGATTGGGTGAACCTAGCCCTCCCAACATTGATGCCGCAGGAAAACCTGTGAAAAGTGTTTCCACTTCTAATGATATAATAAAATAATTTGTCAGTAAATCAGTTGCTACAGTTAAAACATACTGTTTTTGTGTATGTCAAAGAAAAAATATTTTCAGGTGAATGGGACTCTATGGACATGTTTGAGGTATACATTGAGGGCATTTAGTGACATATACATCCAGAGTACTGTGAAAACGAAACTCTGCGTGAATTAATAGTACTAGTGAATTTTTGGAAAGTTTCAATATTTCTTATGAGTAAAAAATTCCTTGTTTTAGAGTTTAAACTGCCCCCAACCCCCTTTTCTAAACTAATGTCTCTAAAATTTATAAGGAATACACTGCGTGCAGAATTATTAGGCAAATGAGTATTTTGACCACATCATCCTCTTTATGCATGTTGTCTTACTCCAAGCTGTATAGGCTCGAAAGCCTACTACCAATTAAGCATATTAGGTGATGTGCATCTCTGTAATGAGAAGGGGTGTGGTCTAATGACATCAGCACCCTATATTAGGTGTGCATAATTATTAGGCAACTTCCTTTCCTTTGGCAAAATGGGTCAAAAGAAGGACTTGACAGGCTCAGAAAAGTCAAAAATAGTGAGATATCTTGCAGAGGGATGCAGCACTCTTAAAATTGCAAAGCTTCTGAAGCGTGATCATCGAACAATCAAGCATTTCATTCAAAATAGTCAACAGGGTCGCAAGAAGCGTGTGGAAAAACCAAGGCGCAAAATAACTGCCCATGAACTGAGAAAAGTCAAGCGTGCAGCTGCTAAGATGCCACTTGCCACCAGTTTGGCCATATTTCAGAGCTGCAACATCACTGGAGTGCCCAAAAGCACAAGGTGTGCAATACTCAGAGACATGGCCAAGGTAAGAAAGGCTGAAAGACGACCACCACTGAACAAGACACACAAGCTGAAACGTCAAGACTGGGCCAAGAAATATCTCAAGACTGATTTTTCTAAGGTTTTATGGACTGATGAAATGAGAGTGAGTCTTGATGGGCCAGATGGATGGGCCCGTGGCTGGATTGGTAAAGGGCAGAGAGCTCCAGTCCGACTCAGACGCCAGCAAGGTGGAGGTGGAGTACTGGTTTGGGCTGGTATCATCAAAGATGAGCTTGTGGGGCCTTTTCGGGTTGAGGATGGAGTCAAGCTCAACTCCCAGTCCTACTGCCAGTTTCTGAAAGACACCTTCTTCAAGCAGTGGTACAGGAAGAAGTCTGCATCCTTCAAGAAAAACATGATTTTCATGCAGGACAATGCTCCATCATACGCGTCCAAGTACTCCACAGCGTGGCTGGCAAGAAAGGGTATAAAAGAAGAAAATCTAATGACATGGCCTCCTTGTTCACCTGATCTGAACCCCATTGAGAACCTGTGGTCCATCATCAAATGTGAGATTTAACGGGGAGGGAAAACAGTACACCTCTCTGAACAGTGTCTGGGAGGCTGTGGTTGCTGCTGCACGCAATGTTGATGGTGAACAGATCAAAACACTGACAGAATCCATGGATGGCAGGCTTTTGAGTGTCCTTGCAAAGAAAGGTGGCTATATTGGTCACTGATTTGTTTTTGTTTTGTTTTTGAATGTCAGAAATGTATATTTGTGAATGTTGAGATGTTATATTGGTTTCACTGGTAAAAATAAATAATTGAAATGGGTATATATTTGTTTTTTGTTAAGTTGCCTAATAATTATGCACAGTAATAGTCACCTGCACACACAGATATCCCCCTAAAATAGCTAAAACTAAAAACAAACTAAAAACTACTTCCAAAAATATTCAGCTTTGATATTAATGAGTTTTTTGGGTTCAATGAGAACATGGTTGTTGTTCAATAATAAAATGAATCCTCAAAAATACAACTTGCCTAATAATTCTGCACTCCCTGTATGTGATTCATAGAAGTCTAATGAGAGTGGTGGGGAGAGGCAGGTGGAAGAAGTGTCCAGAAATCAGACAGCACAAAAAATGATTTATCAGCTAATGGTAAGTCTTCTATCATACCCCAACTACTTAAAGAGGACCTTTCACCAGAGGAAAGCCTCTAAACTAACTATACAGAGGTGTAGAGCGGCGCCCAGGGATCCCCCTGCACTTACTGTTATCCCCGGGCACCGCTCCGTTCGCCCGGTACAGCCTCCGGTATGTAAGGAGTTAGGCTCCACCCATTTGATCCTGCCGGCGTCTTCTTCTCCTATGCTGTAGCGCTGGCCAATGGCAGCGCTCAGCTCATAGTCAGGCTATGAGCTGAGCGCTGCCATTGGCCAGCGCTACAGCATAGGAGAAGAAGACGCCGGCAGGATCAAATGGGTGGAGCCTAACTCCTTACATACCGGAGGCTGTACCGGGCGAACGGAGCGGTGCCCGGGGATAACAGTAAGTGCAGGGGGATCCCTGGGCGCCGCTCTACACCTCTGTATAGTTAGTTTAGAGGCTTTCCTCTGGTGAAAGGTCCTCTTTAACCACCTCCGGACCGCTGTACGCACAGACGCGTCCTGGAGGTGGTTGATTCATTCCGCCTGGACGCATATACGCGTCATCTCGCGAGACGCGAGATTTCCTGTGAACGCGCGCACACAGGCGCGCGCGCTCACAGGAACGGAAGGTAAGAGAGTTGATCTCCAGCCTGCCAGCGGCGATCGTTCGCTGGCAGGCTGGAGATGTGTTTTTTTTAACCCCTAACAGGTATATTAGACGCTGTTTTGATAACAGCGTCTAATATACCTGCTACCTGGTC
This sequence comes from Bufo bufo, assembly GCF_905171765.1. Classification (NCBI taxonomy): domain Eukaryota; kingdom Metazoa; phylum Chordata; class Amphibia; order Anura; family Bufonidae; genus Bufo; species Bufo bufo. The sequence continues at coordinate 714,329,295 of NC_053390.1, read as the reverse complement.
CTCTGGTGGTCCCCTTTGTTTGGATCGACCACCAGAGGACACAGGTAGCTCAGTAAAGTAGCACCAAGCACCACTACACTACACTACACCCCCCCGTCACTTATTAACCCCTTATTAGCCCCTGATCACCCCTGATCACCCCATATAGACTCCCTGATCACCCCCCTGTCATTGATTTCCCCCCTGTCATTGATCACCCCCCTGTCATTGATTACCCCCCTGTAAAGCTCCATTCAGACATCCGCATGATTTTTACGGATCCACTTATAGATGGATCGGATCCGCAAAACGCATCCGGACGTCTGAATGAAGCCTTACAGGGGCGTGATCAATGACTGTGGTGATCACCCCATATAGACTCCCTGATCACCCCCCTGTCATTGATTACACCCCTGTCATTGATCACTCCCCCTGTAAAGCTCCATTCAGACGTCCGCATGATTTTTACGGATCCACTGATAGATGGATCGGATCCGCAAAACGCATCCGGACGTCTGAATGAAGCCTTACAGGGGCATGATCAATGACTGTGGTGATCACCCCATATAGACTCCCTGATCACCCCCCTGTCATTGATTACATCCCTGTCATTGATCACCCCCCTGTAAAGCTCCATTCAGATGTCCGCATGATTTTTACGGATGCACTGATAGATGGATCGGATCCGCAAAACGCATACGGACGTCTGAATGAAGCCTTACAGGGGCGTGATCAATGACTGTGGTTATCACCCCATATAGACTCCCTGATCACCCCCCTGTCATTGATTACACCCCTGTCATTGATGACCCCCCTGTAAAGCTCCATTCAGATGTCTGCATGATTTTTACGGATGCACTGATAGATGGATCGGATCCGCAAAACGCATCCGGACGTCTGAATGAAGCCTTACAGGGGCGTGATCAATGACTGTGGTGATCACCCCATATAGACTCCCTGATCACCCCCCTGTCATTGATTACCCCCCTGTCATTGATTACCCCCCTGTAAAGCTCCATTCAGACGTCCGCATGATTTTTACAGATCCACTGATAGATGGATCGGATCCGCAAAACGCATCCGGACGTCTGAATGAAGCCTTACAGGGGCATGATCAATGACTGTGGTGATCACCCCATATAGACTCCCTGATCACCCCCCTGTCATTGATTACCCCCCTGTAAAGCTCCATTCAGATGTCCGCATGATTTTTACGGATGCACTGATAGATGGATCGGATCCGCAAAACGCATCCGGACGTCTGAATGAAGCCTTACAGGGGCGTGATCAATGACTGTGGTGATCACCCCATATAGACTCCCTGATCACCCCCCTGTCATTGATTACCCCCCTGTCATTGATTACCCCCCTGTAAAGCTCCATTCAGACGTCCGCATGATTTTTACGGATCCACTGATAGATGGATCGGATCCGCAAAACGCATCCGGACGTCTGAATGAAGCCTTACAGGGGCATGATCAATGACTGTGGTGATCACCCCATATAGACTCCCTGATCACCCCCCTGTCATTGATTACCCCCCTGTAAAGCTCCATTCAGATGTCTGCATGATTTTTACGGATGCACTGATAGATGGATCGGATCTGCACAACGCATCCGGACGTCTGAATGAAGCCTTACAGGGGCATGATCAATGACTGTGGTGATCACCCCATATAGACTCCCTGATCACCCCCCTGTCATTGATCACCCCCCTGTCATTGATCACTCCCCCTGTCATTGATCACCCCCCTGTCATTGATCACCCCCCTGTCATTGATCACCCCCCTGTCATTGATCACCCCCCTGTCATTGATCACCCCTCTGTAAGGCTCCATTCAGACATTTTTTTGGCCCAAGTTAGCGGAATTTTTTTTCTTACAAAGTCTCATATTCCACTAACTTGTGGCAAAAAATTAAATCTCACATGAACTCCCCATACCCATCACGGAATCCAAATGCGTAAAATTTTTTAGACATTTATATTCCAGACTTCTTCTCACGCTTTAGGGCCCCTAGAATGCCAGGGCAGTATAAATACCCCACATGTGACCCCATTTCGGAAAGAAGACACCCCCAGGTATTCCGTGAGGGGCATATTGAGTCCATGAAAGATTGAAATTTTTGTCCCAAGTTAGCGGAACGGGAGACTTTGTGAGAAAAAAATTAAAAATATCAATTTCCGCTAACTTGTGCCAAAAAAAAAAAATTCTATGAACTCGCCATGCCCCTCATTGAATACCTTGGGGTGTCTTCTTTCCAAAATGGGGTCACATGTGGGGTATTTATACTGCCCTGGCATTCTAGGGGCCCCAAAGCGTGAGAAGAAGTCTGGTATCCAAATGTCTAAAAATGCCCTCCTAAAAGGAATTTGGGCACCTTTGCGCATCTAGGCTGCAAAAAAGTGTCACACATCTGGTATCGCCGTACTCAGGAGAAGTTGGGGAATGTGTTTTGGGGTGTCATTTTACATATACCCATGCTGGGTGAGAGAAATATCTTGGTCAAATGCCAACTTTGTATAAAAAAATGGGAAAAGTTGTCTTTTGTCAAGATATTTCTCTCACCCAGCAAGGGTATATGTAAAATGACACCCCAAAACACATTCCCCAACTTCTCCTGAATACGGCGATACCACATGTGTGACACTTTTTTGCAGCCTAGGTGGGCAAAGGGGCCCATATTCCAAAGAGCACCTTTAGGATTTCACAGGTCATTTACCTACTTACCACACATTAGGGCCCCTGGAAAATGCCAGGGCAGTATAACTACCCCACAAGTGACCCCATTTTGGAAAGAAGACACCCCAAGGTATTCCGTGAGGGGCATGGCGAGTTCCTAGAATTTTTTTATTTTTTGTCACAAGTTAGTGGAAAATGCTGATTTTTTTTTTTTTTTTTTTCATACAAAGTCTCATATTCCACTAACTTGTGACAAAAAATAAAAACTTCCATGAACTCACTATGCCCATCAGCGAATACCTTGGGGTCTCTTCTTTCCAAAATGGGGTCACTTGTGGGGTGGTTATACTGCCCTGGCATTCTAGGGGCCCAAATGTGTGGTAAGGAGTTTGAAATCAAATTCTGTAAAAAATGACCTGTGAAATCCGAAAGGTGCTCTTTGGAATATGGGCCCCTTTGCCCACCTAGGCTGCAAAAAGTGTCACACATCTGGTATCTCCGTACTCAGGAGAAGTTGGGGAATATGTTTTGGGGTGTCATTTTACATATACCCATGCTGGGTGAGAGAAATATCTTGGCAAAAGACAACTTTTCCCATTTTTTTATACAAAGTTGGCATTTGACCAAGATATTTATCTCACCCAGCATGGGTATATGTAAAAAGACACCCCAAAACACATTCCTCAACTTCTCCTGAATACAGAGATACCAGATGTGTGACACTTTTTTGCAGCCTAGGTGGGCAAAGGGGCCCATATTCCAAAGAGCACCTTTCGGATTTCACAGGTCATTTTTTACAGAATTTGATTTCAAACTCCTTACCACACATTTGGGCCCCTAGAATGCCAGGGCAGTATAACTACCCCACAAGTGACCCCATTTTGGAAAGAAGAGACCCCAAGGTATTCGCTGATGGGCATAGTGAGTTCATGGAAGTTTTTATTTTTTGTCACAAGTTAGTGGAATATGAGACTTTGTATGAAAAAAATAAAAATAAAAATAATCATCATTTTCCACTAACTTGTGACAAAAAATAAAAAATTCTAGGAACTTGCCATGCCCCTCACGGAATACCTTGGGGTGTCTTCTTTCCAAAATGGGGTCACTTGTGGGGTAGTTATACTGCCCTGGCATTCTAGGGGCCCAAATGTGTGGTAAGGAGTTTGAAATCAAATTCTGTAGAAATTGACCTGTGAAATCCGAAAGGTGCTCTTTGGAATATGGGCCCCTTTGCCCACCTAGGCTGCAAAAAAGTGTCACACATCTGGTATCTCCGTACTCAGGAGAAGTTGGGGAATGTGTTTTGGGGTGTCATTTTACATATACCCATGCTGGGTGAGAGAAATATCTTGGCAAAAGACAACTTTTCCCATTTTTTTATACAAAGTTGGCATTTGACCAAGATATTTCTCTCACCCAGCATGGGTATATATAAAATGACACCCCAAAACACATTCCCCACCTTCTCCTGAGTACGGAGATACCAGATGTGTGACACTTTTTTGCAGCCTAGGTGGGCAAAGGGGCCCATATTCCAAAGAGCACCTTTCGGATTTCACAGGTTATTTTTTACAGAATTTGATTTCAAACTCCTTACCACACATTTGGGCCCCTAGAATGCCAGGGCAGTATAACCACCCCACAAGTGACCCCATTTTGGAAAGAAGAGACCCCAAGGTATTCGCTGATGGGCATAGTGAGTTCATAGAACTTTTTATTTTTTGTCACAAGTTAGTGGAATATGAGACTTTGTAAGAAAAAAAATAAAATAAAATAAATCATCATTTTCCGCTAACTTGTGACAAAAAATAAAAAGTTCTATGAACTCACTATGCCCATCAGCGAATCACTGGTGGCCAGAGTGCGGCCCCCCTCCCTCCCTCTATTGTATTATCATTGGTGGCCAGTGTGCTGCCTCCCCCGGCCCCCCCTCCCTCCCTCTATTGTAATATCATTGGTGGCCAGTGTGCGGCCTCCCCCGGCCCCCCACCCTCCCTTTATTGTATTATCATTGGTGGCCAGTGTGCAGCCTCCCCCAGCCCCCCCTCCCTCCCTCTATTGTAATATCATTGGTGGCCAGTGTGCGGCCTCCCCCGGCCCCCCTCCCTCCCTCTATTGTAATATCATTGGTGGCCAGTGTGCGGCCTCCCCCGGCCCCCCTCCCTTCCTCTATTGTAATATCATTGGTGGCCAGTGTGCGGCCCCCCCGGCCCCCCCTCCCTCCCTCTATTGTAATATCATTGGTGGCCAGTGTGCGGCCTCCCCTCTCCCCCCAGATCATTGGTGGCAGCGGAGAGTTCCGATCGGAGTCCCAGTTTAATCGCTGGGGCTCCGATCGGTAACCATGGCAACCAGGACGCTACTGCAGGCCTGGTTGCCATGGTTACTTAGCAATATTACAATATTAGAAGCATCATACTTACCTGCTGCGCTGTCTGTGACCGGCCGGGAGCTCCTCCTACTGGTAAGTGACAGGTCTGTGAGGCGCATTGCCTAATGATCTGTCACTTACCAGTAGGAGGAGCTCCCGGCCGATCGGAACTCTCCGCTGCCACCAATGATCGGGGGGGGGAGAGAGGAGGCCGCACACTGGCCACCAATAATATTAATACAATAGAGGGGGGGGGGGGGGGGGAGGCCGCACACTGGCCACCAATGATAATACAATAAAGGGAGGGAGGGGGGGCCGGGGGAGGCCGCACACTGGCCACCAATGATATTACAATAGAGGGAGGGGGGCCGGGGGGGGCCGCACTGGCCACCAATGAAATTAAAACTGGGGAGGGGGGTCTCTGCCCCCTGCTGCCTGGTAGCCCCTGATCTCTTAAAAAAAAAAAAGCATAAAAGAAAAAGCTTTTATGCAGACGGATCTTCGGATCTATCTGTATGAAAGTAACCTACGGCCACGGATCACGGACGCGGATGCCAATCTTGTGTGCATCCGTGTTCTTTCACGGACCCATTGACTTGAATGGGTCCGTGAACCGTTGTCCGTCAAAAAAATAGGACAGGTCATATTTTTTAATTGACAGGAAACACGGATCACGGATGCGGCTGCAAAACGGTGCATTTTCCGATTTTTCCACGGACCCATTGAAAGTCAATGGGTCCGCAAAAAAAAAAAAAAAAAAGAAAACGGCACAACGGCCACGGATGCACACAACGGTCGTGTGCATGAGGCCTAAATGTAATGTCCTATATGCTGCTTCTCTCTGATTTTGAGTAAGTTAGGATCCAAATCTGCTGTTTCTATGTGTAAACTATAGGCAGATATGATGATTAGCAATCAATCTCCATCCACCAGCCACAGTGACAAAGTGCCAGTTACAAGTCATATAATGGTCAGTTGTAGCGCTAGAACTCAAATAAACACATGACAGGTTATTCTGAAAAGTTACCTGAAAGTGTAGTAGCCCAAGCCTGGGGGTACTACTATTGCTTCCTTAATTGCTGTATTTTTTTTTATATGTAATCTGTTATGTATTTTGTGTGTACCATGTCATTTTATTCAGCAGGGAAGGTACTGGTACTGGCAATGCTGGCTGTAACAGGGTTAACCTCCCTGTTCCACCCCTCCTGGCAGAGTGGTCTGGTCTGACTTCCTGCCAGGAGGGGGAGGTCTAGGACAGTTAGTTGTCATGAGTAGTACCTCCTCTGGTGCCAGAGAGAATTGCACTAAAGTTTGCTGCTTCTATATTCCTACTGTATGTAGTATATTTTAAATATCTACTATATTTGACATTAATTACACACAATAACTGCTGGTTCATTGAAGATTGAGAGCTATATATACAATCCACACAATATGTACAATTTTTTGCAAAAAATGATCTGTTTGTATTTTAGATGGATCCATCTTTGTTACAGTCAGGTCCATAAATATTGGGACATCGACACAATTCTAACATTTTTGGCTCTATACACCACCACAATGAATTTGAATTGAAACAAACAAGATGTGCTTTAACTGCAGACTGTCAGCTTTAATTTGAGGGTATTTACATCCAAATCAGGTGAACGGTGTAGGAATTACAACAGTTTGCATATGTGCCTCCCACTTGTTAAGGGACCAAAAGTAATGGGACAATTGACTTCTCAGCTGTTCCATAGCTAGGTGTGGGTTATTCCCTCATGATCCCAATTACAATGAGCAGATAAAAGGTCCGGAGTTCATTTCAAGTGTGTTATTTGCATTTGGAATCTGTTGCTGTCAACTCTCAAGATGAGATCCAAAGAGCTGTCACTATCAGTGAAGAAAGCCATCATTAGGCTGAAAAAACTAAATAAACTAATCAGAGAGATAGCAAAAACATTAGGCGTGGCCAAAACAACTGTTTAAAATATTCTTAAAAAGAAGGAACGCATCGGTGAGCTCAGCAACACCAAAAGACTCGGAAGACCACGGAAAACAACTGTGGTGGATGACCGAAGAATTCTTTCCCTGGTGAAGAAAAAATCTTCACAACAGTTGGCCAGATCAAGAACACTCTCCAGGAGGTAGATGTATGTGTGTCAAAGTCAACAATCAAGAGAAGACTTCACCAGAGTGAATACAGAGGGTTCACCACAAGATGTAAACCATTGGTGAGCCTCAAAAACAGGAAGGCCAGATTAGAGTTTGCCAAACGACATCTAAAAAGGCCTTCACAGTTCTGGAACAACATCCTATGGACAGATGAGACCAAGATCAACTTGTACCAGAGTGATGGGAAGAGAAGAGTACGGAGAAGGAAAGGAACTGCTTATGATCCTAAGCATACCACCTCATCAGTGAAGCATGGTGGTGGTAGTGTCATGGCGTGGGCATGTATGACTGCCAATGGAACTGGTTCACTTGTATTTATTGATGATGTGACTGCTGACAAAAGCAGCAGGATGAATTCTGAAGTGTTTCGGGCAATATTATCTACTCATATTCAGCCAAATGCTTCAGAACTCATTTGACAGCGCTTCACAGTACAGATGGACAATGACCCAAAGCATACTGCAAAAGCAACCAAAGAGTTTTTTAAGGGAAAGAAGTTGAATGTTATGCAATGGCCAAGTCAATCACCTGACCTGAATCCAATTGAGCATGCATTTCACTTGCTTAAGACAAAACTGAAGGGAAAATGCCCCAAGAACAAGCAGGAACTGAAGACAGTTGCAGTAGAGGCCTGGCAGAGCATCACCAGGGATGAAACCCAGCGTCTGGTGATGTCTATGCGTTCCAGACTTCAGGCTGTAATTGACTGCAAAGGATTTGCAACCAAGAATTAAAATTTGAAAGTTTGGTTTATGATTATTATTCTGTCCCATTACTTTTGGTTCCTTAACAAGTGAGAGGCACATATGCAAACTGGTGTAATTCCTACAACGTTCACCTGATTTGGATGTAAATACCCTCAATGTAAGCTGACAGTCTGCAGTTAAAGCACATCTTGTTTGTTTCATTTCAAATCCATTGTGGTGGTGTATAGAGCCATAAATGTTAGAAATGTGTTGATGTCCCAATATTTATAGACCTGACTGTATAATAATATTATACCAGCTGCTGGGCCCACAGCTGGGTTCATTGTTGGACTGGAGATAATAATAGTGTGGGAGAAGTCTTGGAGACGGGAGTGAGAGGTTCGGATTACGGTGGATGATGTCAGTTGTAAGTCATTAGCTAAACGGAGAGCACGAGTAGGGCGGTGGACAGAAATCGGGAACAGATATAGGGAGTGCAGAACTGCCTGCTTCCGGTGACCGCATTTGATTTCCGACCGGCTTCCGGCACAGGCACAGGTAACGGCTTACCTGTGCATCACTGGATGGGTGAGTCAAGATGGCAGCCCGCATGTGTTCGCTTGTGAACACTGCGAACTGGCCATCACTGCTCTGGAACACACAGGTTGGATTTTTGATAAATTTGTTAAATATTCCATCATATGACTGAGAAGTAGATGGAAGCTATGTATGATATATCATTTGAAGGGCACCTTTTAGTATACATAGAGGGTCATTTATTATCCAGAAATACACCTATATTAGGAGTATATCGGGAGCAGATTACGGCGCAGCGGTTAGTTGCACCACAATCTGTGAATCTAAAAAAGTGGGCGTGGCATGGGTGGGGAAGGGGACAGGCCAGAAGGCCTGTCTCATTCATCAATTTCTACTCCTGTTTTAGGGCTCATGCACAGAACCGTATGTATTTTGCAGATCCGCAAAGAATAAGGATGAAGTCTGTGTGCATTCCTTATTTTGGGGAACTGAACAGCTGGCCCAAATATAGCAGTGCTATCCTTGTCTGTAATGCGGACAATAATAGGACATGTTCTATTTTTTTTTTGCAGAACAGACATATGGGCCTACGGAATGAGAATTCACAAGGATTTACTTTCGTTTTTTTGCGGACCTATTGAAATGAATGGTTCCGCATGCGGTCTGCAAAAAAAACACGGAATGGACACGGAAAGAAAATACGTTTGTGTGCATGAGCCCTTAGTTGTAGAAAATGGTCTGAATGTAAGCCAGCTTCAAGACTGGCAATGGATGCGCCACAGTTATGTAGAGGCTTTCGCCTCTTCATAACTTTGACGGATCCACCCCTAGATATAGGGAATTTTAAGACCGGCATCTAAAATACCGGTCTTAATAAATAGCCCCCATAATTCTTAAAGGGCTTGTCCCACATGAACAATTTCCTGTGCTTTATTAGGACATGCACCAATCAGCCATTAAATTCAAATATTAAAGCTTAACCCCGTAATGACCATGCCATTTTGTACCTTTGTGACCAGCCTTATTTTTGAAAATCTGTGTCACTTTATGTGGTAATTACTTTTGAACACTTTTACTTATCCAAGCCATTCTAAGATTGTTTTTTTCGTGACACATTGTACTTCATGACAGTCATAAATTTGAGTCAATATATTTCACCTCTATTTATCCAAAAATCCCAAATTTACCAAAAATTTTGAAAAATTAGCAATTTTCTAAATTTCGATTTCTGTGCTTTTAAAACAGAAAGTGATACCTTGTAAAATATTTATTACTTAACATTCCCCATATGTCCACTTTATGTTGGCATCATTTTGTAAATGTCATTTTATTTTTTTAGGCTTAGAATTTTAGAAGCAATTCTTAAAATGTTTTATAAAATTTCCAAAACCCACTTTTTAGCGACCAGTTCAGGTCTGAAGTCACTTTGTGGGGCTTACATAGTAGAAACCCCCCTCAAGTTACTCAAACCTGATTTTACAAACTTTGTTAACCCTTTAGGTATTCCACAAGAATTAAAGGAAAATGGAGATGAAATTTAAATTTTCACTTTTTTGGCAGATTTTCCATTTTAATAAAAAAAAATCTTTAACACATCAAAGGTTAATAGCCAAATAAAACTCAATATTTATTACCCTGATTCTGTGGTTTACAGAAACACCCCACATGTGGTCGTAAACTGATGTAAGAGCACATGGCTGGGGGCAGATGAAAAGGAGCGCTACATGGTTTTTGGAAGGCTGATTTTGCTGGACTGGTTTTTAGACACCATGTCCCATTGTAAGCCCCCCTGATGCACACTTACAGTAGAAACAATCAAAAAGTGACAGCATTTTGGAAACTACGGGATAAGGTGACAGTTTTATTGGTACTATTTTGCGGTACATATGATTTTTAATCACTCTATATTTCGTTTTTTTGTGAGTCAAGGTGACCAAAGAATGGATGTTTTGGCATCGTTTTTATTTTTAGTTTTTTTACAATGTTCATCTGACAGATTAGATCATGTGCTATTTTTATAACGCAGGTTGTTACGGATGTGATGATATCAAATATGTCTACTTTCTTTGTTTGTCTCAGTTTTACATAATAAAGCATTTTTGAAACAAAAATTATGTTTCTGTGTCTCCATTTTCTGAACGCCATATTTTTCTACCAATCGTCTTGTGCAGATGTTCATTTTTTGCAGGAAGAGTTTACTTTTTTGATGATTTTTTGATGATTCATAATTATACTCTTTGGTGCAAGGTGACCCAAAAATTTTTAACGTTTATATTTATTTATTTTTACGGCGTTCACCTGAGGGGTTAGACCATGTGATATTTCTATAGAGCAGGTCGTTACGGACTTGGCAATACTTAATATGTATGCTTTTTCTTATTTAAGTTTTACACAATAATAGCATTTTTGAAACAAAAAAAAATGATGTTTTAGTGTCTCCATAGTCTGAGAGCCATCGTTTTTTTAATTTTTTGGGCGATTGTCTCATGTAGGGGCTCAGGTGACGGTTTTATTGGCACTATTTTGGTCTATATTGGACTTTTTGATCGCTTGGCATTACACTTTTTTATGTAAGGTGACAAAAAATGGCTTTTTTGGGACAATTCTTTTTTATGGCATTCACCTTAGGGGGTAGGTCATAGGATATTTTTATAGAGCAGATTGTTATGGGTGGTGTGATACCTATTATGTCTATTCTTCTTATTTTAATTTGGTTTTACACAATAAAAGCATATTTGAAAAAAAAATCATGTTTTTGAGTGTCCATTTTCTGAAAGCCATATTTTTTTTATTTTTGGGGGCAATCGTTTCATGTAGGGGCTAATTTTTTGCGGGATAAGGTGACGGTTTGATTGGCACTAATTTGAGGTGCATATAACTTTTCCGATAGCTTTTTATACCATTTTTGGCAAGTGAGGTGGGCAAAATTGCAATTCCATCATAGTTTCTCAGTTGTTTTATTTTTCTATGGTGTTCACCATGTGGTAAAAGTAACATGACCCTTTCACACGGGCGAGTATTCCGCGTGGATGCGATGCGTGAGTTGAACGCATTGCACCCGCACTGAATCCCCACCCATTCATTTCTATGGGGCTGTTCACATGAGCGGTGATTTTCACGCATCCCTTGTGCGTTGCGTGAAAATCGCAGCATGGTCTATATTCTGCGTTTTTCACGCAACGCAGGCCCCATAGAAGTGAATGGGGTTGCATGAAAATCGCAAGCATCCGCAAGCAAGTGCGATTTTCACGCACGGTTGCTAGGAGACCATCAGGATGGAGACCCGATCATTATTATTTCCCCTTATAACATGGTTATAAGGGAAAATAATAGCATTCTGAATACAGAATGCATAGTAAAATAGCGCTGGAGGGGTTAAAAAAATAAAAAAATTATTTAACTCACCTTAATCCACTTGATAGCGCAGCCCGGCATCTCTTCTGTCTTCATCTTAGCTGTGTGGAGGAACAGGACCTGTGGTGACGTCACACCGGTCATCACATGGTCCATCACATGATCCATCACCATGGTAAAAGATCATGTGATGGATCATGTGATGACCGGAGTGAAGTCACCACAGGTCCTGTTCCTCCACACAGCTAAGAAGGAGACAGAAGGAGATGCCGGGCTGCGCGATCAAGTGGATTAAGGTGAGTTAAATTATTATTTATTTATTTTTTAACCCCTCCAGCGCTATTTTACTATGCATTCTGTATTCAGAATGCTATTATTTTCTCTTATAACCATGTTATAAGGGAAAATAATATAATCTACAGAACACCGATCCCAAGCCCGAACTTCTGTGAAGAAGTTTGGGTTTGGGTACCAAACATGCGCGATTTTTCTCACGCAAGTGCAAAACACATTACAATGTTTTGCACTCGCGCGAAAAAAATAGCGCGTGTTCCCGCAACGCACCCGCACATTTTCCCGCAACGCCCGTGTGAATTTTATTTTATTTTATTTTATTTTTTTACTTTTTTTTTTTACTTTTTCTTTAATTTTTTTGACCCAGACCCACTTGGTTCTTGCAGATCCAGTGGGTCTGATGCCTCTATAATACACTGTAGTACACTAATAAAAACAATATTTCCATTCCATAGTTCGATGGAATGTGCAGCGAGTCTCCAAAGTGATGTGGGTTCAATTCACACAGAGCGTTAATGGGTAAATAAGACCGCGCGTGTTTCAATCCTCCCAAATACAAGTATGATCACTCTCACCACGCCAAGGAGAAACCAGGATCCATAGACGTCCTTTGCTTTAAAACATTCTGCGGAACATCAAAGTGCGCTGATAGTGAAGCACTGCTATTTTGATCTTAATAAAATTGTGCTGTTATACTCACAAGTGCATGCAGGTTACAGGCACATCAAGTGAATTCAAGTATCCTTTTATCTTTAATATCAGCTCAAGCGATATATCATCCTAGGAAAAAGGTTGCTTCCATAGTGAAATACCATCAATCACTGTATATCAAAGAGGTTTATTGTACTCACAAGCGTCTTTAAAAACATGCGTTCACAACATAAGTCCCGCGTCCTCAAACAGCCCGACCCGGGTTTCGCACCTATGACTTATGTTGTAAACTGCGCTGTTGAACACTGCGATTAGTCAGTCAAATCTGACTGACCATTTGCAGCGATTCAAAGGCTGGGACCACGCTGATCAGTCCCCTGCCGGGTACCCGGGCAGCTCTGCTGTCCGTGGCACTCATTTACATGCCCGTGTACACTTGCGGTGACACTTTGATCTCATGACGTACTGTGCATGTCATGATGCGGTAACTAACTCCACATCATTGTTCATTAAAGAGTTAATATTGTGCAGGTTCCTCTTGTGCTACAAAGACAACAACGTTCCCATAGGTCGCATAGTGTAGTCTCCATGGATTGAAAATGTTTTTCCAGGACATTTAACAGGTGCTTGATCAGATCGAGATTTGGTGAATTTTGAGGCCAAGTCAGTACCTTGAACTCTTTGTCATGTTCCTCAAACCATTCCTGAACAATTCTTGCAGTGTGGCAGAGCGAATTATTCTGCTGAATGGGCCACTGCTATTAGGAATACTGTTGCCAAGAAGGGTATACTTGGTCTGCAGCAATTTTTAGGCAGGTGGTACATGTCAAAGTAACATCCACATAAATACCAGGACCAAAGTTATTTTGAAGAACATTGTCCAGAGCATCCAAAAGCTTCTGACATCTTGCCCTTTCCCACAAAGCATGCTGGTACCATTGTTTCCTAGGACAAGTGCTCTAAATACAACTGAGCATTCACTTGCTGTAAAAGAAAACATGATTTAGCAGACCAGACCACTTTCTTCCTTTGCTCTATGGTCTAATTTTTAATACCCACATGCACATTGTAGGAACTTTTGATGATTTTCAGGGGTTAGCATAGGCATTCTGTCTGGTCTGTAGTTAAGTAACTTCATTCCTATACTTTTTTTTACTTCTAATCCATGTGCAAATGTACATTTAAGTGCACCAAGGGTGGACCCAAAGCCATTCTGTGCTTCCTCCTGCTTCCTCTATCTGCCCTTCCCTCTCTCATTTGAATGACAAGGGCAAGCTAGATGGCTATGCAGAAATCTGGGCCCGTCAATCAAGATGGAAAAGGAGGAGCTAGTCTGGCTTGGGCCCACTAATGGCACATTTAACGGCTTATTTGCATAATGAAGCAACAGATTGCTAAGTGACAGACAGGTATCCCTACATTCAGCTGAGCTAACCCTACAACCTACCTAAATGAAGGATTGATGCTATAGGTCTTAATTGATGGATTTTGGACAAAGGACTGCCCAATCATATATATTACTGTAAATTTTGTGTCTGGTTTTGAGTAGATGAAGCAGGCTTGAGTAATACTAGTTTAAGGCCTCATGCATACGACCGTTGTTTTGGTACTCATCTGAGCCGCAGTTTTTGCTTCTCGGGTGCGGACCCATTCACTTTAATGGGGCCGCAAAAGATGCGGACAGCACTCCGTCCTATAACCCGTCCTATTCTTGTTCGTTTGGCGGACAACAATAGGCAGTTATATCAATGGCTGTCCGTGCCGTTCTGCAAATTGTGGAACGCACAAGGACGTCATCCGTGTTTTGCCAATCCGCGATTTACGGACTGCAAAACACACAACGGTCGTGTGCATGAGGCCTAAGTCTGTAATAAACATAGTATGTCTGGGGGGAGGGGTGGCTGAAGAGAAGGAGATAGAAATATGAGACAAAAAAAACTGATACATTGTTAGAACATTTTGTCATTTATTTAAGGAAGTCATTATTTTAGGTAAAAAAAAAGACAACTGAACAAATGAAGTTAGGTTCTATTTTGCCTTTGAGACACTTTTTATTAGTTCATGACATAAGTGAATAAGGCACTTGGAATATTAACAAGAATCACAAGACACCTTCCCAGCTACAGTATGTATTTCATGCTCTTATTGGCTTTTAATGGTGTGCACATTTCCAGCCTACGGAACTTTACATATTACTATTTCCTGCCTACAATATACTACAAAATAAAGTGCAAACAACTGTATTAGGGCTTTTTCAGTGTTTTTTTCGGGTCGTTTTTAAAGGATCCGTTTTTCAGTTTTATGTTTCAGTAGTGTTTCCAGTTCCATTCCGTTTTTCCGTTACGTTTTTCAGTATGGCATATACAGTATACAGTAATTACATAGAAAAAATTAGGGTGGGCATAACATTTTCAATGATGGTTCCGCAAAAACGGAACAGATACGGAAGACATACGGAGTACATTCCGTATGTGTTCCGTTTTTTTTTTGCTCACCCATTGACTTGAATAGAGCCACAGAACGTGATTTGCGGGCAATAATAGGGCATGTTCTATCTTTGTTACGGAACGGAAAAACGAAAATATGGAATACATTCTATTTTTTTGCGGAACCATTGAAATGAATGGTTTCGTATACGGACCGTATACGGAACTAAAAAAATGGCCCGTATGCGGAATGCAAAAAACGTTCGTGTGAACGAGCCCTTAGGCAGATTGAATGCAACGGAGAAAAAATCATCATCTTTTTTCACTTGTTTTTTTCCCATTTGCACCATCAGGCTAATTAATAACCCCCACTGCACCTCAATTTCACAGCCCATTAGATGACAGATTTCTAGAATGCATACACAAGATCATAGTCACCGTGCTAGGCTTTCAGCTCAGCCAGCAGAGAGCAGTAATACACTAAATTCTCATCCTCCCTCAGCTTCATGCTTTATTTTTCCATCACATTGCCTTAGTGGACAAGACATATTTTAAAACAGTTCTCCACCAGCATTATATAATATATATTGCCAGGTCAATGAAACTCTTTGTTACAATATATCTGCCGCGTTCAGATGACGGTGCAGAACTTAAAAAATATGTCTATTGTTCATTCCAAAAAGATCCTTGGTGGTGATGAATTCTGCAGCCATGGCCATTAATTTAATTTAGCTGATTCAAACTGATTCTATGTTACGTTAAGTTTTAAAGCCCAATTTCCTGCTCATGTTATGTAAGGAAATGCTTTAAAAAGTTCTTTGATATGTTAAAGTTTGTCTTCCCTCAATAAGAACATGCAATTCTAAATTGTGAGTGTTCATATGTAATTATGTGTTTTTTTTTTTCTAATCAAGCAATATTCTTTCATTGTTGCATAGGTCTGTATTATGTCTCCTAGACTTCCATAGTTACATACGTAGAAAAAACAAAGGTCCTTCAAGTCCAACCTTCTTGATCAATTACACAGCATCAATTATTTTATTAAAGGAATATTCCGATCTGGACATCTATGGCATATTGATAGTATACAGCATAAGCGTCTCATAGGTGCAAGTCCCATCTCTTACATCCACCCCTCTAAAAAAAAAAGCCCTAGAAATGACTCATGGTTCTTTCCATACCACATGCGGTTTTTATGGCTTTTCTAAATCACTATCTGAACCATATTTCTTTCTGGCTTTTTTCTCCTTCAGAGAAAGAAATATCAAAACGATATTAAAAAAGCCCAAAGCTTCAACATCCTACATTTTTCAAAAAATGCCAGAGGACCCACCTTATTAACAAAAAACTCCTACAAAATAATTATTGTGTGTCCTGCATTTCATATTTCTCACAGGCCCTCACTTTAGCTAGCATCTGGAGCTGGCGTTTTTACCACTAAAACCACATAAAAAACCACTGGTGAAAAAAATACCACTAAAAATGCACAAAACACCACTTATAATGTATGTGTGAACCCATCTAAAGTTGGGTTCCCAATTTTGGGTTTTCTGATGCAGTTTTTGAACCCAAAACTAGGGATAGATTAAAAAAAGAGTTGAGACGGTCCCTAATACTTTCTCTCCTTTAATGATCCATACCTGGTTTTGGCTTTAAAAACTGCATTAAAAAAATCCTGAACATGTAAACCCAGCCTGCATCCAAAGGCTGAAAAGCCCACCCTGATCATGTCCATTAACCACAGGTGCACAGCTCAACATAGGAGAAAGCACTGATACACTTCACTGGCTATGCACCTGTGACATGATCAGAACACTAATTAACCATTTCATACTAATCATTTTCCAGATAATGCAATTAATTCCTGGTGAGTCTATGCTTATATGCAGTAGTCTATCTAAGCTGGCAGTTAATATAACTATAATATTTCCGCCAGGTAAAACCAGATAGTGACACATTTTCTGGTTGTAGATTTTCTTATTCTGTTTCCTCAAGATGATTATGGGGGAAGCCATCTTTCCTGAGCTTGGGGCAACAGCAGCTATCATTGGCAACAGACATAATGAACAGGAGGGGACCCCATTGACTTCTAAAGGGTGGAGTTACCTAGGCATGCTCTCATTGGCATAACGATCTCAGTCGCAGTCAGTGGCGCACCTACAGGGGGGGTCCAGCGGGTCTGGACCCCCCCTAGAACAACCAGCCCAATTTTTTTTTTTTTAATCCTTCAGGGCCACACCGCCGATCACCACAGGCGGCGCGGCCCTGGATGTAATTGCGGCTGCCGCGGCGGAGGTGGGGGGGGGGTGGGGTGGGGGGGCAGAAGGAGTACTAGGAGATGAGCGCTTCCATTGTGCTCATCTCCATATCTAATCCATCTGTATCGCCGTCCTTAAGACAGCGATACAGATGGCTGTGCTGCGGCAGGGGAGGGAGAGGTGTGTCCCTCCCCTGTTCTTCTGATAGGCCGCAGGCACTAATGCCTGCAGCCTATCAGAGGCCGGCTCAGGCGGCGCGATGACGTCATCATCACGCGCCTGAGCCGGGCAGCACACAGCAGGGATCACAGGCCGGAAGAGCCTGCATCGGATCGCTGCTGATGGAGGTAAGTATCAGTGTATTTTTTTTTTGTTTTGTTTTTTTGGAGGGGGGAGACTATGGGGGCACTAAAGGGGAGAACGGCACTATGGGGCATCTGGTGGTACTTTTTTTTTAGGTGGCACTTCTTACTGGCACATTATGGGGGGGGCACCATGGGGGAGAGGAGCACTATGGGGGCTCTAAAGGGGCTTTTTTTTTTTTACACATTATGGGGGGCACTATAGGGGAGAACGGCACTAGGGGGCATCTGGTGGCACTATAGGGGCATTATTTGGGGGGCACCATGGGGGAGAGGAGCACTATGGGGGCTCTAAAGGGGCTTTTTTTGACACATTATGGGGGGCACTATAGGGGAGAACGGCACTATGGGGCATCTGGTGGCACTATAGGGCATTATTTGGGGGCACTATGGGGAAGTGGGGGTTCTAAAGGGGCCTTTTTTTCTTATTGGCACATGGGGGCATTATGGCATCTGGTGGCACTAAGGGGGCATTTTTTACTGGCACATTATGGGAGGCACTATAGGGGAGGGCGGCACTATGGAGGAGTGGAGCACTATTGGGCCATATGGTGGCACTTTGCATGGGCATTTTTTACTGGCACATTATGGGGCGGCACCATGGGGGAGAGGAGCACTATGAGGGCATCTGGGGGGTCTAAAGGGGCTTTTTTTTATTGACATATTATGGGGGCACTATAGGGGAGAATGGCACTATGGGGCATCTGGTGGCACTATAGGGGCATTATTTTGGGGCACTAAGGGGAAGTGGGGGCTCTAAAGGGGCCTTTATTATTTTTGGCACATTATGGGGGCATTATGGCATCTGGTGGCACTAAGGGGGCATTTTTTTACTGGCACATTATGGTAGGCACTATAGGGGAGAGCGGCACTATGGGGGAGTGGAGCACTATTGGGGCATATGGTGGCACTTAGAAGGGGCATTTTTTACTGGCATATTATGGGGGACACTATTGGTAAGGGGGAGAGGAGCACTATGAGGGCATTTACTGGGGCACTATATAGGGGTATTTTATACTGGCATACATTATGGGGACATTAGCTCAACAGCGAGCACTAAGCGGGGGTATTTCATGTACTGTCATATTGTAGGGAGAATTATTAGTACTAGGAGGTATTATGCGGAGCATGATTACTAGTATGGGCACTATAGGGGCATTATTACTACTAAGTGTGCTCTGGCAGAGAATTATTTCTATTTTGGGGAGCCCTGTTACTTTGGGGGGCACCCTGCCACAGTATCAGCTTAGCACAATAATTTTTGGGGGACATTATCTTTATACTATTAGTGTCTGGGCGCAACTATTTTTTTAGAGCACTGTGTGCCAATAATTGTTGAAGGGGGCACTATCTGTGTGGTAGTAGTATTTCCAGGGGGACTGTTTCTGCAGTATAGTATTGGGGGCACAGCGGGCACAGTATTGAGGGTGGCAGGAAAGGGTGTTCAGAAGATATGAAGATGATGGAAATGTGGGAAACTAATGTCTGTTTGTTAATCTCTGCAGAGATGGGAGATGGCTGAAAAATCATCATGGCGGTCTGGTCTGAATGGAGAAGATGAGGAAAGAGAACGTCTACAACAAAGGTGACATCACTGGATGTAAGAGGTATGTGGTGCTATGTAGGAGAGGAGATGCTCCGGCTCCTCCCCCTGCCATTTGCAGAAGGAGGATTCAGAGCTGGGTGAGGACGGTCAAGGGGGGCAGCAGGCCACGGGCGGGTGGCAGATGGTGGGGGGAACCACAGGCCTTGAGCAGTATCAGGGGAGGGAGGAGAGCTGAGGAGCTTCCTGGCTGTAGCTTGTTATATAAGCAGGCAGTGCAGCCAGGACAGACCCTCCCCTCTCCGTATGATGTGTAGACAGACCTCAACTATAGAATGTCAGCTGTACAGTGTTTGTTGGGAGTGGCCTATTATATGTAGGAGGGGCTTTTAATAATGGGCGGGGCCAATTTTTTTTGCGGCATTGTTATTTCCCTGCAGGGCTTTTAGAATCACCAAGTAAAAGAATCAGCGCAACACACTACACCCCTTCCCTGCATTTTTAAATATAAAGGGGGCTTTGAAAAATTGAATTAGCACAGCACACTACACATGCCACATTATTTGCCTTTCGGACCCCCCCTAGATAAAATTCCTGGGTGCTCCCCTGGTCGCAGTGGGTGCGACCATGACCGGGCCTGGTGGAGGGAGTGGGCCTGCTGCGCTCACATCTAACGGGGCCCATCATTGTCATTGTACTTCATGCCCCATCAGAGTGTTCAACTGACCTGCATCATATGTGTTCCAGTCCTCCAGCGTCAGGCCCCGGCGCAGCCCTACTAGAATTAGTCACAAATTAAGCGAGTGGGCAGAGCCTAGCCGATGTTAGTCGGTCTCTGCCCACCCATTTAATTTGTGGCTAATTGTAGTAGGGCAGCACCGGGGCCTGATGCTGGAAGCCTGGAGCGCATACAGTATGATGCAGGTGAGTTGAGCGCTCTGACGGGGCCCGGCATGAAGTATAGTGACAATGCCAGGCACCACTACATGTCAGTGAAGACTGGGGAGAGTGAGGGACACTACTGGGGGCAGTTGGGGACACTACTGAGGGCAGTGGGGGACATTACTGAAGGTAATGGGAAACATTACTAGGGGCACTGGGGATACTACTGGGGGCAGTGGGGAACATTATTGGGGGTAGTAAGGGACATTACTAGGGTCAGTGGGGGCACCACTAGGGCAGTAGCGGACATTACTGGGGCAGTGGGGGACACTACTGGGGGCATGGGGAACATTACTAGGGGTAGTGGGGGACATTACGGGAGCCAGTGGGGGACATTACCGGGGGGAGTGGGGGTCATTACCGGGAGCAGTGGGGGACATTACTGGGGGCATTATTGGGGGTTCAGGGACCAGGGGTGTAACGATTTGTGTTGGGCGCGAATATTCGAATAGCAAATTTTAATAGCGAATATAGCGATTTTGAGAATTTGCGAAGATTTAGAATATAGTGCTATATATTCGTATTTGCAAATATTCTAGATTGTTTTCATCTGAACCCATGATCCCTGCCTGATTCTTGCTTGTGGGCCAATGAGAAGGCAGCAATGTCTTTGTCAGAGCTTAGCAACATCCCTAGCAACCAATAGGAAAGTTGCCTACCCCTTACTATATAAGAACCTCCCCAGCAGCCATTTTCTGCAGTTTTTTGCAGTTCTGAGAGAGAGAGCAGTGACATTGCTGTGCTCTGTGCTTTTCTGTGTTATTTCATTAGATAGTTAGCTTATATATATAATACAGATTAGTTGGAGATAGTCAGTGTAGGTTGGAGATAGTCAGTGTAGGTTAGATAGTGATATACTGTAGTGTAGGTGATAGGTTCTGCTGTCCATACATATATGCTACAGACATAGTGCTGTGATGTCACAATAATACTTACTGCACCAATCAGTTATATGTAGTCAGACCTGCTAAAATGTGAAGTTGCACGTATTGCGCCAAAATATGCACATCATTAATTGCCGATTTGCGCAATCGCAAATATATTGGAGCACTCTATCTACATATAAAGCTATTGTAATGTTCTACCGTGCCAACCATTTTCTCCAGTCTCAGGAAACTTCTAGCAGCTTGAAAAATGTACAACAGTGACCCACACCTGTATTGCACGTGCATATTACATTGCCGATTTTTCGAAATCAAGAAAATAATGGCAAATTCTCGAATTCGTGAATTTATGATGAATATTTGCCACAATATACGCTAAATATTGCAAATTTAAATATTGCCCCTGCCGCTCATAAATAGTAACGATCATGGTCACAGAGGATGCGACCGGGCATGGCATGGGGGGGAGGGGTTGGGGTCCCGATCCAAAGTATGCCACTGCATGCTCTGTGCCCTGTGCAGAGGTCATTCTACAAGCATGGAGTAAATAAGCTTTTACAATCACCTATTGTGAATGGTAAATCCTGTGTTATCTATATATAGGTTATATCTGTAATTCTAATCCTGCCTGTGATAATGAGATGACTGCTGAAAAGTGATCTGTACAGAACAAGAAGTGGCACCTATTATGAGGCCTAGTGGTCAGTGTAAAAACGGCAGCTAATATAACATCACCAAAAATTCTTTAACCCTTTCAGAACCAAGCCATTTTTCACCTTAAGGACCAGACTATTTTTAGAAAATGTGTCACTTTATGTGGTAATAACTAGTGTTGATCATGAATATTCTAATCACGAATTTTTATTGCAAATATTGGCACTTCGAGAATTCGTGAATATCTAGAATATAGTGCTATATCTTCGTAATCGCGAATATTATAGATTTTTTTTCATCAGTACCCATGATCCCTCACTTCTTCTTGCTTGTGGGCCAATGAGAAGGCTGCAATATATTTGACTTTATGAGCAGTGTTGATCACGAATTTTCGTATCGCGAAATTTTATTGCAAATTTTTTTATTGCCGATTTTCACGATCAAGAAAATAATGACTGGGGATCACAAATTCGCAAATTCGCAAATATATGACGAATATTCGCCCAAATATTTGCAAAATATCGCAAATTCGAATATTGCCCCTGCCGCTCATCACTGGTAATAACTTATCCAGGCTATTCTGAGATTGTTTTCTCTTTACATATTGTACTTCATGACAGGGGTAAAATTGAGTTAAAAAAAAATCATTTTTATTTATAAAAAAATACCAAATTTACCAAAAATTTGGAAAAATTTGCTAATTAGCAAATTTAAATTTCTCTACTTTTATAATAGATATTAATAACTCTAAAAATAGTTATTACTTTACATTCTCCATATGTCTACTTCATGTTTGGATCATTTTATGAATGCCATTTTATTTTTTGGGGACGTTAGAAGGTTTAGAAGTTTAAAAGCAAATCTTGAAATTTTTCAGAGAATTTCCAAAACCTACTTTTTAAGGACCAGTTCAGGTCTGAAGTCACTTTGTGAGGCTTACATAATAGAAACCACCCAAAAATGACCACATTTTAGAAACTACACCCCTCAAGGTATTTAAAACCGATTTTACAAACTTTGTTGACCTTTTAGGTGTTCCACAAGAATTAATGGGAAAATGGAGATGAAATTTCAGAATTTCACTTTTTGGGCAGATTTTTAATTTTAATAAAAAAAATTCCGCTAACAGAGTAAGGGTTAACAGCCAAACAAAACTCAATATTTATTGCCTTGATTCTGTAGTTTACAGAAACACCCCATATGTGGTTGTAAACTGCTGTACAGGCACACGGCAGGGCGCAGAAAGAAAGGAACGCCGTATGGTTTTTAGAATGCAGATTTCACTGGAATAATTTTAAGCTGCCATGTCACATTTGACGACCCCCTGATGCACCCCTAGAGTAGAAACTCTAAAAAAGTGACCCCATTTTAGAAACTACACCCCTCAAGGTATTTAAAACTGATTATACAAACTTTGTTAACCCTTTAGGTGTTCCACAAGAATTAATGGAAAATGGAGATGAAATTTCTGAATTTCACTTTTTTGGCACATTTTCAATTTTATTTTATTTTTTCCAGTAACAAAGCAAAGGTTAACAGCCAAACAAAACTCAATATTTATTGCCCTGATTCTGTAGTTTACAGAAACACCCCATATGTGGTTGTAAACTGCTGTACGGGCACACGGCAGGGCACAGAAGGAAAACAACGTCATATGGTTTTTGGAAGACAGATTTTGCTGGGATAATTTTAAGCTGCCATGTCACATTTGAAGACCCCCCTGATGCACCCTTAGAGTATAAATTCCAAAAAAAGACCACATTTTGGAAACTACGGGATAAGGTGGAAGTTTTGTTGGTACTATTTTAGGGTACATATGATTTTTGGTTGCTCTATATTACACTTTATATGAGGCAAGGTACCAAAAAATAGCTGTTTTGGCACCGTTTTTATTATTATTTTTTATTTACAATGTTCATCTGACAGTTTAGATCACATGTTTTTTTTTTTTTTAGAGTAGGTTGTTACCAAATATGACTATTTTTTGGTTGTTTGTTTCAGTTTTACATAAAAAGCATTTTTGAAAAAAAAAGAACTTTTAGTGTCTCCATATTCTGAAAGCCATAGTTTTTTTAAATTTTTTGGGCTCATTTTTTTCGGTATGAGATGACGGTTTGATTGGCACTATTTTAAGGTGCATATGATTTTTTGATTGCTTGGTATTACACTTTTTGTGATGTAAGGTGACAAAAAAATGCTTTTTTTGACACACTTTTTATTTTATTTTTTTACGCAGTACACATGAGGGGTTAGTTCATGTGATATTTTTATACAGCAGGTTCTTCTAAAAGGAACAGTACAAGTTCAGATATGGTAGGTGACCCATCTTCAAAACCGGTAGACCATCCTCCAGAATTGCGATACAGTAAAGAAAGTTCATTAATAGATATCAATCAGACCATGTTTGTTAGCAATCAATACGGACATTCAGATCATGTGAGTTCACTTATTATTGCAACTGAACATTTTATGTAAAATTACTCAGACTCAAAAGTATGATTTCAAATCTATTACAAATTTTTCCAACCTTTATTTTATCGCATCTTCACTATTTCATCTTTCTATGACGATCAGTAACTTATAGGACCACCCACTGGAGTCCTAACCATAGAAAGAGTAGTAATAAGATATGCAGATTTTTTTCCAGTAAAACCATATATCAATTTGTTTGGCTCCTTCTGCTCCTTCGGTGCATCTGGCTGTCCCTACTGTTGGCCAATCGTAACCAGGCATCAGAACAGTGAGAATACCTTGCCTTCAGTGGGAGAGAGGGAATGGTAAATGGTGAGAGGCGGAGGTGAAGCGGTGCTCTGAGGGGCTAGCTATATAGTTGAGGAAGTGACATGCCACTTCCTGTTTTGGCCCCAGTGATCATGTGACTGTCGGGAAAGGGAGACTGCATGAGCTGTCAGGTTTTTCTTAGACTTAGACTAGTGAAGCTGCATAGCACTGTACAGCCTCTCTGGGGGCTGTATTCCCCTGTTACTGAGCTACTATGTCAACCCCAATTACAGGAGAAATCAACGGTGAAACAAAAATGTCCCCCAAAGGTCTTGTATGGCCTTATGGGGGACACAAAGCGTAAAATAAAAGAAAGAAAGTTTTTTTATTTAAAAAAAAGGAAAAGTTTCAGGTGTAAAAAAAGCTCCCATTAACCCTAATGAAGTCATTTATACATTGTAAAACATAGAAAAAAAGACATATTTGGTATTTTTATAAAATTATCATATGATCTACCCCATTAGGTGAATGCTATAAAAAATAAATAAATAAAAACGATGCCAATACAGCTACTTTAGTCATCTCACCTCCCAAGAATCCTAATATTAAACGATCAAAAATTTTTATGTACCCCAAAATTGTAGCAATAAAAAGAACAGTTTGTCCTGCAAAAGGCAAGCCATCAGACATCTTCATTGGAATAAAAATATAAATGTTATGGATGTTAATTTAAGGCGATGCAAAATATAACAGATTTGCAATAAAAAGAGATTTTATTATGCAAAAGTAGCAAAAGGTAAAACGAAAACTATATACATTTGGTATCACCATAAATGTATCAACCTGCAGAATAAAGTTACCATATCATATATACCATATGGTGAACCCCATAAAAAATAAAAAAACTGACATAATTTTAATTTTTTGCCCAGATAACCTCCCATAAAGTTATGTAAAAAGTGATCAGAAAGCCAAATATACTCCAAAATGGTGCCAATGAAAAATACAGTTTGTTCCACAAAAAATTACCCTCAGACAGCTCAGTCAAAAATAAATAAATAAAAAAGTTATGGCTCTTAAAAAAAATTTAAGCAAATTCCATGTTAGGAAATCCAAGTGCCGCTCCTTCCCTTCTTAGCCCTGACATATCCCCAAACAGCAGTTCATTGGGTGGTTTAGTTTCCAAAATGTGGTCACTTTTTTTGGATTTCCACTGTAGGGTTAAGCCAGGGTCTCTTCAAATGCAACATGGTGCCCAAAGACCATTCCAGCAAAATTTATTCTCCCAAAAACATTCGACGCTCCTTTCGTTCTGAGCCCTGCGTTGTGGCCATACAGCAGTTTACGACCATATATGGGATGTTTATGTAAACTGCAGAATCTGAATAATAAATATTGAGGTTTGTTTTGCTGTTAACCCTTGCTATGTTACAGGGAAGAAATGTTTTATCGCATTAAATGGATTCAAACTCTTTTTTTTTTAATAAAAAATGTGAAATTTTTTAACTTCACCTCCATTTTGCTTTAATTCCTGTGGAATACCTAAAGGGTTGACAACATATCTAAATCTGTTTTGAATAAATTGTGTGTTGCAGTTTCAAAAATTCAATTTATTGGGGGTTTCTATTATGTAAGCTCCCCACAGTGACTTCAAAACTGAATTGGTCCTGATTTTGGCAATTTTCTTAAAAAAAAAAAAAAATGCTTCTGAAATTCTCAGCCTTCTAACGTTCTAAAACTACCAAAATGATGCCAACATGAAGTAGAGAGATGGTGAATGTTAATTAATGACTATTTGTGAGGTATCAGTACCTGTCTAAAAAGCAGAGAGATTCAAATTTAGAAAATAGTGAATTCTTCCAAAATTCTTCCAAGATTCAAAGTTATTGCCACATAAAGTGAAACATGTCAAATCCACAAAATTTTACTTGGTCGGGAAGGGGAGTAAATGGCCTGGTCTGGAAGTGGTTAAAACATAGATGAAATGCTTATAATTGTACTTCAGTATACCTACATCTGAAAAAAGATCTAAAAACACCAAAACAGCAAACCCAATCTCAAAACTTTCAGTCATGACTGTAGGCTTCAAAACAGGTAAAAAAAATAACATTGTCATCTGCTGTATTTTTGGGACTGCTATCACATGCTGGATTATTGGGTCCATTATAATGTTAGAACCTGGGTCATTTGGACCTTGGCTTTTCTGACTCAATTTAAAAATTGTAGGGTTGCCATAAATTGTACCATTGCTTTATGCTTAGCACCTGCAGATAAGAGTCGGCTTGCTCTATTATTGAAATGTCTCCTTTTTAAGGTTCACAATGAAATTCTCTAATATAGTGGCAGAAGTGGCTTCAAATCAGTGCTCTGGGATAGGGAACACGAGTGAAAGAGGTATGATTGAACGTTGATTTTTCCCAGGAATCCTGTGACCATGTGTACTTCTGCAAAGTACTTTAATTCCTCTGGGACACAAGCACAAAATTAAACAAAAGCGCTGCTGTAATCATTTATATTTAAAGGCTAACATGAAATCTATTTTGGACGAATGCATTGTTCCTTAAAGTCTGCAAGTCACATTTCCAATTTTTTTTCAAACTTTTCCTTTGCAGGTTATTTCAGGTTATTTCCATGTGCTTTGATAATGGCAACTGCTACAGTGAGGAAACGAATTTGCTTGGGTCAACTAAATCATGCATAGTTCTCCTTTGATACTTACTATCAAACAGTTACTTGTGAAAATAGTATTAGCGCTCATAAATATGCTGCTGTCCTAGAAATTATTTACTGGAGTTTTCTTAATCATGGTATTAGCATTTTATGGCCGGTGTTTGGTTTGAGCAATATGAAAGATTTGAAACATTAAATCAGACTGCTGACTTTACTGCATTATTATTTACTGCTGTCTCTACTCTTTATCATGCGTTCTCCTGTTTACAGTCTGAAGCTTGTTCTTGGCATTGTTAAGGCCGATTAGTAGTGATGCAATAAGGTTCTGCTTGGACTGTTTCATGAAAGTTCTGTCTCTCTATGTTAACAATAATTAGAGTTAATATAAATTGTCCTTACAATAAACTTTAATTTCACATGTAAATGTTTTTCTTCAGGGAGGTTACATAGCACCTTGTGTGAGAAGTCTTCTTGGTGCCCCAACACACACGTCCACAACTATTATATAGTATTAAATACACTAAATTAGGAGCATCAATTTTATAAAGTTACTTAATTTTATGTAAAAGAGAATGCAGAGCTAAAGCTTAAGGGGTATTCCCATCTGGCACATTTACGGCAAATCAGTGGGATGTCATAAATGTTCAATGGTGCAAGTCATATCTCTGGGAGGCACTCAACAATGGGGCCTCAAAGTGAATAGAGAGGAAGTCACACATGCACGGGCACCCCTCCATTCACACTATAGGACTTTCAAAAATAGCTGAGCGCTGGCTAAACTATTTTCAGTAGTCTCATAATAGTGAATGGTAGTTGTGGCGAGAGACAAAAAATGGGGAGAGGCGCTCATAGGGTGGTGGGTATCGATAATACGGTTTGTAGAAATGGATGGAGTGTGCTCACCTTTTGGTGTTGTGCTTGGGTGCGCACAACGTCCGTAGGGGCAGGTCCACAGAGAGGGAGGGGGGAGGGTCGGTGCCGCCAGTACCCGTTCGGTCCCTTTGGATGGAGTTGCCAAACACTCCTAGGGACTGTGGAGGAAGTTGTGGGTGGTTTGTGTGCTGTGTGTACTTCTTTGGCGCACAAAAGACGACCTCATTCGCGGAACGTTTAGTTTGATAGCTGTTTATTGTGCAGTAGACAACGCGTTTCAGAGTTTATAACTCCTTTCTCAAGTCTTAGGGGCGTCGGCAGCAAGAGTGGCCAGAAGGCTGGGAGCTTCTTCTGGTGCGTGCTTGCTGTGCAGGGCGCCCTGCACAATAATAGTGAATGGAGAAGACATTGTGCCTATGCAGTAGTAATGGTGCCATACCAAGCTCATTACATAAATGCTGCACCAGAGCCATGCATGCAACATAAATAAATCACGTGAACCAAGCTCATTACATAAATAATGCACCTTAACCAAATTAAGTACAACACCAAAACCAAATATCATGGTAAATATACACAGCGCCAGCTCAAAAACAGCTCAATACAGATATCATTTGCCTAGTCAGGTTGGCCCTCGCCATAAAAGTATGCAAAGATTGAAACTACAGGTGCCAGTATGGCCTGAACAGTTGTAAAGGTATGCTAGGAGTTGTAGTTTTGCAAAAGATTATGCTGCCACCCATAATCACGTTGGTGACAACAAGAGAAACTACAGTACTGAATAGATATTTACAGTACACTAGGGGATATCTCCTCAAAGTTCTTCTTTTAACTTTTCTCTCTATCCTGTTTAGACCACCATGATAAATTCTCCCTGCCACTACTTGTCTCCACTACTGCTCCCTACAGTATATATTAACACAAACTTCTCTTAGTGTCACATGCTTTGCCCCTGAATAGTCATGTCACATACTATGCCCTCTGAAAATAAAGCACCACACACAGTAGCCTTAATGGTAGTGCCCCCTATAGACAGTATAATACTCTGTGCCCTATATATAGTGTTCCCTTTATATAGTTACAGTATCTATACCCCTTATATAGTGCCAGGATCTGTGCTATCCTTTAATGGTGCTCCTTGCTCTGTGCCCTCTTTATATAGTGCCTATTTCTCTTTGTCCTCTTATATACTGCCTTCTCTTCTGTGCCCCTATAGTGCTTCATGCTCTGTGCCCCCATAGTGCCTCATGGTTTATGCCCCCCTACACCGTGTGCAGAATTATTAGGCAAATTAGTATTTTGACCACATCATCCTCTTTATGCATGTTGTCTTACTCCAAGCTGTATAGGCTCGAAAGCCTACTACCAATTAAGCATATTAGGTGATGTGCATCTCTGTAATGAGAAGGGGTGTGGTCTAATGACATCAACACCCTATATCAGGTGTGCATAATTATTAGGCAAAATGGGTCAAAAGAAGGACTTGACAGGCTCAGAAAAGTCAAAAATAGTGAGATATCTTAAAGAGGGATGCAGCACTCTTAAAATAGCAAAGCTTCTGAAGCGTGATCATCGAACAATCAAGCGTTTCATTCAAAATAGTCAACAGGGTCGCAAGAAGCGTGTGGAAAAACCAAGGCGCAAAATAACTGCCCATGAACTGAGAAAAGTCAAGCGTGCAGCTGCCAAGATGCCACTTGCCACCAGTTTGGCCATATTTCAGAGCTGCAACATCACTGGAGTGCCCAAAAGCACAAGGTGTGCAATACTCAGAGACATGGCCAAGGTAAGAAAGGCTGAAAGACGACCACCACTGAACAAGACACACAAGCTGAAACGTCAAGACTGGGCCAAGAAATATCTCAAGACTGATTTTTCTAAGGTTTTATGGACTGATGAAATGAGAGTGAGTCTTGATGGGCCAGATGGATGGGCCCGTGGCTGGATTGGTAAAGGGCAGAGAGCTCCAGTCCGACTCAGACGCCAGCAAGGTGGAGGTGGAGTACTGGTTTGGGCTGGTATCATCAAAGATGAGCTTGTGGGGCCTTTTCGGGTTGAGGATGGAGTCAAGCTCAACTCCCAGTCCTACTGCCAGTTTCCCGGAAGACACCTTCTTCAAGCAGTGGTACAGGAAGAAGTCTGCATCCTTCAAGAAAAACATGATTTTCATGCAGGACAATGCTCCATCACACGCGTCCAAGTACTCCACAGCGTGGCTGGCAAGAAAGGGTATAAAAGAAGAAAATCTAATGACATGGCCTCTTTGTTCACCTGATCTGAACCCCATTGAGAACCTGTGGTCCATCATCAAATGTGAGATTTACAAGGAGGGAAAACAGTACACCTCTCTGAACAGTGTCTGGGAGGCTGTGGTTGCTGCTGCACGCAATGTTGATGGTGAACAGATCAAAACACTGACAGAATCCATGGATGGCAGGCTTTTGAGTGTCCTTGCAAAGAAAGGTGGCTATATTGGTCACTGATTTGTTTTTGTTTTGTTTTTGAATGTCAGAAATGTATATTTGTGAATGTTGAGATGTTATATTGGTTTCACTGGTAAAAATAAATAATTGAAATGGGTATATATTTGTTTTTTGTTAAGTTGCCTAATAATTATGCACAGTAATAGTCACCTGCACACACAGATATCCCCCTAAAATAGCTAAAACTAAAAACAAACTAAAAACTACTTCCAAAAATATTCAGCTTTGATATTAATGAGTTTTTTGGGTTCATTGAGAACATGGTTGTTGTTCAATAATAAAATTAATCCTCAAAAATACAACTTGCCTAATAATTCTGCACTCCCTGTATAGTGTGTCTCATACTATAACCACTTCTGACAAGACCTGCATCTGTGGAATGCCACCTGCATCACAAAAAAGCTCTACATGGCAGGGCAGAGAACTACTAGTTACCTGCCTCACCATTCTGCACTTTTTGTGATGTAGGTGGCAAGACATCGTCTCTCCACCTGTGACATTCCTCAAATAAAGGCCTGCCAGAAGTGGCTAGACTGGCATCTGCAGATGTGCATCTGCATCACAAAACGAGTGCTGATTGGTGGGACGGGGAACCGATGGTTCCCTTGTTCCACCAGCTCTGAGGCAAATGCATACCTCCTAATTTTTGAAAAGCCCATGGAGGGAACCTTGGTCCCTCTTTACAGTAGTTATGCCCCCTTATGACCCTCCCATTAAGAATGCCCTGTTAGTGTCCTCATGCAGTAGTTATGCCCTGAAAGTGTATTTATTATATATCAATATATATAGAAGGATGTTAGCTAGACTTTAATACATTTATATTCACAAAATTGTGGTATTATAGGAGTATATTTATGTGAATTTAACTACCAATAGGTGAGAGTATGAGGAAGATATAGAGCCAGCGGCAAAAGATAATAATTTTTGTTTCCTTTCTCTCAAAACCATAATTTAGTGCGTTATATGCGTGAAACATGTAAGTTAGGGGGAGCATTTATTTTAAACCTCAAGTTTCTACAATTCCAGGGCCCGCTCCAGGTTTATGTGGGCCCTTGGGCAATAAAGTCTCAGTGGGCCCCCTTGTGGCAGTTTGCACGGCGCTTACAACAGTGAAACTGCATGTATTATACAGTATAATGCTCTTTCTAATTTTCGTTCAGTAGTTATATAAAAAAACTGACTTTTATAATATGTAAATTACCTCTCTACCAGCAAGTAGGGCGGCTACTTGCTGGTAGCAGCCGCATCCTCCTTTCATAATGACGCCCCCTCCTCATGTTGATTGACAGGGCCAGCGAACGCGCTCGTCCACTGACTGGCCCTGTCTGCGTTCAAAATCTCGCGCCTGCGCCGTACCGGTCTTCAGTTGGCGCAGGCGCACTGAGTGGAGGACGCTCGCTCGGCCACTCCAACCTCATTGCGCCTGCGCTGATGATGTCACATCTACACCCGGCGCAGGCGCACTGAGGATGGAGCGGCCGAGCGAGCGTCCTCCTATCAGTGCGCCTGCGCCGGCTGAAGATCGGTACGGCGAAGGTGCGAGATTTAAAACGCAGACAGGGCCAGTCAGAGGACGAGCGCGTTCGCTGGCCCTGTCAATCAACATGAGGAGGGGGCGTCATTATGAAAGGAGGATGCGGCTGCTACCAGCAATAGCCGCTCTACTTGCTGGTAGAGAGGTAATTTACATATTATAAAAGTCAGTTTTTTGATATAACTACTGAACGAAAATTAGAAAGAGCATTATATATTGATATATCGCAGTATAAGGAATTTAAGTAGCCCCAAAAAAAAAAAAGAGTTTAGTTGTATGTCAGATATATGTCACACTGAGGGCTCCATTATGATGCTTTTGACTCCACATAAGATGTAATATAGACACCATATTCCAGTACTACAGTTTTCCTGGAAATCTTTTGATAGAACAAATATTTTGTTTATTTTGTTGGATTTTGTTTAATTCTGTTTATTACATAATACATGTCAGTTATTGTGTTATATTCTTCCTTTGGTACAAGTATATGATTATTTTGTCTTGTTTTATTATTATTTAATCTTTAGTGTCTGATGAAGGCCTGCGAGACGAAAACGTTAACACATATATTGCCGCTTGCTGATTTTTCTGAAATAAAAAGAAACACACGCTAATCAAGATATAAATTTGCTGTGGTCTTTTACTATAGGTACATTGGGCAGTGGAATACCTCCCCAAGGGTTCTTTCGCATCTAGGTTTTGTAAATCTGCTAGTCTGTGTCTGAGGAACAGACTACCAGAGTTCCCATATCTGACATATCCGGACACTGCGTAATTCCATTCAATATAGGAGTACAGATATTCTAAATTCCCTACTGGAATTATCTCTACAGCAAGTAGTTGAGGAGCCATCCCGGAAGGAGGCCATTTTAGATTTAGTATTCACAAATGGGAATTTGGTATCTGATATTACTGTAGGGGAAAGCTTGGGATCTAGTGATCACCAGTCAGTGTGGTTTACTATAAGTACAGTGACTGATTCACACCACACAAAAACAAAAGTTTTAGATTTTAGAAAAACTGACTTTTCTAAAATTAGATTAGTGGTATACGAGTCCCTATCAGATTGGAACGGTTTCAATGGAGTCCAGGAGAAATGGGACTAATTAAAAGTGGCACTATTGAAGGCAACAGAAAATTGCATTAGGCTTGTCAGTAAAAGCAAAAAAAGGAAGAGACCACTGTGGTACTCAGCAGAAGTGGCTAAAATCATCAAAAACAAAAAGATAGCATTTAGTAATTATAAAAAAAACAACAACACAAGGATGACAGGCAAATTTATAAGATTAGGCAGAGAGAGGCCAAACAAGTTATAAGAGCTTCTAAAGCACAGGCAGAAGAGAAATTAGCTCAGTCAGTGAAAAAAGGCGATAAGACATTCTTCAGATACATAAATGAAAAAAGGAAACTAAAACAAGGAATTACCAAATTAAAAACAAAAGAAGGAAGGTATATGGAAGAAGATAAAGAACTAGCTGACTGCCTCAATTAATACTTCTGTTCAGTATTTACAAAGGAAAATGAAGGAAAAGGACCTCAGTTAGGAATGAAGACTAATGAATCTTTTGATGCATGTGTCTTTACAGAGGAAGAGGTTCTATGTCAGCTGTCTAAAATTGATACAAATAAGTCACAGGGGCCTGATCGAATACACCCAAATCTATTAAAAGAGCTCAGCGGTGAACTAGCAAAACCATTAACAGATTTATTTAACCAATCACTGGTAACAGGAGTCGTCCCAGAAGATTGGAAATTAGCAAATGTTGTGCCCATTCACAAGAAAGGTAGTAGGGAGGAATCGGGCAACTATAGGCCAGTAAGCCTGACATCAATAGTGGGGAAATGAATGGAAACCATACTTAGGGTCCATTCACACGTCCGTTGTTTCTTTCCTGATCTGTTCCATTTTTTGCGGAACAGATCTGGACCAGTTCTGTACCCATTCATTTTCAATGGGTCCTGGAAAAAATCGGACAGCACAATGTGTGTTGTCCGTTTCCGTTGTTCCGTTCCGCATGTTCGAAAAAATATAAAACTTGTCCTATTCTTTTCCGCAAAAATCGGATCCTGGACCAATACAAAGTCAATGGATACGCAAAAAATGGAAGACATTCGTATGTCATTACGTATGTCATCAGTTTTATGCGGATTCCGTTCCTGGAAATTAAATGGCACCTGAAGTAACAAATAACTAGACTTTTATTCACTTTTTTTTTTTTTTTCAAAGAAATCCAAACAAATTTATTTGCTTATTGAAATTTATACATGTTTCCGTATGACGGATGACATACGGAAACATTTTCAGGAACAACGGATCCGCAAAAAACGGACCGAAAATCGGGATATAGAAAAATACTGACGTGTGAATGTAGCCTAAAGGAGAGGATTGTGGAACATCTCAAAATCCCATGGATTGAAAGATGAAAAACAGCATGGGTTTACTTCAGGGAGATCATGTCAAATTAATCTTATTGTTTTTTTTGATTGGGTGACTAAAATAATAGATGGAGGAGGTGCAGTAGACATCGTTTATCTAGACTTTAGTAAGGCTTTTGATACTGTCCCACATAGAAGGCTTATCAATAAATTGCAGTCTCTGGGCTTGGACTCCCATATTGTGGAATGGATTAGGTAGTGGCTGAGGGACAGACAACAGAGGGTTGTAGTCAATGGAGTATATTCAGACCATGGTCTTGTTACCAGTGGGGTACCTCAGGGATCTGTTCTGGGACCCATATTGTTTAATATCTTTATCAGCGAAATTGCAGAAGGCCTCGATGGTAAGGTGTGTCTTTTTGCTGATGACACAAAGATTTGTAACAGGGTTGATGTTCCTGGAGGGATACACCAAATGGTAAAGGGTTTAGGAAAACTAGAGGAATGGTCAAAAATCTGGCAACTAAAATGTTATGTTGATAGGTGCAAGATAATGCACCTGGGGCGTAAAAACCCAAGAGCAGAATATAAAATCAGTAATACAGTCCTAACCTCAGTATCTGAGGAAAGGGATTTAGGGGTCATTATTTCAGAAGACTTAAAGGTAGGCAGACAATATCATAGAGCAGCAGGAAATGCTAACAGAATGATTGGGTGTATAGGGAGAGGAATTACCAGTAGAAAGAGGGAGGTGCTCATGCCGCTCTACAGAGCACTAGTGAGACCTCATTTGGAGTATTGTGCGCAGTACTGGAGACCATATCTCCAGAAGGATATTGATACTTTGGAGAGAGTTCAGAGAAGAGCTACTAAACTGGTACATGGATTGCAGGATAAAACTTACCAGGAAAGATTAAAGGACCTTAACATGTATAGCTTGGAAGAAAGACGAGACAGAGGGGATATGATAGAAACCTTTAAATACATAAAGGGAATCAACAAGGTAAAAGAGGAGAGAATATTTAAAAGAAGAAAAACTGCTACAAGAGGACATAGTTTTAAATTAGAGGGGCAAAGGTTTAAAAGTAATATCAGGAAGTATTACTTTACTGAGAGAGTAGTGGATGCGTGGAATAGCCTTCCTGCAGAAGTGGTAGCTGCAAATACAGTGAAGGAGTTTAAGCATGCATGGGATAGGCATAAGGCTATCCTTCATATAAGATAGGGCCCGGGGCTAATCATAGTATTCAGTATATTGGGCAGACTAGATGGGCCAAATGGTTCTTATCTGCCGACACATTCTATGTTTCTATAATATAATGCAGTGGTATTTCTCTGTCAGAAAGCCAGCATTTATACTGGAAATCTGCCGGATTCCCATCAGATACATTGTAGTGAATGGGAACCCCGCGCTGCCCTGCTATGTCATGTATTTTCTGGTTATGCTGGATATAGTAACTCCAGTAGTCTGCTCCTCTGCCTGAATGGACTAATGCAGGCATGCTCAACCTGCGGCCCCTAGCTGTTGTAAAACTACAACTCCCAGAATGCCCTGCTGTAGGCTGATAGCTGTAGGATGTTCAGGCATGCTGGGAGCTGTCGTTTTGCAACAGCTGGAGGGCCACAGGTTGAGCATGCCTGGACTAATGGATATACAAAATGCAGATTTGAACCCTGCCTTAGTTATGTATACTTGATAACTGTGTATGGAGAGGTAATTAGCAATGGTTGATACATTTCCTTTAGTGGACAGTTTGTATCGTGGAAATTCTAGCCATAGCTATATGCTATTAATTAATACACAGTAGCAAACTAACATGGAACTAAGACTACTTTCACAATAGTGTTTTTGCTGGATCTAGCAGGGTTCAGCAAAAACGCTTCTGTTACTTCTGTTACTGATACTACAACCATCTGCATCCGTTATGAACGGATTCGGTTGTATTATCTTTAACATTTCCAAGACGGATCCGTCATGAAATCTATTGAAAGTCAATGGAGGACGGATACGTTTTATTTTGTGGCAGATTGTGTAAGAGAAAATGGATCCGTCCCCATTGACTTGCATTGGGGGTCATGCCGGATCTGTCTTGCTCCGCAAATATACTACATATAGATTGGATGCCATTTTTTTACCTGAAGTGTTCCATTAATTCTTTTTGCAATAGCTTACTTTTTGATGGCAGACAGTTTGGGTCCTCAGTTTACAGTGACATATTTTTGCTTTGTAAGTGTTGCCCTATAGCATAATGTATTACCATTGGTAATTAAAATGTGATTTACAAAAATTTTTTTTTTTAAATGTCCCCCCAAAAATAAATACAAGCTTTCATGCAGCCACATCAATGAAAAAAAAAAAAATTGTTATAGCTACTAAAATACAGAAAAATAGGGCCATTATGACCTATACAGCTAGGGTCATTAAGAGGTTAAGCACTTTTGTTTCTAAAGCCTCCCATGTTACTTAGTTCTATCAAGGTGGATTTTCTTCTCTCTTGTACAAAAGATATGTTTTGTGTTTGGCATTTACAGATCAAAATCCTGTGCTGTAATTTTTTTCCCAAGCCTCCTGTTTTTCCTCTGCTATACGATCAGACACAAATATGGCTAATGCATTTCAATGATAGCTGTTAGGTGACCATCAAACACAACAAATATGCAGTAAAATATTACTTTCAAAATGTCTTAAAATGACTTACGTTGAAACATTTTGGATATATCTTGAGTCATTGTGATAAATAAGCTCAAGTTTAAATTCTTGATCTACTTTCATCTATGATGACCAGGCAAAGCGTTAATATGTTTCTTCTTCCATCTATAGTTTGTATTACTCTTGGCATCTTCACTCAAGAAAAGGCGAAATTGTAGATTCCCTCCTTTATTTCACTACGTAACAATGGTTAGGTTTATATTAGATATTTTCAAACAAGCTTTGAATCCAAAGGCGTTGCATGCTCGACTGGATCCTGTGAAATGGCATTGCGAAAGTAGGACATGTCTGGGTAGTTTGTGTCAGCTTACAGTTCTTTCTCCTCCGCTGTATTTCTACCTCCAGCTGCTCTAATGTATTTTTGGAAGAAGATTCAAAGCTTTAGTTGTCCACCTATAAGAAAAGTGGAAGTCACTTGCTATTCTCAGGCAGATATTACTTGTGGAGTGGATTGAGCGACTGAATTCAAACTCAATCAGCGCATAAAATTGATTTTCTTATTACTTTCCATTTACTTTGTAAGTCGATAAAGCGGATTACACAGAACATAATGGAGCATAAGATTTCACAGCATCTGCATATTTACTTAGTCGAAATAAACACATATCCTTTGTGTACAGAGGAGCGCACCATAGTTGAAATAGAAAGCGCTGCTAACAATAATGATATATACAAATCAATATTTCTGTCTGCAGAAAGTATGTGATGTAATATATCGATCCAACACAATGGGGTTTGTTGTTTCTTTTTAACTGAGCCTACTACCTGTGTCTTTACATCTCCATTATACATTATGGGTATTGAAATGATCCCACTGCTTGGAGAGTCCATACAACATCAAATCAATGAAAATTATACTACATTTACAACACAGAGATTCCCAAAACAAGTCATGGTGAGTGTTTTATTATGGATCACAGCTATCACTATGCCATTGCTCTAGGACCTGAAAGGCAACATCAAAGTACATTGGATCTGGAGCCAAAAACATGATTTATATTTATAAACATATTTAAAAGCCACATAGAGGGAATATACATTTATATTGATAGATAATCATCATTCACAATCATATTCATCAGCTCTGTACAAAGAATTTAAATGTAAGTGAATACATATGACTGCTGTTATTCAAGAGCTCACAAAAAATGACTGGTGCATGCTCCAACCCAATTCACAATATAAAGAAGAACTCTAGACTCCAGGATTTTTTTTTTTTAAATGCTAGTAATTGTTTATTGAAGAACCTTCTTCTTATATGATATATATGTGTTTGGCTCTCAAGGAGTAAACAAATGACAGCCAAATCGTAACATAGTAACATAAAATTTCTTCCTGACTACAATCAGGCAATCAGAATAACTCCCTGGATCAACGACCCCTCTCTAGTAGCTATATCCTGTAATATTATTACACTCCAGAAATACATCCAGGCCCCTCTTGAATTCCTTTATTGTACTCACCATCACCACCTCCTCAGGCAGAGAGCTCCATAGTCTCACTGCTCTTACCGTAAAGAATCCTCTTCTATGTTTGTGTACAAACTTTCTTTCCTCCAGATGTAGAGGATGTCCCCTCGTCAGTCACAGTCCTGGGGATAAATAGATGATGGGAGAGATCTCTGTACTGACCCCTGATATATTTATACATGGTTATTTGACCTCCCCTTAGGTGTCTTTTTCTAAAGTAATTAACCCTAATTTTGATAATCCTTCTGGGTTCCTGTAGTCCCCCCATTCCAGTTATTACTTTAGTTGCCCTCCTAATAACCCTCTCCAGCTCTGCTATGTCTGCCTTGTTCACAGGAGCCCAGAACTGTACACAGTACTCCATGTGTGGTCTGACTAGTGATTGGCAAAGTGTCAAGACTATGTTCTCATCACGGCATCTATGCCCCTTTTGATGCAACCCGTTATCTTATTGGCCTTGGCAGCGGCTGCCTGACACTGGTTTCTACATCTTAGTTTGCTATTTATTAAATTTCCTAGGTCCTTTTCCATGTCAGTGTTACCCAGTGTTTTACCATTTAGTATGTACTGGTGACTTGCATTATTCCATCCCATGTGCATAACCTTACATTTGTCAGTGTTAAACCTCATCTGCCACTTCTCTGCCCAAGCCTCCAATCTATCCAGATCCATCTGTAGCAGTATATTGTCCTCTTTCATGTTAATTACTTTACACAGTTTAATGTCATCTGCAATAATTTATATTTTACTGTGCAAGCCTTCTACAAGATCATTAATAAATATATTGAAGAGAATAGGGCCCAATACTGACCCCTGAGGTACTCCACTAGTGACAGTGACCCAATCTGAGTGTGTACAGTTAATAACCACCCTCTGTTTTCTATCACTCAGCCAGTTACTTACCCACTTACAGACATTTTCTCCAAGTCCAAGCTTTCTCATTTTATATACTAACCTTCTATGTGGCACTGTATGAAATGCTTTGGAGAACTCAAGATATATTACATCCATTAGCTTGTCATGGTGAAGTCTAGAACTTACCTCCCATAGAAACTGATTAAATTAGTTTGACATGACCGATCCCTCATGTAGCCATGGTGATATGGTGTTATTCACAGCATCTCTTAGAAAACCCTTCAAACAGTTTACCCAAAACAGTATGGCTGAGTAACCTATTTGCAATAAAAATAATAATAAAAATAAGAAGAATTTATATTGCGCCAACATATTCTGCATTGCTTTACAATTCAGAGGTTTATATATAAACAGTCATAAATAACATAGCAACAGACAAATCAATAATTAGAATAAGATGAATGAGGTCCCTGCTGCTTTCCTATGATGGGAAAGGGGTGACACAAAAGGTAAAAGTAATTGTTTTGCACAATGGTCCAGCCCTCTTGGGAAAATAGGGGAGTAGATATATAGGGGAGTAGATATAAAGCTGCATGAGCGAGTCACCAAACGATATCTGTAGTGCTTTTGGATACATCAGTGCGGTGGAGAGTTTGGTGGAGGATCAGCTTCAGGAAATGATAAATGCGCTATATATGGAGAGGAGTTCATGGGATGTGATAGGCTACCCTAAAAAGATGTGCTTTTAGGGAGC
Organism: Bufo bufo; assembly: GCF_905171765.1. Lineage (NCBI taxonomy): Eukaryota > Metazoa > Chordata > Amphibia > Anura > Bufonidae > Bufo > Bufo bufo. The sequence continues at coordinate 714,289,074 of NC_053390.1, read as the reverse complement.
GCCGTAAACTGTGTGTATTTTGATTTAACCTAATTTCTTGGGGTAGGGCATTCCAAAGAACTGGTGCAACTCGGGAGAAGTCTTGGAGTGAGAGATTCAGATTATGGTGGATGTCAGTCGTTTGCAGAGTGTAGAGCATGGGTATGGAGGTAAACAGAGATGAGGGAAAAAATGTAGGGTGTGCAGCACTGTGGAGAGCTTTGTGGGTGAGAACAAGCAGTTTAAATTGGATTCTATACTGTATGGGAAACCAGTGCAATGACTGGCACAAAGTGGAGGCATCCGACAGATAGGTGACCCTGGCTGCTGCATTAAGGATATATTGGAGAGTGGAAAGTCTAGTGAGGGGGAGACCAATCAATAGTGAGTTACAGTAATTGCGGCAGGAATGGCTCAGGGCGACAATGAGAGTTTTTGTTGTTTTGATAGTGAGAAAGGGGCAGATTTTAGAGATTTTTTTGAGGTGCAGGCGACATAAGTAGGCGAGAGATTGAATATAGGGGGTGAAGGAAAGATCAGTGTCAAACATAACACAGAGACAGCAGGTGTGCTGATTAGGCGTGATTGTAGTGCCAAACACTGAATGGATATATCTGGTTTAGGTAGGTTAGCAGATGGAAAGGACACAAGAAGTTCAGTTTTTTAAAGATTCAGTTTCAGATAGAGAGAGGGCTTGATGTTAGAGAAGGCTTGATGTTAGAGACGGCGGAAAGACAGTCACTGGTGTTCTGTAATACAGCAGGAGTGATGTCAGGGGATGAAGTGTATAGTTGTGCGTCATTAGCATAGATATGGTATTGGAAACCAAATCTGCTGATGGTCTGTGCAGTTGGGGCTGTCTAGAGAGAGAAGAGAAGAGGACCTAGGACTGAACCCTGAGGAACCCCAACAGCAAGAGTGAGAGGAGAAGAAGTGGAGCCAGTGAATGATACAATGAAATAGCGGTCAGAGAGACATGAAGAAAACCAGGAGATGACAGTGTCCTTTAGGCCGATAGATTGGAGCATGGTGAGTAGGAGATGGTGGTCTACAGTGTCAAAAGCTGCAGAGAGGTCAAGGCAAATGAGCAGAATGAGCTGTCACAATGGATTAGATCACTCAGCCTTTGCACTATATCATATAGATAGCTATAAATGTATTTCAGTATTTACAGCATATACATACTTTTATTACTAAGGGTACTTTCACACTTGCGTCAAAGTTTTCGGGTATTGAGTTCCCTCCAAGAGGCTCAATACCGGAAAAAACTGATCAGTTTTGACCTAATGCATTCTGAATGGAAAGCAATCCGTTCAGGATGCATGAGGATGTCTTCAGTTCAGTCCTTTTACGGTATTTGGACAGAGAAAAAACCGCAGCATGCTGCATTTTTCTCTCAGGCCAAAAATCCTGAACACTTGGCGGAATGCTGGATCCGGCATTTTTTCCCATTTTTTCCCATGTATTTGTGCTGGATACGGCATTAAAATTGCCACATTGACGGATCCGGTCTTCCTGTCTGCGCATGCGCAGACATTTAAAAATGTTTAAAAAATTCCAGATACGTTTTTCCAGATGACACCGCAGAGACGGATCCGGTATTGCAATGCATTTGTGAGACGGATCCGCATCCAGATCCATCTACATATGGTTCCCGTTTGCATACAGGTTGCCGAAACTGCCTACCGGAATCCAGCAACGCAAGTGTGAAAGTACCCTAAGACTTCAGGTATACAAACAAGCCAGAGCCAAATTCCTGGTAAGCTAATAAGACCACGTTAAGATATAACAACAGCAAAATAATGAAATGGGGTTTATAACCCACCACCCCCTCACCCCCACCCACACATAGCAAACAGAGTTAATGTGGAAATCAGAGCTTGTGGTGGATATTCAAATTCATAGCATGCTCATTATTTTTTGGTAATGTTTCTTTGTGGTGGTACATACTGTCTTCGTGTTTCAGAGCATTCTCCCCTTCCCTTGGTCTTTGAAGAACAGCATGATCCTACTTGATAGACAATCATAAATTTACTTGCTCCTCCACCAATTCTTAGAGTCCTCATGATATATCCCCCATTAATCCCCCACCCCTATCCCCTCCAAACAGGTGCAATTCCGAATGCTTCCTACCACCTGCATGCTCAGTATCTACAGCATTAGCATCAGCTCAAATATATAATTTAACCAGTTGCATGAAAAGCTTTAATGGCAGAGTTTGTTTTCTTTATTTTATTATTTGTACTCCCCTTAAATGTATATGGTGATGTACAGTATATGGTCTCCTAGTCTGCATACCTGTTGCCCTTTCCCTACGACCACTTTTTCATAAAAATAAAAAAAAATGGGTAACTTTGCTGTGGCGAAAATAACCTCGCCACTGGGTTTTGGAGGGGCCTGTTTACCAGCCTCCTGCCTCAGGATTATGGCCCATACTAACTTTAAAGGAGAAAACAGACCGGCCGCACAGCTTAAATCTGTGGAACTGTTTTGGGCAGGAAAGCAATGCTTGCGGTCGGCCAAATGTGACTTCCATGGAATTCGGGAACCCCTGCTCGGATCTGGGTGATTTTTGGATATGTTGTTCACCCAGATCAGAGCTATCCATGGATGTATACATTATGGGGATATCTGGGGTTTTGAGGTGTGTGACAGAACCATCTGTCTTTGGAATTGTATTGTATGTTACGTGAGGGTACCCAGATAGCTAATTTTATTGTATTCGTGTAGTCTGAGTGCCATTCACCTAATAATATGCACTCAGACTTGAGCTATCTGGGGATATGTTAAATGTCCGTGTTTACTGTAAGGGTTGTGACATTGTATGTTTAAATGGTGATTTCTGTCCTGTTGTCCCCACATGTGTATTGGCGATTTCCCTTTGTCCTGAGAGATAATTGAATTACTCCTCGGGTGTCTCCAGGGCAGAGAGGAGGAAACCATGATGCATTGTGGGGATGTACTGTGTCTGTGTATCCTGAATTGCTGCATATCTGTCCTGTGTCACAGTCTTCCATCTGGTCCCCTAGGGGAGTGTCCACCAGATGGGGACCTGCATAAATACGAGCGGGTAGCCCTCAATAAAGAGTTGCTGTTTTACACTCAACATAGAGCCTCGTCTCATGTGTGTGGGGATTGCTATACGTGTATACTCCCCTGGCTATTACTCCTAGCTCTTGTAAGAGCTGCTCCTGTTCCTGGTTCCTGTGGTGGTATCGTGTCGAGCGGAGTGCTTGGAGTCCTCGGGAGGCACTGGGAGCATTTATCAACGGAGGTACCCGGTCGGGGTGCCAGGAGATCCGTTACATTTGCAAATGCATTGTGTAACACCCCAGAGATGTGTTACTACACGCCTCTACCCCGCTACTGTCTTTTAAGAGCCTTTACACTGTCATCTGATGTAATTTACATTATGTCTTCACAAATGTGCATGTAAACCTATGTTAAATTCCATTTCCTTGTAATTTTCCATGTTGACCAGCAGGTGGCAGCAATGCATTGGACAGGTACTAGTCCTAGTTTAGTATATCTAAGCTGGAATGGATTATTCCAGCTTAGCTCCCCCTCTGTGGAGGTGTGGACTGTTCCCACATCCTGCACTATGGGAGGAGAAGGAAGTTGAGTCAATGTGTGCCAGCCACCCCTGTTGGGGAAGGCTGTGTAATAGAGTTCAGGAGTCCTCCTGTATAGGGAAGAAAGCCAGGATCTTGTCTCGGCTGAGACATTGATCAAATACCCAGACTGAGACCTTCAGCCTCAGCTGGATGACAAGAAAGCAGACAACCTCCAGAGTTCCAGGACGAAAGCATTCCCTGAGAGCCTATCTGTGAGTCAAGTCCAGAGACCTAGGAGAAGCCATATCCTCCTCAGCTAGTCTGTCCCCACAAAGCAGAAAATATAGAGAAGCGCAGAAGATAAATTCCTGCCACAGTTACAGAGCTACTAAGCAGACGTCTTATCCTGCAAGCTCCAGATTTATAGTGCAGAAGATTTATTCCTGCCAACCATTGCCAAAACCTGCTGGGACCAAAGACCAAAGCTGTATTCTGTTTGGATTCAAGTTATCTTTAGTAAAGAAAAATGTGAACTTCATCTAAAGGTCTGGATATCATTTCTGCTACAAAATTCTTCTAATACTCTTACTATCACTACACTCAAATTTATTGCAAGTGAGCCAGGAGCCAGGAGTCCAGCCGTACCCAGGTAGGAGACACCGTTGACACAATTATCACCACCTATAGAGACATTATAGGCCATTACACCACTCTGGCATTCCTAACCTGGGACGTGCATTATAACACCTTGGAAGGGCCCTGTTATAGTACCCTGCGCATGCTGCAATTGGCGTCATAAACAAACTATAGACTATGACCTACACCTGACCCAGTCATTGCATAATTTTGCGTCAGCATATACCCGTATCCTGCTCACTGCAATTGTATTACTTACTGAATCGTGTACTTCTGCCAGTGTAGCCACACTTCAGAGTGCAAATCACCCGTGATCTGGTGGTTGTGTTTTGGAAAGTTCTTTGCACCTGTCATGGAAGCAGGGCCGGTTTTAGAAAAAGTGTGACCCTGAGCAAAATTAAATACAGTGCTGATCTCTAGTGCTTCCAGAGCCATTACTTCGTCTTAAAAGATCAGGGGCACAGGCAACAAGACATATATGCAAGCATGAAAAAAATGTTAGTCAACATATCCCAATGCTCAGGTGCACTTTGCAGTGGCTGAAAGCACAAAAGCAAAAACAAACACAATGCAACGGCACTATGCAGACACAAATAATACTATAGTGCCATACTCACTCAGATTTTGTGCTTTCAGCCATGGTGACGTGCACCTGCACACTGGGATGTGCTGACTCATCCCCATATCTTTCTTTGCAGTCTACATTGGAGGCATGGCTGACTCCATTGGTACAAAGCTGTATTCGGCTCTCCCTGTATTTATTGGAGGCCATTTGGCACCAGGAGAGGTAAAATACATAGTGGGCTTAGCATGCTTAGCATGCAGGTGGAACCTGCATTCCCTGATTTTAATGGAGGCCGGTATGGCACCAGTGGATGTAGTATTTAGTGTACATTCCTATCCTAAAGAGATAACCTTGTCGTTGGCGGACAGGCACAAATGATTTTGTACAAAATGTATTTGCCAAAAATCTCACATTTATAAGGTAGCATGAGCATTAGTACATTTTCTATAGTGATTATGGCATGACTGTATTTACTTTATTATTTGTGTCTGCAGAGTGCTGTTGTATTGTTTGTTTTTGCTTTTGAACAAATCACATATCCCTCCTATACAAGGCCCAAATAGTTCTGGCATGGAAAGACCACTACAATTACCACTCAGTGGCAACTCATTATTATTACCATTCTGTTAATGTCACATAGCCTAGGCTAAGCTGCGAGAAGGTCACCGGACTCCCAGACGGGTGTTGGATCCCCACCAATCTTATCTCAGATCCCAACAAAAAATCTTAGATAACCCTTTTAAACTGTCACACAAGGCATGTTCGGCTGACAATATACTAATGTGTATAGGGAGCTTAACCCCTTAGGGACACAGCCTTATTTCACCTCAAGGACCAGGCCATTTTTTGCAAATCTGACCAGTGTCACTTTAAGTGCTGATAACTTTAAAACGCTTTGACTTATCCAGGCCATTCTGAGATAGTTTTTTTGTCACATATTGTACTTCATGACACTGGTAAAATGAAGTAAAAAAAATATTTTTTTTTCCATAAAAAAAATCCAGAATTTACCCAAAATTTGGAAAAATTTGAAAATTTCAAAGTTTCAGTTTCTCTACTTCTGTAATACATAGTAATACCCCCCAAAATTGTGATAGCTTTACATTCCCCTTATGTCTACTTCATGTTTGAATTATTTTGGGAATGATATTTAATTTTTTGGGGATGTTGCAAGGCTTAGAAGTTTAGAAGCAAATCTAGAATTTTTTCAGAAATTTACAAAAACCCCATTTTTAGGGACCACTACAGCTCTGAAGTCACTTTGCGAGGCTTACATAATAGAAACCACCCAAAAATGACCCCATTCTATAAACTACACCTCTCAAGGTATTCAAAACTGATTTTACAAACTTCGTTAATCCTTTAGGTGTTGCACAAGAGTTATTGGCAAATGGGGATGAAATTTGAGAATTTCATTTTTTTGCCTAATTTACCATTTTAACCCATTTTTTCCACTAACAAAGCAAGGGTTAACAGCCAAACAAGACTGTATCTTTATTGCCCTGACTCTGCCGTTTACAGAAACACCCCATATGTGGGCGTAAACTACTGTACGGCCACACAGCGGGGCGTAGAGTGAAAGGTGCGCCGTTTGGTTTTTGGAAGGCAGATTTTGCTGGACTGGTTTATTTACACCTCATTTGAAGCCCCCCTGATGCACCCCTAGAGTAGAAACTCCATGAAAGTGACCCCATCTAAGAAACTACACCCCTCAAGGTATTCAAAACACATTTTACAAACTTTGTTAACCCTTTAGGTGTTGCACAAGATTTAATGGAAAATAGAGATACAATTTCAAAATTTCACTTTTTTGGCAGATTTTCCATTTTCATATTTTTTTTCTAGTTACAAAGCAAGGGTTAACAGCCAAACAAAACTCATTATTTATGGCCCTGATTCTGTAGTTTACAGAAACACCCCATATGTGGTCGTAAACTGCTGTACGGGCACACGGCAGGGCGCAGAAGGAAAGGAATGCCATACGGTTTTTGGAAGGCAGGTTTTGCTGGACTGGTTTTTTTGACACCATGTCCCATTTGAAGCCCCCCTGATGCACCCCTAGAGTAGAAACTCCAAAAAAGTGACCCCATTTTAGAAACTACGGGATAAGGTGGCAGTTTTGTTGGTACTAGTTTAGGGTACATATGATTTTTGGTTGCTCTATATTACACTTTTTGTGCGGCAATGTAACAAGAAATAGTAACAGTATTAAGGATGGTATAATAAGATGAATTGTCACAATAGTTTTTAAGTAAAGAGCATTTTGTGAAAAAGGAGTGACTTGTTAAAAATACCTTTAATAAATATAAGAGTGGGTATAGGTATATATATACCAACTGTGAAGGAACTACGTTGGCTGAGATTACTCAGTAGGGGAGTAGTGGCCCCTTAAACAAGAAAAACATACATAATGACACGGTAACCATTAAGATGAATAGGTACGGGAAATTAATTATTAATTTCTGGCCTGGTGTGTATAGGGCTAGGAACATGAACCAACTACCCCTAGAGTCCCTAGAGGTCTGCTGTGCCCAGGGTGGCCCCCTAATGGTGGAGGTTCCCTGTCCCCGTACCTAATGCTAACCGGTCCCTGGAAATCCCTACAAAGGAAATTAATATAAAAACTCCAGGATAGACAATATAAAGAATAACAGGAGCTCAATGTAGATGTCTGTCACCGTTACTCTCTAAAGAACCAAATCTGTTGGTCACTATTGGTTCCCAACACTAAGGGTCACCAATAATCCCCGACGCGTTTCGCCTAATAACTTATTAGGTTCATCAGGGGGTAAAATGAATTGTGGTACTTAGCTTTGTGACCAGATACAAAGACCACGATAGTTATTTCACTGCTGGTCCCCAAAAGAAGAAAATGGACCTCTTTCATCCAGCTCATTGGTGCAGGTGGGAGAAATGGGGGTCTGTCCAGACAGAGGGTCGGGCTTTCTGGGTCCAAAGGCCTCCCGCACCGCCCGCAACCCTCCCCATGCACCTCCCACTGGGATAAAATCACTCAGGGGTGCAGGGGGGGGGGGGATACAGATATATTTTCGGCATACTAACGTTTCTGATCCCCACGGTCAGGGACCGTGGGGATCAGAAACTGCAGAAAGCGCAGCAAACCGCAGGTCTGAATTGACCTGCGGTTTGCTGCGATCGCCGACATGGGTGGGTCACGGGACTCTCCCGCGCATTTAGCCTAGGTGCCTGCTCAATGATTTAAGCAGGCACCGGGTACCGAAAACTGCCAGCCGCACGGCAGTGCTCGAAAATACACAGGGCATATATGTACGCCCTGTGTCCTTAAGTACCAGGACATAAGGGCGTACCTGTACGCCTATGTCCTTAAGAGGTTAAGGGCCATTACCCCCACCTGTTCCATCCCAAGAAAACAGCAAAGGTGATCCAGAACCTTCAGAACAGACATACACGGTGTGTATATATATATATATATATATATATATATACACTCACCTAAAGAATTATTAGGAACACCTGTTCTATTTCTCATTAATGCAATTATCTAGTCAACCAATCACATGGCAGTTTCTTCAATGCATTTAGGGGTGTGGTCCTGGTCAAGACAATCTCCTGAACTCCAAACTCAATGTCAGAATGGGAAAGAAAGGTGATTTAAGCAATTTTGAGCGTGGCATGGTTGTTGGTGCCAGACGGGCCGGTCTGACTATTTCACAATCTGCTCAGTTACTGGGATTTTCACACACAACCATTTCTAGGGTTTACAAAGAATGGTGTGAAAAGGGAAAAACATCCAGTATGCGGCAGTCCTGTGGGCAAAAAGGCCTTGTGGATGCTAGAGGTCAGAGGAGAATGGGCCGACTGATTCAAGCTGATAGAGGAGCAACGTTGACTGAAATAACCACTCGTTACAACCGAGGTATGCAGCAAAGCATTTGTGAAGCCACAACACGCAAAACCTTGAGGCGGATGGGCTACAACAAATAGGAAAAAGAGGCTACAATTTGCACGAGCTCATCAAAATTGGACTGTTGAAGACTGGAAAAATGTTACCTGGTCTGATGAGTCTCGATTTCTGTTGAGACATTCAAATGGTAGAGTCCGAATTTGGCGTAAACAGAATGAGAACATGTATCCATCCTCTGATGGCTACTTCCAGCAGGATAATGCACCATGTCACAAAGCTCGAATCATTTCAAATTGGTTTCTTGAACATGACAATGAGTTCACTGTACTAAAATGGCCCCCACAGTCACCAGATCTCAACCCAATAGAGCATCTTTGAGATGTGGGGGAAAGGGAGCTTCGTGCCCTGGATGTGCATCCCTCAAATCTCCATCAACTGCAAGATGCTATCCTATCAATATGGGCCAACATTTCTAAAGAATGCTATCAGCACCTTGCTGAATCAATGCCACGTAGAATTAAGGCAGTTCTGAAGGCAAAAGGGGGTCCAACACCGTATTAGTATGGTGTTCCTAATAATTCTTTAGGTGAGTGTATATATATATATATATATATATATATATACAGTCCCCCTGCAGTGACAGACTGTGGGCAGAAATTTTGTCCTTCGTCCTCCAGGCAGGCTTGGACTGGCCCTCAAGAAAACAGCTGGATCTCTCAGTGGGCCGCTGAGCTAGGTGGGCCCCTATTCCCCCACCTCCCTTCCCAAGTGGTACATGACACACTAGAATGACTGCACTACATACAGATAGGCAGCATACAACACTTCAACCATCCTATGTTGTAATAAAAAACTAGTTTATTACTACAAATGCATTGAGTGGCTGAGATGACTTCTAGGTACAGAGGTAGGGCAGACAGCTTGCTCTTTCCCCAGGGACTTGCCTTTTTGCCTTCCTGCAGACTTGCAGGGACCCTCATAATCAAACATCATGTACAGTAGCATCTTGCTGCTGACTGCTGCTGTGTGAGCAGGTAATATTTGCATGTACAATAGCTGTATAGTGGGCCCCCAGAATGAATTTTACTGGTAGACCCTAGGCACCCCAGTTAGACACTACCTCCAGGTGTCGAAATATAGTTCCCATTCTGATTGAGCAGTGTCACCACCGTACCAAGAGATGCGGACGTTCCCGCGACTGGCAACACGTGGTTTGATCTGACATGTTTTCCTTTTGGATCAAATGATGTGTGTGTTGTTTCTGGGGCTTGCCACACCTTCTTTCCCCAGGTCTGGCTATTTAGGTAATTTATCCTTCTCTATTTATTGTTGTTTCTCCTACTATGCTATGCGGTTTATAGCTTGTGTTGGACTTGTGGTTAGCTTGTGTTTGGTTCTCGGCTGAGTTCCTGGTGCTACCAAAGCTTCATTGAAGATAAGCGTTTCCTTTCCCTTTTGTATTTTGTTTCTATATACAGTTGCAAGAAAAAGTATGTGAACCCTTTGGAATGATATGGATTTCTGCACAAATTGGTCATAAAATGTGATCTGATCTTCATCTAAGTCACAACAATAGACAATCACAGTCTGCTTAAACTAATAACACACAAAGAATTAAATGTTACCATGTTTTTATGGAATACACCATGTAAACATTCACAGTGCAGGTGGAAAAAGTTTGTGAACCTATGGATTTAATAACTGGTTGAACCTCCTTTGGCAGCAATAACTTCAACCAAACGTTTCCTGTAGTTGCAGATCAGACGTGCACAATGGTCAGGAGTAATTCTTGACCATTCCTCTTTACAGAACTGTTTAAGTTCAGCAATATTCTTGGGATGTCTGGTGTGAATCGCTTTCTTTAGGTCATGCCACAGCATCTCAATCGGGTTGAGGTAAGGACTCTGACTGGGCCACTCCAGAAGGCGTATTTTCTTCTGTTTAAGTCATTCTGTTGTTGATTTATTTCTATGCTTTGGGTCATTGTCCTGTTGCAACACCCATCTTCTGTTGAGCTTCAGCTGGTGGACAGATGGCCTTAAGTTCTCCTGCAAAATGTCTTAATAAACTTGGGAATTCATTTTTCCTTTGATGATAGCAATCCGTCCAGGCTCTGACGCAGCAAAGCAGCCCCAAACCATGATGCCCCCACCACCATACTTCACAGTTGGGATGAGGTTTTGATGTTGGTGTGCTGTGCCTCTTTTTCTCCACACATAGTGTTGTGTGTTTCTTCCAAACAACTCAACTTTGGTTTCATCTGTCCACAGAATATTTTGCCAGTACTACTGTGGAACATCCAGGTGCTCTTGTGCAAACTGTAAATGTGCAGCAATGGGTTTTTTTTGGACAGCAGTGGCATCCTCTGTGTATCCTCCCATGAAATCCATTCTTGTTTAGTGTTTTACGTATCGTAGATTCGCTAACAAGGATGTTAGCATATACCATAGACTTTTGTAAGTCTTTAGCTGACACGCTAGGATTCTTCTTCACCTCATTGAGCAGTCTACGCTGTGCTCTTGCAGTCATCTTTACAGGATGACCACTCCTAGGGAGAGTAGCAGCAGTGCTGAACTTTCTCCATTTTATAGACAATTTGTCTTACCGTGGACTGATGTACAGCAAGGCTTTTGGAGATACTTTTATAACCCTTTTCAGCTTTATGCAAGTCAACAATTCTTAATCATAGGTCTTCTGAGAGCTCTTTTGTGCGAGGCATCATTCACATCAGGCAATGCTTTTTGTGAAAAGCAAACCCAGAACTGGTGTGTGTTTTTTATAGAGCAAGGCAGCTGTAACCAACACCTCCAATCTCATCTCATTGATTGGACTCCAGTTGGCTGACACCTCACTCCGATTAGCTATTGGAGATGTCATTAGTCTAGGGGTTCACATACTTTTTCCACCTGCACTGTGAATGTTTACATGGTGTGTTCAATAAAAACATAGTAACATTTAATTCTTTGTGTGTTATTAGTTTAAGCAGACTGTGATTGTCTATTGTTGTGACTTAGATAAAGATCAGATCACATTTTATGACCAATTTGTGCAAAAATCCATATCATTCCAAAGGGTTCACATACTTTTTCTTGCAACTGTATATGTGTGTATATATGGGTAAGTAGACTAGCATGGGAAGAGAGGAGGAACAGCACCACTCACATTGCCAGATTTACAGGAGGCCCTGAGCAGGTTGAGTGCAGACGGCAGCTTCTTTCAGTTTAGAAGATGTAACCGTGATGTAGCCGTGATCCACAGACAGCACTGCATGGCAGATGGAGCAGCCTGGGTCTCCCCTGAGAACTCAGCCATGCACTAGGTATATCTGGTTCTTGCAGTTCAGTGACAGAATTAGAAGTATTATAATCTTAATTTTCAGGGGGGCCATTTGGGGACTGGAGACCCTGGGCAATTGCCCAGTTTGCCACCTCCTCTGTCGGTCCTGCTTGGAAATCTAATCTGGGTAATCTAATGTAGAAACAGATAACTATCCCACTGAATTATCTGGATTTTAACCATGCTATTATTTGCATCTCTGCCAGATCTACACGATTTTGAATGCAGTAGTGGGGTATGATATTAATGTCGCTCAAAGTCAGCATGGTACGTTACAGTGAGTAACGTATTCACAAAACAATTTTTTATGCAGAATGTTATTTTGTGAATAAACCAGATGAAATGTCATTCAATCAATGTCCTGTCTATAGGACTTAAACTGGCATAAAATCCGCTGCACTCAATCACTGATTGCACACTTGCAAGCTGTATTATATGCACATGTATGTGCATGGTTGCTCATTTATTTGTGAATTGGAGCACCCCAGCAATATTATCTTGAATTCTAGGGTTTTCAGACAACAGATTTTTTTTCTAGTGGATTTCTTCATAGAACAGTTTGAGACAACTCCAGTGGCTTATCTATAGTTTTTGCAGTACTGTGTGGGGCATAAAGAAGGGCACTATTGAGTAGGGGGCACTGAGAGGAACATTGTGGGTAGCAGCAGGGTGATGAGTTTGAGCGCAGAGCTGACTCATGGCTTTAATAAGTCTTTATGGTGGTCGGGGTCTGAATAGAGAAGAAAATGGAAAGTGGACAACTCCAATCATGTCTCCTGTGAGACCCTGCTTGTAACTGAATTGTATTCAACTTCCATTGTGTAGAGCCAGCATCTGACCATCATTTGGTGATGTGTATTAGAGTATATTACCATACATAGGGGGGGGGTGGTTAGGAAACTGGTGTAAAGGAAAACTGGCTTAGTTGTGTTATAACCGTTAATATGCTCGTTCTGAAATATTTATGCATTTTTTTTGAGGGGTTGCATATATCTATTGAGATCCCAGGCGTGCCTGCGGCTGCTAGTGTTGAATGAATGAATTATGAGACCCAGGTAGCTCAGGCCAGCAGGAAGAGATGTTGCATGGGGGGGGGGGGGGGGCAACCTTTTCTATCAGGGCCCACCTTTGACAACTAGATCAAAGTGCCTGTTTGCTCATGTAATTAAACTTTCATTTTCTCTTTGCCTCTTACAACAGAAGAGCTGAATTTTCTACTGGTCTAAATATGAAACTAATTGGGACAAGAAATGCAAATGATTTATCTACATATCAAATAAAAATAATTGTCAGTGTAATCTTACATCTTTTTGTGTTGGTTTACTGTTTTTGTACCCTGTTTATCTTTTTTTTCTCCTATATTTAGGATATTCTCTATATTCCTATATTGACAATAAAAATGCCATTTGAATATAACATATTTATGTATCATAATTATTCCTTTTTGATGCTCCATTGGTTTCTATATTGAGTTTACAGCAATTTGAATGTGTGCGTTGTCTCGTTGACTAACTGGCTCCATTATTGCACAAAACAAAACGGGCTAACATGCAGCTAAAAAGTACACTTGTATATCTTTGTGACTCTTGCTTAATAAATAGAAGATTGCCGTGATATAGGAAATATAAGAAATAATATCTGAGCAGGTTCTAACTTATTATCAACGCAGAAAATCTGACAATTTGTGTCCGTTTTACACATTTATAATTTAATGGTCTCCCTACCCCAGTGACCAACCTTGAATGGTCTCCTTCCTGCTGCAGCCACATAGCGCCCCCATGGATGGCTTCTATAGTACATACACAAATGGTTATAAAAGCTTAGAACAGTACTTTATTCAGTACATCAAGAAAACCTGTACCCTGATGGAAACTTTATATTGTATACATTTTTTCTATATACTTTTCTTTGTGATCCATTTATGACTGATGCTAAAAAAACACTCACCAAGGTGACCAATGTCAGCCATAGGAGTGAACAAAGCAAATGGAGCAGAATTCCACAGTATTTCAGAGAATCACAGCAGTTTAATAGAAGCATTGAGAAGCCACATTTAACTTTCATCCATGAAACATTTAACTTTCATCCCTGTAAATTCAGATATTTAGCCAGTTTTGGGTCACTTCAGTCCTTGATTTCCTATTCAGATGTTTTGTTTCTCCTGCTTATAAAAGTAATAAGCCTTTGGACACAAACTATTCATTAGTCTATAGTTTATGTTGATTTTCTATAAATTGCTTTGTTCCATCCCTTTCTTGTATAGATAAGAATTATGAACTTTCTTTTAAACTTCTATTAATATGGATCTTATTTATGGTGCCCTACAGTCAGTCTCTAATAAAACATTGATAAAACCTTTAGTCCTTTTAGCGGGTTCACAATTTTATTACAGTACTTATTTTCCTAGTTTTTACATTGAGAATATTGTCAGTATATTATACTATATAAATTATTGAAAGTAATTGCTTGGTTATTTTACTGCCCAGTCAAAAAGGCTTTTTTAAACTTATTAAACATGGATTTTTTTTCTTAAGGTTGGATGGCAGAAATACTATAAATTACATAGCAGCCTATGTCTGCAAATAGTGGTTTTAAACTTCTCGTGCTTGTGATGGAAATTTAATAAACAGTCTAGCCGAGGCACAAGCTTCCTCTCAATTACATTACCACATGGGCATGAGTTCACACTGTTTATTAAAAAAATCTTTCCCCAGTTGTTTTAATGGAGTGTTTCAGATTAATGGCCCCTGTGGAGTTTAACTGCATTTCACTTCATTAAAGTAAGATTGGACAAAAGGTTACTTCAATTAAATTCCAAACTTAACCTTAAATCTGTATAGATTTTTTAAGAAAATGTGATAAAATTGCCAGCCGTTTCTTCTGAGATTAATGGGTGACATCCCTTCTGCTTACGCCAGTGCCAAATATTTGTCTGTTCTAAATTTGTTTGCAGATGAATAGTGGCATTTTATGGAGTTGAAAGCCAATTTCCACTTGTATAAATGGGATGTTTAAACGCCAGGGATTACTTAAACATTAATCCCTGATGATGAGGCCTTTATGTATCAGAATCCTTATGGTGAATATATGTTTGCTTCCCACATCAGCTAATCATTACTGGATAGTCTGGGGCAGGGATTTACAAATTAGCATATATTTTTGTATAATTCGGTGATAAAATGCAATTTATTATTTGGGAACCCTTCTCTGCAGTTATCGCGTATGATCTTGTCCACAGAACTATTCATCTGCTTGAGAAACGGTAATGTCGCTGGAAGAAAATGAACCAAGCAACAGCATTGTTCAAATGAAACCCCTTTGAACACCTTTCTCTGCCTCATGAAGTGTGACAGCCTAAAGGGGATTTTAGATTTGTAAAAGAGTTAAAAAATGATCCACAAAGTTAAAAAAAAGAAAAAGTTGAACTGTCATTGTACAGAGAAGAAGAGAAGGTTAACATGTCAAAATAAAGGAAATTCAAAATGAAAGCAGAGTGTCTGAATATAATAAAGCAAGATTTATTAGGTCCATTGTAAATGAGAAAACTACTTCAAATTCTCATTGTATGATACATTTATGATTGTCTTAGAAAATAATCAAAATATGTTGTAATTCATGGCCTGGAAAAAAAAAAGTGTATTAGTCAGGTTTGGAGCTTAGAAATCAATTTGCTAGAATATTTGCTGAAGTAGCAATCCAGAAATTCAGCAGGGCTTTTGGGGCCCATTGCTTGCAGTTTCAAGACATAGGGCGAGATTTATGAAACTGGTGTTAAGTAGAACTGGCTTAGCTGCCCATAGCAACCAATCAAATTCCACCTTTCATTATTCACAGCTCCTTTGGAAAATGAAAGGTGGATTCTGATTGGTTGCTACGGGCAACTAAGCCAGTTCTACTTTACACCAGTTTAATACATTTCCCCCATAATTTCTAATGCAGAAATGCCGATTAAGGGAGCTCAAACACAATGACCCAAACACAAGGGTCAGCCCTAGAGATGAGCCAATCGAAGTTGATGAAGTGGTATTCGATCCGAATTTCATGAAAAATTCGATTCGCACCAAAGCTGAATTTCCTCATGCTTTGTGTTAAAAATTCAAATTTTTTTTTAAAATGGCTGCTGCACGTGTTAGGACATGGAGCAAAGAACTCTGGGAACGAGGGATCACCCACAATGCCATGCATGCAGCCAATCAGCAGCCATCCAGCCCCTCCGATGTCACAGCCATCTTGGATTCTGCCATTTTACAGTGTGCTTAGTGCAGGGAGAAATGTCAGCAGGCGCTAGGAACAGTGCTAGGAAAGACTTAATTGTGCTGAAAAAACGATTTAAAAGTTCAGGGAAAGATTATTCAAGGTGTAGGGAAAGGATAGGGAGGCATCATCTACACTATAAAAGGAGAACAGGGTGCAATAGGAGAGTGTACAGCCTGGATAATAGGAGTGATTCTATTACAACTTGCTGCACTAATTGGGGATCCAAATTGCAGTTATACTGCTGCTTTTAGGTTGTTTGCACTATATGATACATCACTAATTCCAGCACACCTTGCTTGTGATTGGGGTTCTGTGTGATACAGCCATTTACGGGGTGTATTAATAGGAAAAGTACGTACGTCCTACTCGCCATTCTGTGTTGATTTTACATTGTTTTTCTTTTCTTTTTTGGGGGGGGTGTATTAATAGAAAAAAAAAGAAAAGAAAAATATGTCATATATGTCATAATCAGCGGTGAAATTACATTGTACTACAGCCATTTATGTGGTGTATTAAAAGAAAATATATGTACGTCCCATTAGTCGTTCTATGGTGAATTGTGATTATTATATTTCTTTTTTTGGAGTGTAGTAATTGAAAAAAGAATACGTCTTAATGGGCGTTCTGCAGCGAAGTTACATTGTACTACAGCCATTTACGCGGTGTATTGAAGGAAAATAAACCTACATCCTATTATTCGTTCTACTGTGAATTGTGATTGTTATTTTTTTTGGGTGGGGAGTTTATTAATCAGAATATATATATATATATATATATGTCTTAATTTCCGTTCAGCGGTGAAGTCACATTGTACTACAGCCCTTTACGTGGTGTATTAAAAGGAAATATATGTATGTCCCATTAGCCGTTCTGCAATGCATTGTGATTGTTATATTTCTTTTTTTGGGGTGTAGAAATAGGAAAAAGAATACGTCTTAATTGCCATTCTGCAGTGAAGTTACATTGTACTACAGCCTTTTTTGGGGCATTATTTTAATTTTAATTTAAGTATTTTATTATACAGTATGTCAGACCGACAGGTGACAGGCCTTTCAAAGGGAACAGGCAGTGGCCAAAATGTTTCTGTGGCAGGCAGCAGAAGAAGAGGAGGTGGCAGCAGGAGTTTTAGTAAGAGGCTTGAGCTCCCGGGGTCATGTAGCGGTCATGTCTTGACCGGCAACCCAGCGGTGCTTGAATGGTTGACTCGGTCTTTCACTTCATCGCAAGTGACATCAGACACCCCCAGCCAAGAGTTGGTGGTAGTGTTGATCGAGCACCAAAGTGCTCGGGTGCTCGAGTAGAACACCTCGGGATGCTCGGGTGCACAATGGAAGTCAATGGGGGAACCTGAGTATTAAACCAGGCACCCCCTGCTCTGAAGAGGGGAGGGTGTCTGGTTCACATGAAAAGATCATAAATTAATGGAAACACCACTGAAATTGTTCGGGAACAGCATGTGGAGGATGTCTGGATGCATCTTGGACTCCCAGGTCGCTGCTGGGAACGATGTCCGAGTAGTAGGCCAATTTTACAGATTGACAATAATACGCACAAAACTGAAGAAGACTGAAGGAAACATTCTTTCCTGTATATTTACGTGTATATAAAGTGCAAGTTCTGCCAAAAATTACAAGGAAGAGGCACTCCGATACAACCTGTATAACACATAAAGGAGGGCCTCATTCACATTGTGGTACAATTTTTCAGGTAGTGGGACTCCTACACTCATAAAGCATATGCACTAAATGAAAGGCTGCCAAAATTACAAGGAACCGGCACTCCAATACACCCTTTATTTCACATAAAGGAGGGCATCATACACACCCTTGAAAAATTATGATTGATAGCCTGCTGCTGGGCTGACCATCGAAAAAATTATGGTTGAGAGTCTGCTGGTGAGATTACTTTCTAAAACATTAGGGGTGAGGGCCTGCTGCTGATCTGACCATGGAAGAAATTATGGTTGAGGGTCTGCTGCTGAGCTGACTCTCTAAAACATTAGGGGCGAGTGCCTGCTGCTGATCTGACCATGGAAAAAATAATGGTTCAGGACCTGCTGCTGATCTGACCATGGAAAAAATTATGGTTGAGGGCCAGCTGCTGAGTTGACCATCGAAAAAATTATGGTTTAGGGCCTGCTGCTGAGCTGACCATCGAGAAAATTATGGTTGAGGGCCTGCTGCTGAGCTGACCATCGAAAAATTTTTGGTTGAGGGCCTGCTGCTGAGCTGACCATCGAAAATTTTTTGGTTGAGGGCCTGCTGCTGAGCTGACCCTCTAAAACATTATGAGCGAGTGCAACCTAATAAGCATGTTGATATGATGGAGGAGGAGGAGGAGGACGAGAAAAGGAAAATTGAACCATATACCCTTTTTTGTGGTGAAAGGGGTTCATGGGAATAAAGTGTATTCAATACACCATAAAAGCCACATCTAAAGTGCCTTTATGTTCAGCCGCTTTCCTCTAGTAGAGTAGAGAAGTCAGGGGCAATCCAGGCCTTGTTCATTTTGATAAGAGTCAACCTGTCAGCATTTTCAGTTGACAGTTGGATGCGTTTATCCGTTATTATGCTCCCAGCAGCACTAAATACCTGCTCTGACAAAAAGCTGGTGGCAGGGCAGGCCAGCACCTCCAAGGCGTAGAGTGCCAGTTTGTGCCACGTGTCCAGCTTGAACACCCAATAGTTGTAAGGCACAGAGGGATCTTTGAGGACGCTGAGACGGTCTGCTACGTACTCCTTCACCATCTTCCAAAACTTTTCTCTCCTTGTGACACTAGGCAGCGCATCAGGGTGAGGTTACTGGCGGAGTGTCATGAAACTGTCCCAGGCCTTGGAGAGTGTTGCCTTGCCTCTGTTGGAACTGCTGTGTGTTCCCCTCATCTCCCCTCCTTGGTTGCCCAAGGAACTACGTACTCTGCTGCCAGCGTTGTCAGCTGGAAATTTTTGGAGCAATTTTTCCACAAAGACCTTCTGGTATTGCACCATTTTGCTAATCCTCTCCACCACAGGAATGAGAGATGAGAAGTTCTCTTTGTAGTGGCGGTCGAGCAGTGTGAACAACCAGTAATCAGTGTTGGTCAAAATGCGCATAACGTGAGGGTCACAGGAAAGGCAGCATAACATAAAGTCACCCATATGTGCCAGAATCCCAACAGACAAGACTTCGCTGTCCTCATCAGGAGGATGACTCTCAATCTCCTCATCCTCTTCCTCCTCTTCGGCCCATCCATGCTGGACAGATGGAATAAATCTGCTGTAGGTACTACCCTCTGTAGCGGAGGCAACCGTCTCCTGCTCATCCTCCTCCTCCCCCTCATCATCATCCAATTCACGCCGAGAAGACGAACGGAGGGTGGTCTGGCTATCACCCTGTGTACTGTCTTCCCCCATTTCCACCTCTTCCACATGCAAAGCGTCCTCCTCCACTGTGAGCAGCAAGCGTTTCAGTAGACACAGAATTAGGATGGTTACGCTGATAATAACGGCATCACTGCTCACCATCTGTGTTGATTCCTCAAAGTTGCATAAAACCTCACAGAGGTCAGACATCCATGCCCACTCGTCGCTTTTGAAGAGTGGAAGCTGACTGGAAAGGCGACGACCATGTTGCAGCTGGTATTCCACTACTGCCCTCTGCTGCTCACAAAGCCTGGCCAACATGTGGAACGTGGAGTTCCAGCGCGTGCTCAGGTCGCACAACAGTCGGTGAGCTGGCAATTGCAAGCGCTGCTGCAGCTTTGCCAGACCGGCGGCAGCTGTAGATGACTTTCGGAAATGGGCACACATGCGGCGCACCTTCACCAGTAGCTCAGGCAAATTGGGGTAGGTTTTGAGAAACCGCTGAACCACTAAGTTGAACACGTGGGCTAGGCATGGTATGTGTATGAGCTTGCCGAGCTCCAAAGCCGCCACCAAGTTAGGGCCATTATTAGACACAACCATGACTGGTTGTAGGTTGAGTGGTGAGAGCCACAGATCAGTCTGCGGCGGTGTGCTGTTTGTCACCTAAACATATTAGTTTAAGCATGGCCTTTTGACACTTCCCCACTGCAGTTCTACACTGTTTCCAGCTACTGACTGATGGCTGACTGGTGCTGCAAGATGAGTATTCAAAGGGGGAAGTGGAGGAGGAGGTGGAGGAGGTGGAGGAGGAGAAGGGGGAGTTTCAGCCACTAATGTAGGTGGTGGCGGAAATCCTGATGGAAGTAGGGCCTGCAATCCATGGCCTCGGCAGCACCTGTTCCATCCCAGGGTACGACTCGCTCCCGGCCTCCACAACGTCCACCCAGTGTGCCGTCAGGGAAATGTAGCATCCCTGGCCACAAGCACTTGTCCATGTGTCAGTCGTTAAGTGGGCCTTCCCAATAACTGCGTTGGTCAGGGCACGTGTGATGTTACGGGACAAATGCTGGTGTAAGGCGGGGATGGCACACCGTGAAAAATAGTGGCGGCTGGGTGCTGAGTATCGAGGGACCGCCACCGCCATCAGGTTGCGGAAAGCCTCAGTGTCCACAAGCCTAAATGGCATCATTTCCATGGCCAGCAATTTGGAAAGGTGCGCATTTAGAGCTATAGCCTGTGGGTGGGTGGCTGGGTATTTGCACTTTCGTTCAAAGGATATGGACATCTGTACGCTGCGCTGGGACACAGAAGTGGATGTGCTAGCTGATGGTGCTTGTGAAGGTCCAGGTGCAGGGCAGGAGGCATCCAGGCCTGCGTCTTGGGCAGGGAATTGGCCAGAACGTAACACAGGGGAAGAGGAGTCAGTGGTGTGACCTGCAGACAGATTGTGGACCCAGGCATTCGGCCCACTTATTAGGATGCTTTGATGCCATGTGGCGGATCATGCTGGTGGTGGTGAGGTTGCTAGTGTTCATGCCCCTGCTCATTTTCGTACTGCACAGGTTGCAAATGACAATTCTTTTATCATCCGCACTTTCCTCAAAAAAGCGCAAGACTGCGGAACACCTAGCCCTTGGCAAGGGAGATTGCCGCAAGAAGGTGCTCCGGGGAACAGTTGTGTATCCACTTGTGTAACACTAATTGATGACGTTTCGATTATCTATATTACCAAATCTATATATATATTTTCCTTAAACTAATGTCGCTGCCACATAATCACTCGATGTTTTCTGTCCGGTGAATAAATAATTTTTGGGGCTTGTAGTCCAATGGCCTGCAGTAAAATTGATATCCATTGACCGTCTAATATACCTCCAGGCACATAATCACTTGATCTTTTATGTATGATGAATGCATTATTTTTGGGGCCTGTAATCTAACTGGCCAACAGTAAAATTGTTATACGGTGACCGCCTAAAGTACCTGCAGCCACATTATCAATTGTTCTTTTCTGTACGGTGAATGAATAATTTTTGGGGCCTATAGTCCACTGGCCTGCAATAAAATTGATATCCAATGACCATCTAATATACCTCCAGCCACATAATCACTTGATGTTTTCTGTCTGGTGAATGCCTAATGTTTGGGGCCTGTACTCCACTGGTGTATCACTGTCTAAATGTACGGTTAAAAGGAAATCTTTATTAGAAAATTTGTAAAATCACTAAGCTCATATGCCCTTACAAGGACTAGGCAGAAAAGGACAAGCGCCACTTGTGGAGCTGTGTAGAAGGTCATCCACAGTCCCACTGGCACTAAAAGTGGTCAGAGCAGTAGGTAGAGATGTTACGAACATTAAATTTTCTTTTCGCGAACGGCAAACGCGAATTTCCGCAAATGTTCGCGAACGGGCGAACCGCCATAGACTTCAATAGACAGGCGAATTTTTAAACCCACAGGGACTCTTTCTGGCCACAATAGTGATGGAAAAGTTGTTTCAAGGGGACTAACACCTGGACTGTGGCATGCCGGAGGGGGATCCATGGCAAAACTCCCATGGAAAATTACGTAGTTGACGCAGAGTGTGGTAAGTTAAATTCGCAATGCGATTAATATAACCTGTATTAATCGCATTGCGATTACAACTTAGATTTGAGTTCCTAATGGTTGTATTGCTAGACTATAATGAAGATTGAGAATATAGTGCTATATTCGTCAATTCTAGCAATACAACCATTAGTAACTCAGATCTAAGTTGTAATCGCAATGCGATTAATATAACCTGTATTAATCGCATTGCGATTACAACTTAGATCTGAGTTCCTAATGGTTGTATTGCTAGAATATAACGAAGATTGAGAATATAGTGCTATATTCGTCAATTCTAGCAATACAACCATTAGGAACTCAGATCTAAGTTGTAATCGCAATGCGATTAATATAACCTGTATTCATCGCATTGCGATTACAACTTAGATCCAGTGGCGTTGCGAGGGGGGTGCGGTGGGTACTGGCCGCACCGGGTGAAACCAGTCTGATGGGGTGTCACCCGCGACCCGCCGGCGCAGGAGTTCTCACTCACAAGTTCAACTTCTAAACTTCGCAAGCAAACAAGCACGTCGCGCCGTCACGTGGTAAAGGGGGACGGGGGTGTGACTCACTGCAGCCTGGTGAGTGGTGGGGCGCCGCGGCAGCTGCCCTGCAGGAGTCTCTGGTGCTGGGAGGAGGAGGTAGGTAGACTGGCTCTGACTTTATAGACCAAATTATTTTACTCCAATAATAATAAGTTAATAACCTAACCCCATTCATAAATTGCTGGTGGATTATTATAGAGACATAAGGGGTTGCCTTGAACTGTGGGCTGGGGCCACCCGGCCACATTCACTAATCTTTGCTCAGGGGGGCCCTCATAAATATAGACCCACATGGTGTGGACTGGTCATTTTTACTAAGGAATATAGTTTAAACGTTTATGTGCAAAAGAGAAAATAAGAAGTCAGCTCCAATCAGATATCTGCACATAGACCAAGACTCTATGCAGGGTCTATGCAGATATCTGATTGGAGCTGACTTAGTGACTTCTTTTTTTTCCTCTTTATCTCTTTATTATGGCTTTGGGGGGGGGGGGGGCAGGGGTGACACCATTTTCTACCGCACCGGGTGACACCAGCCATAGCAACGCCAACCATTAGGAACCCAGCTCTAAGTTGAATTCGCAATGCGATTAATATAACCTGTATTAATCGCATTGCGATTACAACTTAGTAAAATTTGTGACACTGCAGCTTCCGAATGAATCTAAAATGTATGCTGTCCAGGAGGTGGGAGGGTCTGGGAGGGAGGGTATGATGCTGATTGGCTGGAATGTGTCTGCTGACTGTGAGGTACAGGGTCAAAGTTTACTCAATGATGACGAATAGGGGGCGGACCGAACATTGCATATGTTCGCCCGCCGCGGTGAACGCGAACAAGCGATGTTCGCCGGGAACTATTCGCCGGCGAATAGTTCGGGACATCTCTAGCAGTAGATATGCTGATAGATAGTCGCAATACCTATGTACCTGACGGTACTGCTCTAGTCCTAGTAAGGGCATATGAGCTTAGTGATTTTACAAATTTTCTAAGAAAGATTTCCTTTTAACCGTACATTTAGGCAGTGATACACTTTTATAGTAAGTACGGTCTCATGACCAAAGATTTTTCAGTTAACCCTGTACTCCACTGGCCTGCGGTAACATTTTTATACACTGACTGTCTAATATACCTCCAGCCAGGGCCGTTTTTAGGGGCGGGCGGGGCGGGCGCCCGCCCCGGGGTGCTGTCAGAAGGGGGCGCCAGCAGGGGCGCCCTCTTGTCGTTTCTCTGCCTGTTATTACTGTCGTGCCGTGCGCCCTGGCTCCCTCACTATCAGATCTCGCCTGCTCTGCGACCTGTGCCCGAGTGCCGAGTCCTCTCACTCTTATCTACAGACAGTGTCCACAGCTCCGGTACGTGCGGGCGGCACTTACTGGCGTCACGCGCCTGCTCCTCCCACTAGGCGGCGCAGGCGCGTGACGTACAGTGAGTGAGTGAGCACCGCACTGCCTGCCTGTTACCGCCTGCCCTGAGCCCCTGAGCAGTGCTGATGCTGAAAATAAGCCTACTGTGAGGCGAGCCTGACAATTTATTTTTACAATGGGGACACTGTGGATGGTCTGTGGATGGTCTGTGGATGGTCTGTGGGGGTGGGGGGGTGGGTGCATTAATTACAATGGGGGGCGGCGGCCACTGTGGGAGACATAAAAATGGGGGCCACTGTCACTGTGGGGGACATTAAGTTTAATAAGGATCACTATGGACATTATTTAGAATGGAGGCTGCTGTGGGTGTCATTACTCATTATAACTATAATGTCTGATAGGCCTAGTCCTGAGCTGAGTTATATTACCCTGCCCATGCCCTGTATAATAATGTACCCATCCCTGATACCCCTTAGTTATATTACCCCGCTGGGGTAATATAACTAAGGGGTATCAGGGTACATTATTATACAGGGCAGGGTAATATAACTCAGGACTAAGCCTATCAGACATTATACAGTTATAATGACACCCACAGCAGCCTCCATTCTAAATAATGTCCATAGTGATCCTTATTAAAAATAATGTCCCCCCACAGGCAGGCTCTGCGGGTGGCGGCGCTCACTCACTGTACGTCACGTGCCGCGTGACGTACAGTGAGTGAGGTGAGCACCGCCACCCGCACTGCCTGCCTGTTACCACCCGCCCCGGAGCAGTGCTGAGAAAGAAGCCTGCTGTGAGTGAGAGCCTGAGTCTGTGGGACAGTGGGTCACTGGGTGCGTCACTGTGACCATCCGTGCAATGTGGTTACACATTTTTTACAATGGGGAGACACTTATTTCATCGAGCAGTTTTGAGGGGGGGGAGTTTTTTTGACAGGGGGGGGAGTTTTTTTGACACTCGCCCTGAGAGAAATTTTACCTAAAAACTGCACTGCCTCCAGCCACATAATCACTTGATGTTTTCTGTCTGGTGAATGCCTAATGTTTGGGGCCTGTACTCCCGTGGCCTAAAATAAAATTTTTCTAGGTTCCAGCAGGGCACATTTTTTTAAGTTTCCCTTAAAGACGCATAAAAATGGCCCCTGATAAAAATACATATTTTTTGTTGGAATTTTTGCCATTGACCCCCCCCCCCCCTCTGGTATGTCAATGTCCATGTTGTGGGACGATTTGTGCATTTCTAGTATTTTGTGGCTGCAAATATGACCTGAAGGTTTTTCAGGTTCGCCTGCCATTAAAGTGGATGGGGCCCGCCGCGAACTTGTGGTTCTGAAATATTTGATCACGTTCGCGAATCGTCCCGGCCGATGTTAGTCCATCACTGGTTATCATTAGTTACTGCTTCTCCCGCTCAGACTACTTCTCCTCCTCCTATACCACTCCATCGCGAGCCATCTATAACAGAAGGTGTGGCCAGGAAACAACTATTCGTGCCCAGCTTGTGTGCACGCATAACTCCCACCTGGCCAAGTTGTTGGTGATTCAGTCACTGCCATACCACTTAGTGGATTTTAATGCTTTTAGGTAACTGATGGAATGCACTCAGCTACACTGGAAGATACGTAACTGCAATTATTCCTCCAAAAAATCCATCCCTGCCTTGTACTATCATGTGGCAGAAGACATGGACTGCTACTTGGAATTAGAGGACAAAAAGAGACAATGCAGCAGCACCCTGCAAATCAGATAAAGTACAACAATGCCATAGTCACAAAAATAATGATTACAAAAATTATGGTGCTAATGCTACGCTTATTTATAAAGTGAGATGCTTGGCCAATGCATTTTGTACAAAACCATCTGAGCCCGTCTGCCGAACGTCAAGGCGATCTTTGTTAGACGGGTCCTAACACTAAATACTACCTGTTATGCGCCATAATGACCGCCATAAAATTCAGGGAGTGTTGACTCCACATGCATGTTGGATCCACTCTGCCTTTTTCCTTTTTTTGTGCCATAGTGGCCTCTGTTACAAGGGATGCAGGTACTAACATGCATGCCGAGCCCACTCTATACCTTTCCTGGTGCTAGACAGCTTCCAATGAATGTAGTGAGAGCAGGCTACAGCTTTATACTGAAAGTAATTAAAATCAGCCTATGGGGCAGACAGGCTAATCAGGAGTGCACGACTCGCTGGAGTGCCACATCTCCAGCATAGTAAATCTGCAAAAAAAAAGGGGGTTAGTTTCTTTTTTTCCTCTAGGTTTTTGCCATGGTAGCGTGCACTTGCGCACTGGGAGGTGCTGACTAACACCCTTTTTTTTGCAGATTTACTATGCTGGAGATGTGGCACTTCAGCGAGTCGTGCACTCCTGATTAGCCTGTCTGCCCCATAGGCTGATTTTAATTACTTTCAGTATAAAGCTGTAGCCTGCTCTCACTACATTCATTGGAAGCTGTCTAGCACCAGGAAAGGTATAGAGTGGGCTCAGCATGCATGTTGGTACCTGCATCCCTTGTAATGGAGGCCATTATGGCACAAAAAAATGGAAAAAGGCAGAGTGGATCCAACATGCATGTGGATCCAACACTCCCTGAATTTTATGGCGGTCATTATGGCGCATAACAGGTAGTATTTAGTGTTAGGACCCGTCTAACAGAGATCGCCTTGACGTTTGGCAGACGGGCTCAGATGGTTTTGTACAAAATGCATTGGCCAAGCATCTCACTTTATAAATAAGCGTAGCATTAGCACCATAATTTTTGTAATCATTATTTTTGTGACTATGGCATTTTTGTACTTTATCTGATCTGCAGGGTGCTGCTGCATTGTCTCTTTTTTTCCTCTAGGTCTTTGCCATGGCAGCGTGCACCTGCACACTGGGAGGTGCTGACTAACCCCCTTTATTTGCTACTTGGAATTGTCACTGTCTGACAAGATTTACACCACCATAGACACCTAGAGCAGCTGTTATGGGCAGGGACAGTACATGACATTCACAGCATACTGAGTCAATATTTTTCACATCAGTGATGCAGCACCTCTGCAATTAGGTCAGTTCCTAATTACAACTCCATGTTTGTGTTGGTCTGGTTCCCACGCCTTCTCTACTTTCTCCTCAATGGGCGTCCTTCTGTCCCCAACAGAAGCAGGACAGAGCATTGCTACCATTTCCCCTCCCTCCTATCATATGTATAAAGTAAAGCATTGCTATGGCGTGTTACAGCTAATCAGCCTGGGTGAGAGTAGCCACACAGCTGATCAGTTGCTAAAGTGCATGAAGTAGCAGTTATCCCGCTGGCTGTCTTCCCGCAAATTCCAAATGGGCAAGGTGTTCAGTGACAATAGTAGGAATATCATGGTTGTGCTGCATTTGGGGAAAATATCTAGAGATGAGCGGAGTTCTCAAAACTTCAATTTGACTGCTTTTCCGGATTTCAAAAATAAATTTGCTTTGTGATGAATTACTCCCGTATCCTAAGAGAATTAAGTAATGTCATAGCCAGACCCTTATTTCTGATATTTACAGACTTTAAACTGACAGGGAATGTTCCACAGGATTGGCGCATAGCAAATGTGGTGCCAATATTCAAAAAGGGGGGTGCAAAATCAGAGCCCAGAAACTATAGGCCGGTAAGTTTAACATCTGTTGTGAGAAAACTGTTTGAAGTTTTTCTAAGAGATGCTATCTTGGAGGATCTCAATGAAAATAAGCATCTAACACCATATCAGCATGGCTTCATGAGGGATCGGTCATGTCAAACTAATTTAATCAGTTTCTATAAGGAGGTAAGTTCTAGACTTGACAGTGGTGAATCAATGGATGTCGTATATCTGGACTTCTCCAAAGCATTTGACACTGTACCACATAAAAGGTTAGTATATAAAATGAGAATGCTTGGACTGGGAGAAAATGTCTGTAACGGAACGCCTAGCACTCCGACCGGGTACCTCCGTCGATAGGTGCTCCTAGTGCTTCCAGAGGACTCCAAGCACTCCACTTGACACCGTCAGCACTGCAGACCCCACGAACCGCCGAAGCTTGGTGGAGGTCTCGCCGTCTCCTACCCACCCTGGACCTACGACAAGGCTCCAGGCTCCAGTGGGTGAACCTCTCCTAAATCCAGAGACAGGAACCAGGAGCAAGCTCTTACAAGAGCTTATACTCAGGGGAGTATTGTGATATAGCAATCCGCAAGAGTGTAGTTATTCCATCCCCCAAACATGAGCCAAGACTTCATGAAGGTATAAAACAGGTACACTTTATTGAGGGCTACCCGCCCATATTTATGCAGGTCCCCATCTGGTGGACACGCCCCTAGGGGACCATAAGGAAGACTGTGACACAGGACAGATACGTAGCACTCAGGATACACAGACACAACACATCCCCACAATGCATCATGGTTTCCTCCTCTCTGCCCTGGAGACACCCGAGGAGCAATTCAATTATCTCTCAGGACAAAGGGAAATCCCCAATACACATGTGGCGACAACAGGACAGAAATCACCACCCAAACACACAATGTCACACCCCCACAGCAAACACAGACATTTAACATAGCCCCAGATAGCTCAAGTCTGAGTGCATATCATTAGGTGAATGGCACTCAGAATACACGAATACAATAAAATTTGCTATCTGGGTACCCTCACATAACATAAAATACAATTCCAAAGACAGATTTAAGCTGTGTCTGTCTTCTCCTTTAAAGTTAGTATGGGCCATAATCCTGAGGCAAGAGGCTGGTAGCCAGGCCTCTCCAACACCCAGTGGCGAGGTTGGTTTCGCCACACATCTCCCCCTCCCAGGGAAGACTAACCAGATACCTGACCTCATGCCGGTCGGTATCTGAGTTAGTTTTGCAGTCCACCCACAACCCAATACTGGACCTGTTGAATTTTGGGGCCTGGCTCTGTTCTGTATGTCCCCAGCTGTTGAGGGGGCATCTGCTACTCCTTGCTTCCTTGTTGCTCTCTAGCTTGGAGCTGTAGGTACTTGGTGGGCAGAGGCCGACTGCGCTCTGCCCAGATGCCAGCTCTTCCGCTGGGGTGTGGTCAGGGAATCCTATCCCTAGGACCTTGTTGCAGATCAGCTGTGGAGAAGAGGATAGGGGAGGGCAGAGGCTGACTGCGCTCTGCCCAGATGCCAGCTCTTCTGCTGGGGTAGCCTGTGGGGAGTCAGGCTCTGGATAAGAGGATAGGGGAGGCCAGAGGCCGACTGCGCTCTGCCCAGATGCCAGCTCTTCCGCTGGGATGGGGTCAGGGAATCCTATCCCCAGGACCTTGCTGCAGATCAGCTGTGGAGAGGAGGAATTGCTTACCTCCTCCTCCTGGCATTCCTGCAGGGTTGGTGGGGGATCTGAACCGGCCATCCAGCATCCCGGTAGGCCTGGTGCAAAGACCGCGGTCCCATCTGCACCATCGGAGTTAGGGGTGCTGTCCCCCTGTGGTTGGGGAGAGAGATCAGTGGGTATCGCAGGCTCATCCCCTGCCCCCAGAACTCGGTTGGGAAGTAGCTGGGAAGGGGAGGACTCGCATACCTCCTCCTCCTGGTATCCCTGCGGAGATGGCTGGGGATCTGGACCGACCGTCCAGCATCCCTGTAGGACTGGTAGAGAGACCTCGGTCCCATCTCCACCTGCCATCTGTGGGTCCTCCCAGGACCAGTCTGTGAGGTCCCTCAACATTTGCGAGTAAGGACCACCTGCGTCCACACCTGGCAACTTTGGCTGCTGTTGAGGGTCTGGGCCAGCTGCCCAGCATCCCGGTGGAGAGACCTCGGTCCTGTCTCCACCTGCCTGTTGTGGTTCCTCACAGGACCAGTCTATGAGGACCCCTACTTCGGGTTCCTCTGGCCGCCTCAGGGGGAGACTGCTAACCTCCTCGGATGCAGCCTCTGCTCGGCTGCTGTAACACTCTTTCCGCTGGTCAATTTCTCTCTCTTTCGCCAGTCGGAATTCTCGTTCCATCCTTGCGTGACGCTTGGCTGTGACCTGGTTCCAGATGGCCTGGTATATATCCATGGACACATTATCTCCATACTGGGCCACTCACTGCCTCACCTTGGCCAGCCAGTCATCTTCAGAGCATTCCATACTTGTCTGCTCCAAGTCGCTGGATACCTCTGCTCCCAGGGGCGCTGCACGAGTGCTAGCGTTGCCCTCAATTTGTAACTCCACACGTTACCAGTGTCTCTGAGCTGCTTCTCCTCGCAATAGGACGCCATCCCACTGCTTGCCACCAATGTAACGGAACGCCTAGCACCCCGACCGGGTACCTCCGTCGATAGGTGCTCCTAGTGCTTCCAGAGGACTCCAAGCACTCCACTTGACACCGTCAGCACTGCAGACCCCACGAACCGCCGAAGCTTGGTGAAGGTATCGCCGTCTCCTACCCACCCTGGACCTACGACAAGGCTCCAGGCTCCAGTGGGTAAACCTCTCCTAAATCCAGAGACAGGAACCAGGAGCAAGCTCTTACAAGAGCTTATACTCAGGGGAGTATTGTGATATAGCAATCCCCAAGAGTGTAGTTATTCCATCCCCCAAACATGAGCCAAGACTTCATGAAGGTATAAAACAGGAACACTTTATTGAGGGCTACCCGCCCTTATTTATGCAGATCCCCATCTGGTGGACACGCCCCTAGGGGACCAGAAGGAAGACTGTGACACAGGACAGATACGTAGCACTCAGGATACACAGACACATCCCCACAATGCATCATGGTTTCCTCCTCTCTGCCCTGGAGACACCCGAGGAGCAATTCAATTATCTCTCAGGACAAAGGGAAATCACCAATACACATGTGGCGACAACAGGACAGAAATCACCACCCAAACACACAATGTCACACCCCCACAGCAAACACAGACATTTAACATAGCCCCAGATAGCTCAAGTCTGAGTGCATATCATTAGGTGAATGGCGCTCAGAATACACGAATACAATAAAATTAGCTATCTGGGTACCCTCACATAACATAAAATACAATTCCAAAGACAGATTTAAGCTGTGTCTGTCTTCTCCTTTAAAGTTAGTATGGGCCATAATCCTGAGGCAAGAGGCTGGTAGCCAGGCCTCTCCAACACCCAGTGGCGAGGTTGGTTTCGCCACAATGTCTGTATGTGGGTAAGTAACTGGCTGAGTGATAGAAAACAGAGGGTGGTTATTAACGGTACACACTCAGATTGGGTCACTGTCACTAGTGGGGTACCTCAGGGGTCAGTATTGGGCCCTATTCTCTTCAATATATTTATTAATGATCTTGTAGAAGGCTTGCACAGTAAAATATCATTTTTTTTAGATGACACTAAACTGTGTAAAGTAATTAACACTGAAGAAGACAATATACTGCTACAGATGGATCTGGATAGATTAGAGGCTTGGGCAGAGAAGTGGCAGATGAGGTTTAACACTGACAAATGAAAGGTTATGCACATGGGAAGGAATAATGCAAACCACCCGTACATACTAAATGGTAAAACACTCGGTAACACTGACATGGAAAAGGACCTAGGAATTTTAATAAACAGCAAACTAAGCAGTAAAAATCAGTGTCAGGCAGCTGCTGCCAAGGCCAATAAGATAATGGGTTGCATCAAAGGGGGCATAGATGCCATGATGAGAACAGTCCTACCACTTTACAAATCACTAGTCAGACCACACATGAAGTACTGTGTACAGTTCTGGGCTCCTGTGAACAAGGCAGACATAGCAGAGCTGGAGAGGGTTCAGAGGAGGGCAACTAAAGTAATAAATGGAATGGGGCAACTATAGTATCCTGAAAGATTATCAACATTAGGGTTATTCACTTTAGAAAAAAGACGACTGAGGGGAGATCTAATTACTATGTATAAATATATCAGGGGATAATACAGAGATCTCTCCCATCATCTATTTATCCTCAGGACTGTGATGAGGGGACACCCTCTGCATTTGGAGGAAAGAAGGTTTGTACACAAACATAGAAAAGGATTCTTTACGCTAAGAGCAGTGAGACTATGGAACGTTCTGCCTGAGGAGGTGGTGATGGTGAGTACAATAGAAGAATTCAAGAGGGGCTTTGATGAATTTCTGGAGTGTAATAATATTACAGGCTAGAGAGTGGTTGTTGATCCAGGGAGTTATTCTGACTGCCTGATTAGAATCGGGAAGGAATTTTTTTCCCCATAAGTGGGGAAAATTGGCTTCTACCTCACAGGGATTTTTTTGCCTTCCTCTGGATCAACTTGCAGGATAACAGGATGAACTGGATGGACAAATGTCTTTTTTTGGCCTTATATACTATGTTATGTTACGAAGGACATTTCTTTGTGAGTAGCGGGCATAATGACGAGGAACAGCGATGGTGCTGTCCCCATTATTGAACCCCTCAGATACTGCGTCCATTGCTGATCGTGGCATTTGAGAAGACCAATAAGGGCTCTCAGGGGTTAATCCACCACAGCCACCTCGATTGAAGATCCAGCGTGAAATCTTGCACGATGTGTGATGACAAGAGGGGGTTTTAAGCGTGACAGGTGGCATCATCACACCCAAATGGACAAAGTAGTCCTCCACCAGTGTACAAAACATCATTTTTCTCAAAATGAATGAGGCATTGATCAGTGAGGATTGTCTCACACCTGCGGCCAAGGCCAATGAATAGATCTGCCATTGCTTACTGGCCATTTTATTGCCTGCTCCATCATGCCATTGCCACTGTCTGCCTGCCTACCGTCATATTCTGTACTTTATGACTATTGTTGCTGCCACCAATGCAGCTGCTGCTGCTGCCATTATCATTACCCCTACCCAGCCATCACTACTACTACTACTCCTACTGCCTTGTATGTTCCATGCTGTAATGCTACCAGTGGCGTCTCTAGCTTTCAAATTTTGGGGGGGCACACTGGGGGCCAGGACAAAAGTAGGGGGGGCAGCTATAACAACGATACATTTACACAAGTACGCTTAGAAATGCTGCGATACTTTACACAATACCTAATACCGCAACAGGGAAGAAAAGTCCAGCTGTCTGTGGATGACACTTTTATAGAGAGGGGGATCTGTGGATGACACTGCTATGGGGGAGATCTGTGGATGCCACATACCGTATATAGCATCTTATGCTATATGTGTCATCCACAGATCCACCCCATGACAGTGTCATCCCAATTTCCCCCTCCATAACAGTGTCATCCACAGATCTCCCTCCCTGTAACAGTGTCATACACAGATCTCCCTCCCCGCCTCTCACAGGAGTGTACATATATAAAATAAACATATTTCACATGAATACTTACAGTTTCTTGGCTTGGCCCTTGGGGATCTTGAACGCCACTTCAACACTTGGCCGGGGGCTCGGCGGAGCTGATGTTGTGTTTTATCCTAATGAGAAAGATTTCATAATAAGGATTTGGAGAAGGGGCAGAGGGATAGCAGAGCAGGGAGTGGCTGGTGCTGCTACTAGGGGGTCATACCATGGGGGAGTAATAAAACCCACCATAATGTCCCCCAGTAGAAATAATTCTCCTTATAATGTGCAAAACATACCCCCTTATGCCCCCAGTTGAGCTAATGTCCCCCATAATGTGCCAGTATAAAATACCCCTATATAGTGCCCCAGTAAATGCCTCCATAGTGCTCCTCTCCCCCCTTCCTGCTAGTGCCCCCCATAATGTACTAGTATAAAATGTCCCATATATCGTGCCCCAGTAGATGCCCTCAGTGTCCCCCATAATTTGCAAGTATAAAATACCCCTTCTTAGTGCCCCCGTAGATGACTCCATAGTACTCCTCTCTCCCCTTCTCCATAGTACCCACTATAATGTGTCCCAGTATAAAATGCTACTGTACAGAGCCCCCCATATAAAACACCCCTTCTTTGTGGCCTCAGTAGATGCCCCTATAGTGCCCACCAATAATGTGCCAGTAATAAGTGCCCTCAATAACGTGCCACTGCCAGTAACAAGAGCCCCCCAATGTGCCAGTAATAAGCCCCCATCACGTGCCAGTAATAAGCCCCCCATCACGTGCCAGTATTAAGCCCCCCCATGTTCCAGTATTAAGTCCCCCCATCATCATGTGCCAGTATTAAGTCCCCCCATCATCATGTGCCAGTATTAAGTCCCCCATCATCATGTGCCAGTATTAAGTCCCCCCATCATCATGTGCCAGTATTAAGTCCCCCCATCATGTGTCAGTATTAAGTCCCCCCCCATCATGTGCCAGTATTAAGTCCCCCCATCATCATGTGCCAGTATTAAGTCCCCCCATCATCATGTGCCAGTATTAAGTCCCCCCCCATCATCATGTGCCAGTATTAAGTCCCCCCCATCATCATGTGCCAATATTAAGTCCCCCCCATCATCATGTGCCAGTATTAAGTCCCCCCCATGATCATGTGCCAGTATAAAGTCCCCCCCATCATCATGTGCCAGTATTGTAATAAGCCCCCCCAATGTGCCAGTAACACTATTGTGAAAAAAACAAAAAAAAAAAACACTTATAGTTACGTCAGTGTCAGTGATGCGATGCAGCCTCTTCCTGTGTCCCAAGCTGTAATGTAAGGCTCAGGCGGCGCGATGACATCATCGCGCCGCCTGCGCCAGCCTCTGATAGGCTGCCGGCCTAGTGCCTGCAGCCAGGGGCGTACATAAAAATCACTGGGCCCCATAGCAGGAATCTAAATTGGGCCCCCATTCCCCTTTTATAGCCCCTCCCTTTGTTCCATGAACTATTCTTGCTGCTGTGTTTTATAATTTATGCCATCAGGGCCGGATTGGGATTACAAAACAGCCCTGGCACACAAAAGAGGTATAATAGATGCAGTGTGTACAGATGTATATTATATACAGCAGTGTACAGTTATATGAGGTACGCGGTATAATATATGCAGTGTGTACAGGTATATAGTATATTCCCTAGTTTTCTGATATGTGAGGTACAGGGTATAATATATGCAGTGTGTACAGATAAATAGTATATACAGCAGTGTACTGATATGTGAGGTACGGGGTATAATATATGCAGTGTATACAGGTATACAGTATATACAGTAGTGTAATATGTGAGGTACGAGGTATAATAGATGCAGTGTGTACAGGTATATAGTAAATACAGCAGTGTATTGACACCTCGTACCTCAGATATCAGTACACCGCTGTATATACTATATATCTGTACACACTGCATCTATTATACCTCGTACCTCACATATATAGTATATACAGATGTGTACTGATATCTGTACACACAGCATCTATTATACCTTGTACCTCACATATCAGTGCACTGCGGTATATACTATATATCTGTACATATTGCATGTATAATACTGTGTAATATATGCAGTGTGTGTGTATATATATATATATATATATATATACACACAGAGCAGTGTATTGATGTGAGACATAGAAGGTATAATACTGTAGATGCAGTGTTTACAGAAATATGTGGTCAGTTATACATTATGGTCACTGTGTGTGTGAGGTACATGAGGTAGTGGTCACTAACTGTCTGAAGTATTATACATGAGTGAGCAATGAGTAAAAACAGGGCATGGAGGGGGGGGGGTAAATGATGAAAAGTGGAGGACCTCCTCTTACCACTCCATTCCAGTCTGTATGGATCAATGCAGAGCTGCTTGTGAACTTCTAATACTTGCTGTTAGGGGTTGAAGGACCTGTGATGATGTCATCACAGGTCCTGGCAGATATACCTTTGAAACCTAGGAACTACACCATTTTTGGTGCAGTTCCTTTGCTAGATTCTGCAGGACCTGTGATGTTGAAGATGATGTCATCACAGGTCCTGGCAAATGCACTGTTCTAACCTGGGAACTACACTTTACACTGTGCAGTTCCCTTACAGGACCTCTGATGACATCATCAAAGGTCCTTTAGCTTTAGAAAGATAAACAGGAGCAATTAGGGGGCGGGGCCTCTCCTCCACTTCGGATCCCTCTTTCTCACGGGCCCCATAGCAGCTGCGTGGTCTGCCTATTTGGTAGGTACGCCACTGCCTGCAGCCTATCAGAGGAAGGGGAAGGGACACGCCTCTCCCTCCCCTGCACCTCCGCTGGCACAGGCAGATTACAATGGAGATGAGCGCAATGGAAGCGCTCATCTCTCTGTGCCCGGCGGAAGCTCACTTGGGCGGGGGCACATGGGGGGGCACAGCATGATGTAGGGGGGGCCGTGGCCCACTCTGGCCCCCCCCTGGCGATGCCACTGAATGCTACTGCTGCTGTTTCTGTTGTATGCCACTATTACTTGTACACAACCTAGACCTTACTCTTTTTACATCCACACTGTACTTCTGCTGCTTCCAAATGAAAGTGAGAATTTTTCCATGCTTGCGCAGAACAAGCCACTGTTTCTTCTGACAATTAAGACTTATGTGTATAAATATGGGCATCATTTTCAGATACTTGTTCCCAACAAGCCACTGTTGTATTAATAATACTGTGTATGTTTAAACATTATCTGCCCCCAATAAGGGACAATTTTTATAATGTTTGTAATGTTAAAAAGCATAACAAATACAATGGTGTAGTGTGTTTTTAAACATTTTGTCTGTTAACACAGTCAAGTTTACCTATAGCTATATATGTCTGTGTCCCTCTGACATTGTTTGCTATTGCTTTTATTGCATTAAGGAGCTTGGGGGGATGGGGGAAGAGCAAACATAAAAATAAAGAAAAAGACAAGAGTAAAATATGAGTCAAAGGAGATCTCAGAGTGTTGTATACCAATTTCCAAGCCAATTAAAGCACTTTTGATTCGGGGTAGAATTGATTCGGACATAGATAATTTGTTTGTTCTGCCAAATGCCTGTTAGCATTAATTAAATGCAGGACAAGAATAATGAGATGAGCTGCATTAAGAAAAGGTTTGTACACAGTTTCAAATCTGTAGATAGCAGGGAACTAGCTTGAACAGTGTCAGCAGTCTTTTCACAGTTTTCTAATCACTAAAATAAAGCTAATGCATTAGGCCAGATTTACTTATAAAATGTAGTCTATGTAAACTTAGGTAGGCAGTGTAAAGATTTGCCAAATTTATCACAGTGGATTTTTCTGGATGATACATTTTGAGCATGGTTAAACACTTGAGTCTAACTTTCCAATAACTGTTGGTTGGCTTACTGTGGAGCAAACTCGTGTGCCAAAATGTTGGGACACTTTTGCTGATTTCAGATACCATTTCCCACTATGCTACTCTTCTTGTTCAACAAGGCTCACACATTTTTAACACATGTTAAATGTAGTGCAAAGCATGTTCAAGTGCTATGAAAAAGTATTGGCCCCCTTACAGATTTCTTTTGATTTAACACATTTGTCACATTTAAATGTTTCAGATTATCAAACTAATTTAAATATCAGACAAAGATAACCTGAATAAATACAAAAAGCAGTTTTTAAATGATGATTTAATTTATTAAAGGAAAAAGGCTATCCAAACCAACCTTGTCCTATGTGGAAAAATAATTCCCCTCGCCCTCCCCCCTGAATTAACTGTGATTAACCACAGATTTTGGAAAGATAAATTCAATTTCACTATCTACACCCAGGCATAATTACTGCCAAACCTGTAGAATCAAGAAATAGAACCTGTCTGACAACAAGAAGTAGGCTAAAAGATCTCAAAAAGCAGCACATCATGCCCTCATTTGAAGAAATTCAAGAGATGAGAAAGAAAGTCATTGACATCTATCAGTTTGGAAAAGGTTACAAAGCCATTTCTAAGACTTTGGGACTCCAGCAAACCACGGTGAGAGCTATTCTCCACAACTGGAGAAAACATGGAAGAGCCGTAAACTTTCCCAAGAGTGGTTGGCCTACCAAAATTACTCCAACAGTGCATCGACAACTCATCCAGGAGGTCAAAAAAGAACCCAGAGCAACATCTAAAGCACCTTAGGCCTCACTTGCTTCAGTTAAGATCAGTGTTCATGATTGAACAATAAGGAAGAAACTGGGAAAAAATGGTATCCATTGGAGAGTTCCAAGGTGAAAACCACTGCTGAACAAAAAGAACACAAAGGCCCGTCTGACATTTGGCAAAAAAGTTTTAATAATCCTCAAACCTTTTGGGAAAATATTCTGTGGACTGATGATACAAAAGTGGAACTTTTTTGAAGGTGTGCGTCCCACACAGCATTTCAGAAAAAGAACATCGATAGTCAAACAATGTGGTGGTAGCGTGCTGGTCTAGAGCTGCTTTGCTTGCTTCAGGACCTGGACGACTTGCTGTAATTGATGGAACCATGAATTCTGCTCTATACCAGAAAATCATGAAGGAATATACAATGGGGGTATATCGCTAGGATATGCCCCCATTGTCTTATAGGTGTGGGTCCCACCGCTGGGACCCGCACCTACATCGAGAATGGAGCCTCAAAAGTGTTAGGGAGCACACTGCGCATGCACAGCCGCCTTCCATTCATTTTCGACGGGGCTGCCGATGCTCCAAAAGTGCCGGGGAGCACACTGCACATGCACAGTCGCCCTCCATTCATTTTCTATGGGGCTGACGAAAATAGCCGAGAGCTGACTCGGCTACTTCCGTCTGGCCCATAGAAGTGAAAATAAGTGGTGGCTGGTCATGCACGGTGCGCTCCCATTCACTTCTATGGATAGCACACTTGGTGGTGGCTGAACTGGACATGCCCCCATTGTCTGTGACGAGATAAGATAACCCTTTTAAGTTCAAGCGTCCTTGGGTTCTGCAGCTGGACAATGATCCAAAGCACACCATCAAGTCCACCTCTGAAAGGCTGAAAAAAAAATAATATGAAGATTCTGGAGTGGCCTAGTCAAAGTCCGGACTTAAATCGGATTGAGATTCTGTGGCATGACCTTAAGGCCGTTCATGCTCGAAAACCCTCCAATGTGGCAGAATTGACACAATTTTGCAAAGGGTGACAAGATCAGATATTAGGTTTAGGGGTTTATGGGGCAATTACTTTTTCACATAGGACCAGGTTGGTTTGGATAGCTTTTTTCCCTTAATAAATGAAATAATCATTTAAAAACTGCATTTTTGTATTTACTCAGGTTATTTTTGATATTCAAATTTGTTTGATAAGCTGAAGCCTTTAAGTGTGACAAATGTGCAAAAACAAAAGAAATCTGTAAGGGCGCAATTTTTTTTTCACAGCAGTGTGTATGTGAGTGTTATTTGCAAACTAAGGCAGAATTCTGGGGCATTTAGCTTAGTAAATCTACCCCATTGTTTTGATGCAAACTACATATCATAAGTGATTGCATCTTACAGTCATCAATAAAGATGCTAGCAATTATGGTTAAGGTTTTACACATACACTTCTTAATATTGATGGGGAAAATGTTGTAGACACATTATTATTGTTATTTTTGTTTACAGGTGCATAACCTCTTGGGTACTGTTTTCACATAATTTGAAAAGGCCCTTTGGGAGGGAGTCATTTGTTCTCTCTGTCATTCACCATGTTGGATGCATGTCTATGAAAAGCCTGGTGCATCATACAGTAGCTTCATTATGCCTGTGTACATCTGTACATAGAGTGTGATAAACTGGCCAGGAGAGGGATACAATCTGTGACGGTATCTCGGTGTCTCACCGCCTTGGTAATTCCTTAGTTTCAATTAGTTGAAGAATCCCCCATTTGCCAAATAAGAAATCGCTGGTAGCGCTGAATAATTCCACATATAAGCCAAAGCTGGATACTGGAACAAGACTTTACTGGAAGCACCTCCCATTCAAAAAATACAATTTCTTTTATCCCCTGCTCCCATGCAAGGGAGACACCCACAACAAACATACATTAACCCATAACACAAAGGTTACAACCCACATAACATCCTCTCGTCTGCCTGTGATATAATCATGGTACACCCTGGTTAACATAATCATCTCAGCTAGGACAATACACAATGTCCTCTGTCCTGGAGACAACCGAGTTGTAATTCAATTATCTCTCAGGACAGAGGGCAATCACCAATACACACAGATAGACAATAGAACAGACATCACTACTCAACTTATTCAATGTCCCACCCTTTACAATACACATAGACATGTAACATATCCCAACCTGGCACGAATTAGACCAGGGTTCAAAAGTTAGTGAAAGTCTTTTAAGCAGGGAGCGGAAAACATGCGAACCACTATAGAAGGGCATCCTTTACACAATCTACCTTGTGAAATATCACAAATAACTTATTAATTCAGTCAAGATGTGATTTTGCTTTTATTAGAGACTATCCGTTGTCAAAATGTTTTTTTTTTTTGTCTACAAAATTGTAGAATGATTTGGTACAAAAGCCGTTTTGATATACTTGAGGTCTAGAAGATGTCAAGTATTTATTACTATTGTGAGTAGCTCCTTGAGCACAAATAGTGGTATTAGCAATTAGTATAAAACCCTGATCTAGACAGGTTTAATAGAGGGGGATAGCTGAGGTTCAGCTTCTTGTAAATGCAATTCATCTGAAATCACAACTTGTTCTGAATGTATTTGTGGTGCAAATCAGTTTTTATATAGGGACCAACATGAGCCACTATGATGTTTCTTCTTCCTAGGAGGTTTTAATTCTTCTCTCTGAAGCCATGGTTTGGTCTTGATGATGGGACACCATGACTACTTGCTGCATGAGGTTCACAGCAATGAGACATAGCAGTGTGTAATGTCAGCTATAAAGTAGCACTCCCACAAAAATGTGTATTCTCTTACCTGTTAGAAAGGTACATGATGTAAACTGTAGTGAATGTAATCGTCTTACCAGTGACTGTATTTGTGAGTTATACCCTCCCTTTGGGTCCTCAGTTGTGTCATGTGACCAACACTCTGCCTGAAGTCTGCTACTTCTCTATTCATTCCTATGAGACTGACACCGAGGCTCTCATAGAAATATATAGAGAAACTGGCTTCTTGTCCACAGATAAGATAGTGTGTTATTTGGAGAGTCAGTATTGGTCACATGACATAGTCGAGGATCAGAAGGGGGGTTATAACACAAAGTCACCTTTTAACAAGATTACCTTCACTACCGTTTACATCATGTACCTTTCTAACAGGTCAGAGAATAAACATTTTTATGGGAGTGCTTCTTTAAGTGATCTTGAAGGGAAACCACTACAGCAAATCCATTGATTGGTTATTTCACATGACATGAGTCCTGGTTTCTTCTCTGCATTTCTGTGGATTTTGTGAGTTTGAAATTACTTACCATTTGATACTCTCTGAAGCAACTCTAGTCTAGGTCTTTGACCCTGCCTTCTGATACCAAATTTGATTCTGATTTTACCTGTCCAGTTACCAACCTGGATCTACTCTGACTAGTTCTTTAGCCCAGCTGTCTGGTAGCTACCTGGCTATTCTGAACTGTCCCGGGGACTGCAACCTGGGTATCTGACTTATAATGTGAATACCTCCTTGTGGGGGCTAAGGATAAAGAATAGTTAGCCTGGCTAGCCTGTGCCAATCTAATAGTCTCATGGAACTGTTCCCTGTGCTTGCTGTTAATACACTCAAATCCGAATTGGTTACACTTATTGCTCTGCAAATGTGTATTCCAGTCTAAATGCCAGTAGATTATTTACAATGCATTGCACATGATGTAGAAAAAAAGCTATAGTGGATCTGCCATTTTTCTCCTCCCTACCAAAAAAAAATAAAAAATACAAAGAGTATTCAATAATTTATATCTACCTTAAATGGTACCTTGCTACATGAACACAAAATAAAACAGTTTTGGCTCTTGGTGATGGGACAAAATTTTATTTTTTTCATGAAACATACCGTTATTGTGCAAAGTACTAAAATAAAAAAATGTAAATTGTAAAGTTAAAAAAAATATAAAAATTTGGTATCACTGTATTTGTGCCAACTGCCAACCCATAAAAAGGTAACCTGTTATTTTGCCACATCATAAACAGCGTAAAAAATTATAATGAATCCAATTTGTGCCAAATCGATTTGATTATCTCTCTTGAAAATAGACTGGATCTGAAGGGTTGAAGGATTAACAAACATAAATGTTATGGCTGTAGGTGTGGACCCATGATGCCAAGCCACTGGGGATCAGAGACACCACGGAGAAGCATCAAGAGGATGGGCAATACTTGTAATCAGGAAACAAGCAGTGGTCAGGACAGGCAGAGTTTGTGCAAATCTGTAATTCAGTCCATCGGTCATGGCAGGTGGCACAGGGTAAAAACATTGAACAAGCAGAGGTTAATGCACAGATAGTATAATGAATTGTGGATATTTTGCAAGGTCTAGCAAAAACTAAACTAACAGAACTTGTTGATCAGGTAAGGGGTGGACACACAGCAAAGAATATAGAGCAGAAAAATCACCCCTAGCCAGCCAGCACACAGAGCCAAGGAGGATTAACCTTTACAGTACTGCAACCAAGGTGAGATACACTTAATAGTAGAACCAATTCACACACAGGCAGCTGGTGCCCATGCACACTGAACAATAGCTACAAGAACCGCCATTGTAACAATTAGAGATGAGCGAAGTATTCCAAAATTAATTTTGTCTGCTTTGCCGAATTTTACAAAAACATTTGTTTTGTGCCAAATTATTTTGTCACGAAGCACATCTCTTTTCTAGGTAATGGGTGCAGTGACAGGGAGCTGCAATTGCGCCAATCCTCATCATTGTACCCCTCAGATGCTGCGTTCATAGCTGATTGCAGCATCTGAAAGTAATAACAGAGTGTTACATAAAAAAAAAAAATCATACTTAGTTCATCCATTTGCTCACAATAGGCCAACCGCCACCATCTTGATTGAAGATCTGGCACGAAATCTCACGTGGCTCATTATGACAACATCAGTCACCGCTAGAGATGAGCAAATTTTGAAAGAATTCGATTAGGCCGGTTTGCTGAATTTCCCCCAAAAAATTGTTTCGATCGGAATTTATTTGTGGCGAATCGCATTGAAAAATAGCTATTTCTGTAATGAGGGGCCGGCGACGCGCGCTTCCTTCGCAGCACCGCCTGCACCCTTAGCAAAGAGAGGGACAGGAACGTAGCCTGCGTCTTCATCTCCATGAAAGTAGGCGAGTTGCAGGAGAGACGAGCTGGGTTGGGCTGCTGTGAGTCACGTGACGCCGGCCATGTCAT
The DNA here is from genome assembly GCF_905171765.1 of Bufo bufo. NCBI lineage: Eukaryota > Metazoa > Chordata > Amphibia > Anura > Bufonidae > Bufo > Bufo bufo. Next base: position 714,245,901 of record NC_053390.1, on the reverse strand, counting down.
GTGAATCACCAGCCAGGACTATTTAAAAAGGCAGCCTTCTGGCCACAGGTTGCCTGTGAATAAGGTCTTTTCATTTGCCAAGTTCTCTGTACTGGTTTGCATTGTACCATGACCTCGGCTCTGTTTCCTTGACCCCGCTTCTGCTGTTTCCTCTGTATTGACGTGACCTCCTGGCATTCGGACCTCGGCTTGTGTTTGTTGTGATTTGGTTATTCCTTTGTACTGATGTGACCGCCTGGTACTGACCTTGGCTTGTTTTACCTTGCTTACTCTTTTATATGTATCTTTCGCCCTGTATTTTGACCGCTGCTTAAATTTGTATTGTTTGTGAATTTACCCCTCCGTGCCTGCATGTCACTTTGTTTATTATTTTCTCCAGTTTCATTGTTCCCTTTAAGGCCCAGCACGTAATCAGTTTAGGGAACGTCGTCCAGTTGTACACCGTCGCCTAGGGCGGACCATGCAAGTAGGCAGGGACAGAGCTGTGGGTTGAGCTCAGGGCTGTGCACGCTCTCCCCTTCCGTGACAGATTCACAGGCCATACTCCATTATGGATCCAATACGAGTGCTCACTGATCAGGTCCATAACCTTGCACAAATAGTACAGGAATTGGGGGCAAGATTAAAGCAACAGGAGTCAGTTCAGACCCTACCTGCACCTACTATACCTGCACAGCACATTGAACCCCATGTTAAGTTGCCAGATCGGTTTTCTGGTGACTGCAAATGCTTCCTTGCATTTAAGGAGAGCTGTAGGCTGTATTTCCGCTTATGCCCTTATTCTTCTGGCTCTGATCAGCAGAAGGTTGGGATTGTAATATCTCTATTACAAGGTGACCCACAGGAATGGGCATTTTCACCGCCTACTGACTCCCCGTATCTTATGTCTGTCGAAGCATTTTTTCAGGCCCTAGGGGTTCTTTATGACGAACCGGATAAGGCGACCGTGGCTGAATCCCAGTTGAAATCCCTTATTCAGGGTAACCGACCAGTAGAGGAGTATTGTACTCAATTTCAGAAGTGGTGCATTCCCTCAGGCTGGAGCCGGCTCTGAAATGCCAGTTTAGGTCAGGACTCTCCGAAAATCTTAAGAACATGTTAGTTAGCTACCCCTGTCCTGACACTTTAGAACAAACTATGACTCTAGCTGTTAAACTGGACAGACGCATTAGGGAACGTCAGCGGGAGCATCTGTTCTTTCCACAAACCAGACTCCTTTCCTATGGGAGTCAAGGCAGAACCCCCTCTGGAGGAGCCCATGCAACTTGGAATGACTAGGAGAGACCAACGTCACCAGCGTGGTACTTGCTTCTACTGTTGCGACACCGACCAGTGGGTACGACAATGCCCCAAGGTTCCTCCTTCCGGAAGGTCACCTAAACTGGATGTCTTGAAGAATAGGGTACTTCCAAAGGTGGTAAGGAAAAATTTTTTGGTACCAGTGATAATCTCTTTGGGCTCAAATAAGGGTTCTGGAGAAGCCTTTATTGATTCGAGTTCCGCCTCTAATTTTGTTGATTATAAGTTTATTTTCTCTATGGCAATACCTATGTTGCCTCTCCCTAGTCCTATCCACATTAATGCCATTGACTCTACTACTTTGGTGGGTAGGACGGTTAAGATTTGTACTCCTGAGATTACCTTGACTGTGGGGGCTTGTCAAGCGAAGATTTGTTCTTTTCTTATTTTAGAGAATTTACCGGTGGAGATGGCTTTGAGCATGCCATGGCTCCAACTTCATAACCCTGTTATTAATTGGGCTTTGGGTGAAATTGAGAAGTGGGGTCCTAAATGTTTTTCTGATTGTCTACCGATTGTTCAAGCTGGAATCACGATTGAGTCCAAAATTCTCCCTCTGTACATTATTGATTTCCTTGATGTTTTTTCCACATCTGATAATGAAAGTCTGCCTCCCACAGATCTTATGATTGTGCTATTGATATTGTTGCAGGGTCTAAATTTCCTAAAGGCCGTATTTATAATCTATCCGGTCCGGAGTGGATTTCTATGAAGGAGTATATCAAGGAAACTTTCATCAAAGGTCATATCAGACCCTCGGTGTCACCCATGGGGCAGGGTTCCTTTTTGTGGAGAAAAAGGATGGAGGTTTGAGACCCTGTATCGATTATAGGGAATTAAACAAAATCACTGTTAAGAATCAATATTCCTTACCATTGATTCCAGACTTGTTCAATCCGGTGCTTGGGGGTTGTTGGTTTTCTAAGCTGGATTTTAGAGGAGCTTACAACTTGATTCGTATTAGGGAAGGAGATGAGTGGAAGACAGCCTTTAACACTCCTGAGGGTCACTTCAAATATTTAGTCATGCCGTTTGGTCTCTGTAATGCGCCGGCGGTATTTCAAAATTTCGTTAATTACCTTTTCAGGCAGTTTATTGGCAAATTTATGATTGTGTACCTGGATGATATCTTGATCTTCTCACCTAGTTGGGAATCCCATGTCATCCATATCAGAAGAGTGCTGGAAGTTTCTTAGGCAGAATAAATTATTTGCTAAGAAAGAAAAAAATTATTTTTGGGGTACAGGAAATCTTGTTTTTTGGGATATATACCTACCCCTCAATCTTTCAAGATGGATCTGGGGAAAGTACAAGCTATTCAGGAGTGGGTGAGACCTTCTTCCCTTAAAGCGTTACAACGCTTCCTGGGGTTTGCTAATTACTACCGAAAATTTATAAAAAATTTCTCAGTAATCGCTAAACCTCTTACCGACCTAACCAGGAAGGGGGCGGATCTTGTTAATTGGCTATCTGAGGCAATAGAAGCCTTCAAAACCCTCAAGAGGTGTTTCAGCGATGCCTCGGTCCTGATTCAGCCGGATCAAGAAAAACCTTTTATTGTCGAGGTAGATGCATCGAGGACGGAGTAGGGGCAGTTCTCTCTCAGGGGTCATCTAAACTTACAAACCTAAGGCCATGTGCGTTTTTCTCTTGGAAGTTCTCCCCTACCGAGAGAAATTATGACATCAGGAATCGAGAGCTGCTCGCTATTAAATGGGCCTTTGAGGAGTGGCGAAATTTTTGGGAGGGGGCTCTGCATTGCATCACTGTTCTTACAGATTATAAAAATCTATTGTTTTTGGAATCCGCTAAATGTTTAAATCCTGGACAAGCAAGATGGGCGCTGTTCTTTACGCGTTTTAATTTTTATATTACTATCAGGTCAGGAAGTAAAAATGTAAAAGCTGATGCTTTGTCCTGAAATTTTCATGCCTTTCAACCTCCAGGCACTCCTCCAGAACCGATTTTGCCAGCTGGTATCATTGTGGCCTCCATATCCTCCGATCTTACCACTGAAATTGAGGCGGCACAACATCTAGCTCCGGTACAGTCCTCCAATGATAAGTTGTTTGTTCCAGGTCACTTTTTTTGTCCGGGCAGGACAGATTTTCCAGGGCAAACTTTGCCAGTTGTGGCCACAAATCCAGTTTGGCTACCCATTAGTCTAGCGAATCTTCAATGTGGGGTGGCAGGGTGCAGTCCAAGTATACCACCACCTGCTACTTCAGGTCCTGCTCCAGGTATAGCTGCTGCTGCTGATGAGAAGTTTGTTCATTAGGCGGGTGAAGAAAACTGCTCATCAGTTGAGTTGAGCGAACACCTGGATGTTCGGGTTCGAGAAGTTCGGCCGAACATCCCGGAAATGTTCGGGTTCGGGATCCGAACCCGACCCGAACTTCGTCCCGAACTTTTTGGCACTAAAAAGGCTGTAAAACAGCCCAGGAAAGGGCTAGAGGGCTGCAAAAGGCAGCAAAATGTAGTTAAATCCCCTGCAAACAAATGTGGATAGGGAAATTAATTAAAATTAATATAAAATAAATAAAAATTAACCAATATCAATTGGAAAGAGGTCCCATAGCAGAGAATCTGGGTTTATGTCAGCAGAGAATCAGTCTTCATGTCATAGCAGAGAATCAGGCTTCACGTCACCCACCACTGTAACAGTCTATTGTCAGATATTTAGGCCCCGGCACCCAGGCAGAGGAAAGAGGTCCCATAACATAGAATCTGGCTTCATGTCAGCAGAGAATCAGTCTTCATGTCATAGCAGAGAATCAGGCTTCATGTCACCCACCACTGTAACAGTCCATTGTCAAATATTTAGGCCCCGGCACCCAGGCAGAGGAGAGAGGTCCCATAGCAGAGAATCTGGCTTCATGTCAGCAGAGAATCAGTCTTCATGTCATAGCAGAGAATCAGGCTTCACGTCACCCAACACTGGAACAGTCCATTGTCAGATATTTAGGCCCCGGCACCCAGGCAGAGGAGAGAGGTCCCATAACAGAGATTCAGGCTTCATGTCAGCAGAGAATCAGTCTTCATGTCATAGCAGAGAATCAGGCTTCACGTCACCCAACACTGGAACAGTCCATTGTCAGATATTTAGGCCCCGGCACCCAGGCAGAGGAGAGAGGTCCCATAACAGAGAATCAGTCTTCATGTCATAGCAGAGAATCATGCTTCACGTCACCCACCACTGGAACAGTCCATTGTCAGATATTTAGGCCCAGGCACCCAGGCAGAGGAGAGAGGTCCCATAGCAGAGAATCTGGCTTCATGTCAGCAGAGAATCAGTCTTCATGTCGTAGCAGAGAATCAGGCTTCACGTCACCCACCACTGGAACAGGCCATTGTCAGATATTTAGGCCCTGGCACCCAGGCAGAGGAGAGAGGTCCCATAACAAAGAATCTGGCTTCATGTCAGCAGAGAATCAGTCTTCATGTCATAGCAGAGAATCATGCTTCACGTCACCCACCACTGGAACAGTCCATTGTCAGATATTTAGGCCCAGGCACCCAGGCAGAGGAGAGAGGTCCCATAGCAGAGAATCTGGCTTCATGTCAGCAGAGAATCAGTCTTCATGACATAGCAGAGAATCTGGCTTCACGTCACCCAACACTGGAACAGTCCATTGTCAGATATTTAGGCCCAGGCACCCAGGCAGAGGAGAGAGGTCCCATAGCAGAGAATCTGGCTTCATGTCAGCAGAGAATCAGTCTTCATGTGATAGCAGAGAATCAGGCTTCACGTCACCCAACACTGGAACAGTCCATTGTCAGATATTTAGACCCCGGCACCCAGGCAGAGGAGAGAGGTCCCATAACAGAGATTCAGGCTTCATGTCAGCAGAGAATCAGTCTTAATGTCATAGCAGAGAATCAGGCTTCACGTCACCCAACACTGGAACAGTCCATTGTCAGATATTTAGGCCCCGGTACCCAGGCAGAGGAGAGAGGTCCCATAGCAGAGAATCTGGGTTCATGTCAGCAGAGAATCAGTCTTCATGTCATAGCAGAGAATCAGGCTTCACGTCACCCACCACTGTAACAGTCTATTGTCAGATATTTAGGCCCCGGCACCCAGGCAGAGGAAAGAGGTTCCATAACATAGAATCTGGCTTCATGTCAGCAGAGAATCAGTCTTCATGTCATAGCAGAGAATCAGGCTTCATGTCACCCACCACTGTAACAGTCCATTGTCAAATATTTAGGCCCCGGCACCCAGGCAGAGGAGAGAGGTCCCATAGCAGAGAATCTGGCTTCATGTCAGCAGAGAATCAGTCTTCATGTCATAGCAGAGAATCATGCTTCACGTCACCCACCACTGGAACAGTCCATTGTCAGATATTTAGGCCCAGGCACCCAGGCATAGGAGAGAGGTCCCATAACAGAGATTCAGGCTTCATGTCAGCAGAGAATCAGTCTTCATGTCATAGCAGAGAATCATGCTTCACGTCACCCACCACTGGAACAGTCCATTGTCAGATATTTAGGCCCAGGCACCCAGGCAGAGGAGAGAGGTCCCATAGCAGAGAATCTGGCTTCATGTCAGCAGAGAATCAGTCTTCATGTCATAGCAGAGAATCAGGCTTCATGTCACCCACCACTGGAACAGGCCATTGTCAGATATTTAGACCCCGGCACCCATGCAGAGGAGAGAGGTCCCATAACAGAGATTCAGGCTTCATGTCAGCAGAGAATCAGTCTTCATGTCATAGCAGAGAATCAGGCTTCACGTCACCCAAAACTGGAACAGTCCATTGTCAGATATTTAGGCCCAGGCACCCAGGCAGAGGAGAGAGGTCCCATAGCAGAGAATCTGGCTTCATGTCAGCAGAGAATCAGTCTTCATGTCATAGCAGAGAATCAGGCTTCACGTCACCCAACATTGGAACAGTCCATTGTCATATAATTTAGGCCCAGGCACCCAGATAGAGGAGAGAGGTCCCATAACAGAGATTCAGGCTTCATGTCAGCGACTCAGCAGAGAATCAGTCATCATGTCATAGCAGAGAATCATGCTTCACGTCACCCAACACTGGAACAGGCCACTGTCAGATATTTCTAGGCCCCGGCACCCAGACAGAGGAGAGGTTCATTCAACTTTGGGTTGCCCCGCAATATAATGGTAAAATGAAAATAAAAATAGGATTGAATGAGGGAGTGCCCTGGAGTACAATAATATATGGTTAAGGGGAGGTAGTTAATGTCTAATCTGCACAAGGGATGGACAGGTCCTGTGGGATCCATGCCTGGTTCATTTTTATGAACGTCAGCTTGTCCACATTGGCTATAGACAGGCGGCTGCGTTTGTCTGTAATGACGCCCCCTGCCGTGCTGAATACACGTTCAGACAAAACGCTGGCCGCCGGGCAGGCCAGCACCTCCAAGGCATAAAAGGCTAGCTCTGGCCACGTGGACAATTTGGAGACCCAGAAGTTGAATGGGGCCGAACCATCAGTCAGTACGTGGAGGGGTGTGCACACGTACTGTTCCACCATGTTAGTGAAATGTTGCCTCCTGCTAACACGTTCCGTATCAGGTGGTGGTGCAGTTAGCTGTGGCGTGGTGACAAAACTTTTCCACATCTCTGCCATGCTAACCCTGCCCTCAGAGGAGCTGGCCGTGACACAGCTGCGTTGGCGACCTCTTGCTCCTCCTCTGCCTTCGCCTTGGGCTTCCACTGGTTCCCCTGTGACATTTGGGAATGCTCTCAGTAGCGCGTCTACCAACGTGCGCTTGCACTCGCGCATCTTCCTATCATGCTCCAGTGCAGAAAGTAAGGTGGGCACATTGTCTTTGTACCGTGGATCCAGCAGGGTGGCAACCCAGTAGTCCGCACACGTTAAAATGTGGGCAACTCTGCTGTCATTGTGCAGGCACTGCAGCATGTAGTCGCTCATGTGTGCCAGGCTGCCCAGAGGTAAGGACAAGCTGTCCTCTGTGGGAGGCATATCGTCATCGTCCTGCATTTCCCCCCAGCCACGCACCAGTGATGGGCCCGAGCTGCGTTGGGTGCCACCCCGCTGTGAACATGCTTCATCCTCATCCTCCTCCACCTCCTCCTCCTCGTCCTCCAGTAGTGGGCCCTGCCTGGCCACATTTGTACCTGGCCTCTGCTGTTGCAAAAAACCTCCCTCTGAGTCACTTCTAAGAGACTGGCCTGAAAGTGCTAAAAATGACCCCTCTTCCACCTCCTCCTCCTCCTCCTGGGCCACCTCCTCTTCCATCATCGCTCTAAGTGTTTTCTCAAGGAGACATAGAAGTGGTATTGTAACGCTGATAACGGCGTCATCGCCACTGGCCATGTTGGTGGAGTACTCGAAACAGCGCAACAGGGCACACAGGTCTCGCATGGAGGCCCAGTCATTGGTGGTGAAGTGGTGCTGTTCCGCAGTGCGACTGACCCGTGCGTGCTGCAGCTGAAACTCCACTATGGCCTGCTGCTGCTCGCACAGTCTGTCCAGCATGTGCAAGGTAAAGTTCCACCTGGTGGGCACGTCACATATGAGGCGGTGAGCGGGAAGGCCGAAGTTACGCTGTAGCGCAGACAGGCGAGCAGCGGCAGGATGAGAACGCCGGAAGCACGCACAGACGGCCCGCACTTTATGCAGCAGCTCTGACATGTCAGGGTAGTTGTGAATGGACTTCTGCACCACCTAATTCAGCACATGCGCCAGGCAAGGGATGTGCGTCAAACCGGCTAGTCCCAGAGCTGCAACGAGATTTCGCCGATTATCGCACACCACCAGGCCGGGCTTGAGGCTCACCGGCAGCAACCACTCGTCGGTCTGTTGTTCTATACCCCGCCACAACTCCTGCGCGGTGTGGGGCCTGTCCACCAAAAATATGAGTTTCAGAATGGCCTGCTGACGTTTACCCCGGGCTGTGCTGAAGTTGGTGGTGAAGGTGTGTGGCTGACTGGATGAGCAGGTGGGAGAAGAGGAGGAGGAAGCCGAGTAGGAGGAGGAGGCAACAGGAGGCAAAGAATGTTGCCCTGCGATCCTTGGCAGCGGAAGGACGTGCGCCAAACAGCTCTTCGCCTGGGGCCCAGCCGCCAGTACATTTACCCAGTGTGCAGTTAGGGAGATATAGCGTCCCTGGCCGTGCTTACTGGTCCACGTATCTGTGGTTAGGTGGACCTTGCCACAGATGGCGTTGCGCAGTGCACACTTGATTTTATCGGATACTTGGTTGTGCAGGGAAGGCACGGCTCTCTTGGAAAAGTAGTGATGACTGGGAACAACATACTGTGGGACAGCAAGCGACATGAGCTGTTTGAAGCTGTCTGTGTCCACCAGGCTGAATGACAGCATTTCATAGGCCAGTAGTTTAGAAATGCTGGCATTCAGGGCCAGGGATTGAGGGTGGCTAAGTGGGAATTTACGCTTTCTCTCAAATGTTTGTGAGATGGAGAGCTGAATGCTGCCGTGTGACATGGTTGAGATGCTTGGTGACGGAGGTGGTGGTGGTGTTGGTGGTACATCCTCTGTTTGCTGGGCGGCAGGTGCCAACGTTCCTCCAGAGGCGGAGGAAGAGGCCGAGGCGGCAGCAGCAGAAGAGGTAGCAGGGGAAGCCTGAGTGACTTCCTTGTTTTTAAGGTGTTTACTCCACTGCAGTTCATGCTTTGCATGCAGGTGCCTGGTCATGCAGGTTATGCTAAGGTTCAGAACGTTAATGCCTCGCTTCAGGCTCTGATGGCACAGCGTGCAAACCACTCGGGTATTGTCATCTGCACATTGTTTGAAGAACTGCCACGCCAGGGAACTCCTTGAAGCTGCCTTTGGGGTGCTGGGTCCCAGATGGCGGTGGCCAGTAGCAGACGGACTCTCTTGGCGGCGGGTGTTCTGCTTTTGCCCACTGCTCCCTCTTTTGCTACGCTGTTGGCTCGGTCTCACCACTGCCTCTTCCTCCGAATTCTGAAAGTAAGTGGCACGACCTTCATTCCATGTGGGATCTAGGACCTCATCGTCCCCTGCATCGTCTTCCACTTAGTCTTCCTCCCTGACCCCCTGTTCAGTCTGCACACTGCAGAAAGACGCAGCAGTTGGAACCTGTGTTTAGTCATCATCAGAGACGTGCTGAGGTGGTATTCCCATGTCCTCATCATTAGGAAACATAAGTGGTTGTGCGTTAGTGCATTCTATCTCTTCCACCCCTGGGGAAGGGCTAGGTGGATGCCCTTGGGAAACCCTGCCAGCAGAGTCTTCAAACAGAATAAGAGACTGCTGCATAACTTGAGGCTCAGACAGTTTCCCTGATATGCATGGGGGTGATGTGACAGACTGGTGGGCTTGGTTTTCATGCGCCATCTGTGCGCTTTCTGCAGAAGACTGGGTGGGAGATAATGTGAACGTACTGGATCCACTGTCGGCCACCCAATTGACTAATGCCTGTACCTGCTCAGGCCTTACCATCCTTAGAACGGCATTGGGCCCCACAAAATATTGCTGTAAATTCTGCTGGCTACGGGGACCTGAGGTGGTTCACTAGGACGTGTGGCTGTGACAGAACGGCCACGTCCTCTCACAGCACCAGAGGGTCCACTAACACCACCACGACCATGTCCGCGTCCGCGTCCCTTACTAGATGTTTTCCTCATTGTTACCGTTCACCACAATAAGAAAAAAATTATTTGGCCCAATGTATTGAGTTCAAATTCAGGCCTTTTTTTACAGGCACCTAACACTATCTGGCTATCTATTTAGGTACCGTATTACACTAATACAGGCACACAAGTAACGACAGATTTAGCTGAATATAAATTTGAGGCCTATTATTTGAGCGCTGGGTGACAGGTATACGTTTACGGACACAATTATTTAAACTTGGAAATGCACGGTAGCGTGTGAAGTTATTGAGGATGACACTATCCGCACCTTCAATCTAATATACCCTTTTATGGATAGATTTAAAGTAGGCCTGATACAGCAGAAACCACTGATTTGGGGAATTGCTAAGTTGGGAATTGTATTCAACCCAGAACAAAAACTGTGCTTTGGCGGACACTAAATAAATTGACCAGCCTCAGCAATAAACATAGATTTAGCTGAATATAAATTTCAGGCCTATTATTTAGGCGCTGGGTGACAGGTATACGTTTACGGACACAATTATTTAAACTTGGAAATGCACGGTAGCGTGTGAAGTTATTGAGGATGACACTATCCGCACCTTCAATCTAATATACCCTTTTATGGATCGATTTAAACTTGGCCTGATAGTAATTCCCTAAATTTGTGGTTTCTGCTCTAAGTTGGGAATTGTATTTCAACCCAGAACAAAAACTGTGCTTTGGCAGACACTAAATAGATTGACCAGCCACAGCAGTATCAACAGATTTAGCTGAATATAAATTTGAGGCCTATTATTTAGGCGCTGGGTGACAGGTATACGTTTACGGACAGAATTAGACTTGCAAATGCACAGTAGCGTGTGTGTGAAGTTATTGAGAATGACCCTATCTGCACCTTCAATCTAATATACCCTTTTATGGATAGATTTAAAGTAGGCCTGATACAGCAGAAACCACTGATTTAGGGAATTGCTAAGTTGGGAATTGTATTCAACCCAGAACAAAAACTGTGCTTTGGCGGACACTAAATAAATTGACCAGCCTCAGCAATAAACATAGATTTAGCTGAATATAAATTTGAGGCCTATTATTTAGGCGCTGGGTGACAGGTATACGTTTACGGACAGAATCTCCCTAAACTGATCATAGCAGAGTGACGTGCGGCTCTATGTGACTCCCGCTTAAACAGAGGCTGGGTCACATGCTGCACTGGCCAATCACAGCCATGACAATAGTAGGCATGGCTGTGATGGCCTCTTGGGGCAAGTAGTATGACGCTTGTTGATTGGCTGCTTTGCAGCCTTTCAAAAAGTGCCAAGAAAGCGCCGAACACCGAACCCGAACCCAGACTTTTACAGTTCGGGTTCGCTCATCCCTACTCATCAGCGACTCTAGAAACAAGTTGCTGCTCTACCACTCTGCCACAGCAGCCATGGCAGAGGAATGTAAGTGCAGAGGGCACCCCTGGTCAGATCTGTGAGAGGATGGACGATGGCTCAGATAGGCAGCAGCCAACTGACTACATAGGATGTCTCTATAGTAGTTCATTTTCTCCTCCCTCTCAGCGGGTGTAAAAAAGGCCCCCATTTTGGACCGGTAGCGTAGGTCCAACAAGGTGGAGAGCCAAAAGTCATCCCTCTGCCGAATAGTGAAAATTCAGCTGTCACTAAGCAAGCCAAGTAAGCATGCATTGGGCAATTTGTGCAAGTGACTCGGAGGGACTCCCTGGCTCCATCTCCACTACATACTGCCACGGTGTGTCTGGGTACTCTGCCTCGTCTTCCTCATCACCCTGTAGCTCCTCTGGCTGCTCCTGCTCCTCCTCTCCTATCGCCACTGTGTAAAAACCACCCATTTCGCTACACATTGCTTGTGCTCCAATGTCCTTCTCCTCCTCCTCCAGTTCAGCCCCCACAGGGCTCATGTAGCCATGAGATCTAGGCACCACGTCTCCAGTCCCCTCAGCAGATTTACCAGCATCTGTTCCAGGACATGAAGCAGTGGAATGATGTTGCTCATCCCGTAGTCCTGACAAATAACATGGCCTCTTCAAAGGGCCTGAGCAAAAGGCAGGCGTCATGCATGAGCTGCCACTGGCTGACATCAAGCCTTGACTGCTTGAAATTGGGAGTGTGGCACTGGGTGATGCAGCGGTTGCTGCGGCAGGCTGGATCATCACATCGGAGCTCCGGTTCCCCCAGGCCACTTTATGGTGACGCTGCATATGTTGCCGCAGGGCCGTGGTGCTAACATGCACCCTGGCCACGCTTCACCTTCTGACCACAGATTCTATAACTAGCCATGTTCACCTCCTCTGGTGGCTTAACAAAAAACTGTCACATCAACCGAGTAGGTGATTTTACACTCCGCACTGACTGACTGCTACCGCCGCTGTTGCTGTCAACCCCTGCAAAACTACTTTCCAGGCAGGTAGGCTCCTGCGAAGCGGGTGGTCTACCCCGTTCACGTATGGCTCCTGACCGTCCACTGCTGCCACTATGCTGACTCCCGGCCACACTCGTGACTTGCTGGCTCCGCCGCTGCCTCATGGGCAAGCTGCCACCCTCTTCTTCCGATGATGATGAAACCCCTAATTCACCCGGCTCTCAAGTGCGATCAGCTACATCTTGATCATTGAGTACTGTCTGCATGTCACTGATGTCCTCCTCAACCACTTGCAACACCAGCTCCCACGCCACTCTCCTCATCACTACTTGCCCGCCTACCGGAGTAAGCGGCGGATGTCACCTCCAAATCTTGGCTGGCCAGTAGTTGCTGACTGTCCTCTAGAAGTTCGTCCTCGCTGTATAGCGTTGCTGAGCCCACAGCATACATCATTTCTCTGGCTGAGGGAATAGAAAAGTAGAGAGGCAGGTTGAGGACAGGTGAGGGCACAGGGCCTGCTCCCAGGCAATGCCAACTAAGGGCTGTGTCTGATGGACCCACCAACTCTTGGGGTGTCTGATGTCATTTGGGACGAGGTGGATGACCGAGTCAACCATTCAAGAACCGCTGGGTTGCTGGTCAAGACACGACTGCTAGATAACAACGGGAGATCAGGCCTCTTGCTGCAACTCCTGCTGCCACACCCCCTTACTCTGCTGCAACCTGTGCCTGCTCCAGAAACATTCAGGCCTCTGCCACTCCCCTGTGCAGGGTCTGGCACTTCTCTGTCTGACATACTGTTAGATAAAATAAATAAGTAAATAAATAGGAAATTAAAGGGTTTCTGTCATCAGAAAAATCGTTATGTAGCTGGCTGACATTAGCGATTTGCTAATGTCAGCAGAACATAACTGTATGACTTATATCTCCCTGCCTGCCACCGTTCATGCTAAATAATGACTTTTATAATATGCAAATGAGCCCCTGGGTGCTTGTGGGGCATTGCTGCAGCACCTAGACGCTCCGTCCTCTCATCGTTATGCAAGCCCTTGTAAAGGTGATTAACATCCTCGGTCTCCTCCGTGCCCTATAAATCCCGCCCCTGCGCCGTCCATTTTAGTATTAGGCGCAGTGAGTGAAGGACGCTTGCCTGCTGCCATCCTTCACTCACTGCACCTGCGCCTAATACTAAAATGGACGGCGCAGGCATGGGATTTTTTGGGTGCGGAAGAGACCGAGGATGTCAATCACCTTTACAAGGGCGTGCCAAACCATGAGAGGATGGAGCCTCTAGCACCTAGAGGTCCATTTGCATATTATAAAAGTCATTATTTAGTGTGAACGGCGGCAGGCAGGGAGATATAAGTCATACAGTTATGTTCTGCTTACATTAGCACATCGCATGTCGATTTTTTTGATGACAGAAACCCTTTAAAACACCCCAAAAAAGTCTTTAATTTTCTCACTTCCCACACAACGGCTAATAAGCCCTTTTTTTCCCACTAATACACGCCAAAGAAGGCTTTAGAACACATAATTGCACCTCTGAACGGCAAATAGGCCCTTACTTCTTTCAACTTATACACGCCAAAAAAGGCTTTTTAACATATATCTGCACCACAGAATGGCAAATAATATTAATTTTTTTGCCACTAATACACGCCAAATAGGGCTTTAGAACATATAACTGCACCACTGAACGACAAATAGACCCTTACTTTTTTCCACTTATACATGCCACAAAAGGCTTTAGAACATATAACTGCACCGCTGAACGGCAAATAGGCCCTTACTTTTTTATACTTATACACGCCACAAAAGGTTTTAGAACATATAACTGCACCGCTGAACAGCAAATAGGCCTTAAATTTTTCCACTTATACACGCCTCAAAAGGCTTTAGAACATATAACTGCACTGCAGAATGGCAACTAATATATAATTTTGTGCCACTAATGCACGCCAAAAAGGGCTTTAGAACATATAACTGCACCACTGAACGACAAATAATATATATATTTTTTACCACTAATACATGCTAAAAAGGGCTGTAATTTTCTCACTTCACCACACAATGGCTAATAAGCCCTTTTTTTCCCACTAATACAAGCCAAAAAATGCTTTAGAACATATAACTGCACTGCACAAGGGCAAATAAGACGTAGAAATATTTCCTTGTAATAAACCATGTTAATGGCTGTATCAAACAGCACTTACACCCCAATAACAAAAACGGTTTGCTGGAAATACAGAGCTGTATAATGGCAATTTGGATCCCCAGTCAGTGCAGCAAGGTGTAATAGGATTGCTTCTATTACCCAGGCTGTAAACTTTTTTACTGAACCCTGTTCTGCTTCAATACTGTGGAATGATTCCTCCCTATCCTTTCCCTGAACTTCTATACAGCAAAATAAAAGTATTAAAGTCTTTTCTACCACTGTCCCTAGTGCCTGCTGACATCTCTCCTTGCACTAAGTACACTGGAAAATGGCTGAATCCAAGATGGCTGAGGCTATTTATAGGGCTGTGACATCACAGGGCTGGCTGGCTGCTGATTGGCTGCATGCATGGCATTGTGGGTGATCCCTCATTCCCAGAGTGCCTTGCTCCTTGTCCTAACATGTGCAGCAGCCATTTTGCGATTCATTACCATGAAGCGTGAGGAAATTTGGATTCGGTGCGAATCAAATTTTTCCTGAAATTCGGATTGAATTCCACTTCGTCAACTTTGATTCTCATCTCATCTCTAGTCACCGCACATGGGATTTTGTGCAAGATCTTTGAGCAAGATGGCGGCATTCTTCCCATCACGAGCAAATGGATGAGGTAAGTATAATTTTTTTTTTTGTTTTTTTACACTATTTCAGGTAAAATTTATTCGCTACCACGAAGCATGAGGAAATTCAGCTTCGTGTCAAATCTAATTTATCCTGAAATTCAGATCGAAGTTCACTTTGTGGACTTCGATTCGCTCAACACTAGTAACAATCAATAACATTTGTTATTCTTGTACGGTTCTTGCTACAATGAGCACTGCGTATGTATAAGGCTCCATTCACACGTCCGCAAAATGGGTCCGCATCCTTTCCGCAATTTTGCGGAATGGGTGCGGACCCATTCATTCTCTATGAATGAATGTGCTGTCTGCAGCCGCAATTGCGGAGCGCGGCCCCGATTTTGGGTCCGCAGCTCCGCAAAAAGATAGAGCATGTCCTATTCTTGTCCGCAGCTTGCGGACAAGAATAGGCATTTCAATGGGGGTGCCGGGCTGGTGTGTTGCGGACCCGCAATTTGCGGGTCCGCAACACACCACAGACGTGTGAATGCAGCCTTTACAGTTAATGGATAAAATGCTATATTTGATTGAAAGGTTCCCTATTATTTAATAAAGCATAACTGAGCTGCCAATCACACAATAGAATTTGGTTGTTAGGTTCTCACAGCCAATATAATGCCTCTAGGCAGTTAGAGCATTTCAAAGTGAAAAATGTCACAGAATGCGTACATTTTGGATTTAGTGTTCTAAGTTTATATAAAGGTTAATTATAGTCCTTCAAGATTACAATCGTCTTAAAAATAATGAAAAAATGAATTTGAATTTGTTAAAACACAAGATACTGTCCTGATTAAATTGAGATTCATGTAAAAAGAAAAGCTCAGCAGGAATCACAGGATCGGAATGGCGCTACATGAAGCCATCTGCTGCTGAGGATTCCTGAGGTTCTGTGATGAATGCAACATACTGTACTTTGGATCTGTCTCAACAAGATTTTAATGATAGACATTTGCATTTTTTTCGGTGTCTCACCATATATATACAGTCAGGTCCATAAATATTGGGACACCGACACAATTCTAGCATTTTTGGCTCTATACACCACCACAATGGATTTGAAATGAAACAAACAAGATGTGCTTTAACTGCAGACTGTCAGCTTTAATTTGAGGGTATTTACATCCAAATCAGGTGAACGGTGTAGGAATTACAACAGTTTGCATATGTGCCTCCCACTTGTTAACCCCTTAAGGACCGGGCTCATTTTCACCTTAAGGACCAGGCCATTTTTTGGAAATCTGACCAGTGTCACTTTAAGTGCTAATAACTTTAAAACGCTTTGACTTATCCAGGCCATTCTGAGATTGTTTTTTCGTCACATATTGTACTTCATGACACTGGTAAAATGAAGTAAAAAATATTTTTTTTGCACAAAAAAAAAACAAATTTACCAAAAATTTGGAAAAATTTGCAAATTTCAAAGTTTCAGTTTCTCTACTTCTGTAATACATAGTAATACCCAAAATTACTCCAAAATTGTGATGACTTTACATTCCCCATATGTCTACTTCATGTTTGAATTATTTTGGGAATTATATTTTATTTTTTGGGGATGTTATAAGGCTTAGAAGTTTAGAAGCAAATCTTGAAATTTTTCAGAAATTTACAAAAACTCAATTTTTAGGGACCAGTTCAGGTCTGAAGTCGATTTGCGAGGCTTACATAATAGAAACCACCCAAAAATGACCCCATCTAAGAAACTACACCCCTCAAGGTATTCAAAACTGATTTGCATACATTGTTAACCCTTTAGGTGTTGCACAAGAGTTATTGGCAAATGGGGAGGAAATTTGAGAATTTCATTTTTTTTCATTTTAACCCATTTTTTCCACTAACAAAGCAAGGGTTAACAGCCAAACAAGATTGTATCTTTATTGCCCTTACTCTGCTGTTTACAGAAACACCCCATATGTGGCCGTAAACTACTGTACGGCCACACAGCGGGGCGTAGAGTGAAAGGTGCGCCGTTTGGTTTTTGGAAGGCAGATTTTTATAGACTGGTTTATTTACACCATGTCCCATTTGAAGCCCCCTGATGCACCCCTAGAGGAGAAACTCCCTAAGGCTGGGTTCACACGAGCGGATGCCGTGCGTGACATCCGCTCCGTGAATGACAGCCAAGACCCGATGCAGACTGCAGAGGCACGGAACATTAACATGACTGATAATGCTCCGTGCCTCTCTGTGACCTCTTTACTACGAAATCACAGTGACAACTATGATTTCGTAGTAAAGAGGTCACAGAGAGGCACGGAGCATTATCAGTCATGTCAGTGCTCCGTGCCTCTGCAGTCTGCATCGGGTCTTGGCTGTCATTCACGGAGCGGTTGTCATGCACGGCATCCGCTCGTGTGAACCCAGCCTAAAAGTGACCCCATCTAAGAAACTACACCCCTCAAGGTATTCAAAACTGATTTTACATACGTCGTTAACCCTTTAGGTGTTGCACAAGAGTTATTGGCAAATGGGGATGAAATTTGAGAATTTCATTTTTTTGCCTAATTTTCAATTTTAACCCATTTTTTCCACTAACAAAGCAAGGGTTAACAGCCAAACAAGACTGTATCTTTATTGCCCTGACTCTGCTGTTTACAGAAACACCCCATATGTGGCCGTAAACTACTGTACGGCCACACAGCGGGGCGTAGAGTGAAAGGTGCGCCGTTTGGTTTTTGGAGGGCTAATTTTGCTGGACTGTTTTTTTTACACAATGTCCCATTTGAAGCCTCCCTGATGCACCCCTAGAGTAGAAACTCCATAAAAGTGACCCCATCTAAGAAACTACACCCCTCAAGGTATTCAAAACTGATTTTACAAACTTTGTTAACCCTTTAGGTGTTGCACAAGATTTAATTGAAAATAGAGACACAATTTCAAAATTTCAAATTTTTGGCAGATTTTCCATTTTAATATTTTTTTTACAGTTACAAAGCAAGGGTTAACAGCCAAACAAAACTCATTATTTATGGCCCTGATTCTGTAGTTTACAGAAACACCCCATATGTGGTTGTAAACCGCTGTACGGGGACACGGCAGGGCGCAGAAGGAAAGGAATGCCATACGGTTTTTGGAAGGCAGGTTTTGCTGGACTGTTTTTTTTTACACCATGTCCCATTTGAAGCCCCCCTGATGCACCCCTAGAGTAGAAACTCCAAAAAAGTGACCCCATTTTAGAAACTACGGGATAGGGTGGCAGTTTTGTTGGTACTAGTTTAGGGTACATATGATTTTTGGTTGCTCTATATTACACTTTTTGTGCGGCAAGGTAACAAGAAATGGCTTTTTTGGCACGTTTTTTTTTTTGTTATTTACAACATTCATCTGACAGGTTAGATCATGTGGTAATTTTATAGAGCAGGTTGTCACGGACGCGGCGATACCTAATATGTATACAATTTTTTTTATTTATTTAAGTTTTATACAATAACTTCATTTTTAAAACCAAAAAAATGTTTTAGTGTCTCCATAGTCTAAGAGCCATAGTTTTTTCAGTTTTTGGGCGATTATCTTGAGTAGGGTCTCATTTTTTGCGGGATGAGATGACGGTTTGATTGGCACTATTTTGGGGTGCATGCGACTTTTTTGATCACTTTTATTACCTTTTTTGGGAAGTAAGGTGGGCAAAATTTCAATTTTCTCATAGTTTTTATTTTTTTATTTTTATGGCGTTCACCATGCAGGGAAAGTAACATGACCGTTTTATAGATCAGGTCGTTACGGACGCGGCGATACCTAATATGTGTAGTGTATTTTATTTTTTTAATTTTTATTCAGTGATAAATGTTTTTTTTTTATCTTAACTTTTTTTAACTTTTTTTTTACATTTTTTTGACCCAGACCCACTTGGTTCTTGAAGATCCAGGGGGTCTGATGTCTGTATAATACTGTACAGTACAATATATATTGCACTGTACTGTATTTTACTTACACTGAACAGATCTATGCTTTCAGCACAGATCTGTTCAGCACCATGGACAGCAGGACGCCTGAGCAGGCGTCCTGTTGCCAAGGGAACCTTCCCCGTCTGCCACAACTTCGCAGACGGGGAAGGGTAAGCACAGGGCTGAGGGGGGCTGTCGGGGGGCTCTCTCCCTCTCCATCGGGGGGCTGCAAAGGCACAGCAGCCCCCCGATGGAAAGGGAGGGAGCTCCCTGACCGATGACAGTTAACTTTTTCCATACAGCGGTCCGTCAGGGACCGCGGGGATCAGAAACTGCAAAAAGCGCAGCAAACCGCAGGTCTGAATTGACCTGCGGTTTGCTGCGATCGCCGACACGGGGGGGTCACATGACCCCCCCCTGGCGTTGTGACAGGATGCCGGCTGAATGATTTCAGCCGAAATCCCGTTCCGATTAACCCCTGGGGCGCCGGAATCCCGATTTAAAGTTAGGACGTACCGGTACGTCCTTGGTCCTTAAGGAGTCGGGAAATAGGGCGTACCGGTACGCCCTATGTCCTTAAGGGGTTAAGGGACCAAAAGTAATGGGACAATTGGCTTCTCAGCTGTTCCATGG
This sequence comes from Bufo bufo, assembly GCF_905171765.1. Classification (NCBI taxonomy): domain Eukaryota; kingdom Metazoa; phylum Chordata; class Amphibia; order Anura; family Bufonidae; genus Bufo; species Bufo bufo. Next base: position 714,226,293 of record NC_053390.1, on the reverse strand, counting down.
CCAGGTGTGTGTTATTTACTCATTATCCCAATTACAATGAGCAGATAGAAGGTCCAGAGTTCATTTCAAGTGTGCTATTTGCATTTGGAATCTGTTGCTGTCATCTCTCAAGATGAGATCCAAAGAGCTGTCACTATCAGTGAAGCAAGCCATCATTAGGCTGAAAAAACAAAACAAACCCATCATAGAGATAGCAAAAACATTAGGCGTGGCCAAAACAACTGTTTGGAACATTCTTAAAAAGAAGGAATGCACCGGTGAGCTCAGCAACACCAAAAGACCCGGAAGACCACGGAAAACAACTGTGGTGGATGACCAAAGAATTATTTCCCTGGTGAAGAAAACACCCTTCACAACAGTTGTCCAGATCAAGAACACTCTCCAGGAGGTAGGTGTATGTGTGTCAAAGTCAACAATCAAGAGAAGACTTCACCAGAGTGAATACAGAGGGTTTACCACAAGATGTAAACCATTGGTGAGCCTCAAAAACAGGAAGGCCAGATTAGAGTTTGCCAAACGACATCTAAAAAAGCCTTCACAGTTCTGGAACAACATCCTATGGACAGATGAGACCAAGATCAACTTGTACCAGAGTGATGGGAAGAGAAGAGTATGGAGAAGGTAAGGAACTGCTCATGATCCTAAGCATACCACCTCATCAGTGAAGCATGGTGGTGGTAGTGTCATGGTGTGGGCATGTATGACTGCCAATGGAACTGGTTCTCCTGTATTTATTGATGATGTGACTGCTGACAAAAGCAGCAGGAGGAATTCTGAAGTGTTTCGGGCAATATTATCTGCTCATATTCAGCCAAATGCTTCAGAACTCATTGGATGGCGCTTCACAGTGCAGATGGACAATGACCCAAAGCATACTGCAAAATCAACCCAACAGTTTTTTAAGGGAAAGAAGTGGACTGTTATGCAATGGCCAAGTCAATCACCTGACCTGAATCCGATTGAGCATGCATTTCATTTGCTGAAGACAAAACTGAAGGGAAAATGCCCCAAGAACAAGCAGGAACTGAAGACAATTGCAGTAGACGCCTGGCAGAGCATCACCAGGGATGAAACCCAGCGTCTGGTGATGTCTATGCGTTCCAGACTTCAGGCTGTAATTGACTGCAAAGGATTTGCAACCAAGTATTAAAAAGAGAAAGTTTAATTTATGATTATTATTCTGTCCCATTACTTTTGGTCCCTTAACAAGTGGGAGGCACATATGCAAACTGTTGTAATTCCTACACCATTCACCTGATTTGGATGTAAATACCTTCAAATTAAAGCTGACAGTCTGCAGTTAAAGCACATCTTGTTTGTTTCATTTCAAATCCATTGTGGTGGTGTATAGAGCCAAAAATGTTAGAATTGTGTCGATGTCCCAATATTTATGGACCTGACTGTATGTCATATTTAGAAATGATTTCATTATAAATTCTCATGATATATGTGTAATATTAACAATTATTGTTGTACTTGTCATATTGAAAATGCAGTCCAATCTATGGGCAGCATGATAAAGAACAAGATCTGAGCAGATACATATAGAAATTTGTGAGAGCTTCTTTTCTAAATCAGTTTTTTTTTTATTGAAATTAATGTTTGTCAGTATTAACACACATACACTACATTAATACAATACACACACAGGCAATCCAACATACAGAGAAGCAATGCACACGCCCTGAGCGATTGTTAGTAATCTATACATACAATATTTTCACGCCATTGAAATCCAAGCACAATCTTATACCATAAACTAATGCCTATACACATATTTAGTGTTTTGTATAACTCAGATTGTCCAAAAGGCAATAATTGTACATAGGTTTTCACAGTGACCACCTCAATATACTGTATCTGACCATGATAATAGTGTTAAGCGCGAATATTAGAATCGCAAATTTTAATCGCGAATATCGCCACTTGGAGAATTCGCGAATATTTAGAATATAGTGCTATATATTCATATTCGCGAATAGTGTTGAATATTCTAATCGCGAATTTAATGCGAATTTATCGCGAACATATTACATTGCCGATTTTCACAATCAAGTAAACAATGACTGGAGATCACAAATTCTCGAATTTGCTAATTTATGGCAAATATTCGGCCAAAAATTAGCAAAATATCGAATATTGCCTATGCTGCTCATCACTACATGACACCACAACCAATGGACAAGCATTGTCTTCTTGACAGCTTTAACAATTTACACCACCACCACTTAGGCCTCTTTCACACTTGCGTTGTTGGGATCCGGCATGCACTTCCGTTGCCGGAGGTGCCTGCCGGATCCGTAACAACGCAAGTGTACTGAAAGCATTTGAAGACGGAACCGTCTTCCAAATGCTTTCAGTGTTACTATGGCACCCAGGACGCTATTAAAGTCCTGGTTGCCATAGTAGGAGCGGGGAGCGGGGGAGCGGTATACTTACAGTCCGTGCGGCTCCCCGGGCGCTCCAGAATGACGTCAGAGCGCCCCATGCGCATAGATGACGTGATCCATGTGATCACGTGATCCATGCGCTTGGGGCGCCCTGACGTCACTCTGGAGCGCCCGGGGAGCCGCACGGACGGTAAGTATGCTGCTCCCCTGCTCCCCGCTACACTTACCATGGCTGTCAGGACTTTAGCGTCCCGGTAGCCATGGTAACTATTCAGAAAAAGCTAAACGTCGGGTCCGGCAATGCGCCGAAACGACGTTTAGCTTAAGGCCGGATCCGGATCAATGCCTTTCAATGGGCATTGATCCCGGATCCGGCCTTGCGGCAAGTCTTCAGGATTTTTGGCCGGAGCAAAAAGCGCAGCATGCTGCGGTATTTTCTCCGGCCAAAAAACGTTCCGTACCGGAACTGAAGACATCCTGATGCATCCTGAACGGATTACTCTCCATTCAGAATGCATTAGGATAATCCTGATCAGTATTCTTCCGGCATAGAGTCCCGACGACGGAACTCTATGCCGGAAGACAATAACGCAAGTGTGAAAGAGCCCTAAGTCCTGCAACTATCTACTTAGAAGAGACTGGGCAGAGAGAATTTGGGAGTTCCCCAGAGCTAAGGTGGCAGCTCGGGAATATTGGTGCTTCTACCCCAGATGGATTCAAACTTTGTGATACTGTTTCTTTCTGAATAATCTCTCCCCCCCCCCCACACACACACACACTTTTCCAATCTAATCCTTGTATTAATTTAAGAAACAATTTCTTGCAATGTGGGTGGGGACAGTTGAGTTCAGTGAACTGCAATTATCCTTCTGGCTTAGTAAAGCATTCTCTTTACACTGCACATTAACTATTTGGATCAAAATTCATGACAAACATATTTTAGGTTCCTCTGGGAGATCTACTAGATACACTTTTTAATGGTCTCCAGAATCCCTTTCAACTCCCAACATTCCCAGACTACATGCAACCATAGTGTCTTGTCCATTCCCCACCTGGACCAATTGGGATCAGTTTTGACCCCTATGTGATGAAACAGATATGGGGTCTTAGACAACCTGTATATATAGTGTATCTGAAAAAGACTTCTGGCTTCATGCAAAAATATTGTTCCAAAATTGTTGTCCACTGTTCATCTGAAAGGGGCCCAACGTCTTTCTCCCATTGCTTATAAACATCTAAAGGTAAGTGGTGCACATGACTTGAAAGCAGTTGTGTATTTACTGTATAAAAGAGAAAACCTTCTTCACATTCACAAAGGCCAAAATATAATCCACATTTTTATGGGATGTGGTTACCATAGACATTGTTGTAACTTGAGAATCAAATGCGGCGTACCTTAGGAATTTATAGAAATGGCTATTTGAAAGAGAGAAAGATGCTGTTCTCCACTTTCGCATACTTTTTTCATGATTTGAAAGAGGAAATAACCGTTAAAGGTTATTTAAAGAAACACACGGAAGGTCTGTTCGAGCCCAATTTATTCAGCATGAACTGCTTTATTTTCAAATATGTGATAGAACAGCCATATTGTTTGTATTGCCAAAATGAGTATTTAAAATAGTTACTCTTAAAGAGGTTGTCCGGGTACAGAGCTGAACCTGGACATAACTCATTCTTCAGCCTCCAGGCCCTCTGAGTGGAGCATCGGAGCATTTCATGCTCTGATGCGCAGGGCAAGGGCTTTTATTTCACATCCGGTGACGTACAGGGCTTTCTCACAGTATGCTAGGTGGAGGTTTCCACCTAGCAGTGAGCCCGATGACATCAACGGCACTAAAGGGCGGTCTTTAGCGCTGCCCTATTCTGTAAAGCAGCCTAGGGTACTGCTAAAGACCACCCATTAGTACCGGTGACTTCATCAGGAACACTGCTAGCAGTGTAAAAATGTAAACAAAATAGCCCTTGCCCTATGCCATACAGCACAGGGGAAGGGGGAGCATCAGAACAAGAAATGCTCTGATGCTCCACTCAGAGGGGCTGGAGGGGTGAAGAACGGGTTATGTCAGGGTTCAGCTCTGAACCCGGACAACCCTTTTAAGTCATATTAATCTCATTAGCATTGGACAGCCTTTCTCTCAATATATGTAGGGATCCTAATGATTGGCAGGGCCGGACTGGGGATAAAAACCAGCACTGGAAAAAGTTGCATACCAGCCCCACAGCATTGCGTCATTATTTACTTGTTTATAATAGGAGAAAGCATTCATTTTAAAACACGCGTGTAAACACGAATATGAACTTTGCCCCACGATAGCTCTTTTATAGAACCCCCATTGTTCATATTATCACAGTGTTTTCCCAACCAGGATGCCTCCAACTGTTGCAAAACTACAACTCTCAGCATGCTCAGACAGTGTTTTACCACGCCCTTTGACCCGCCCCTTTTTTGTTGGCCACCTATTTAATGATTGTTGCATGCAACATTTTACTTGACCAGCTATTTTAGATATTCTATGGCAGTCCTGTTACAATCCCCCCCAATGAGCCTTTCGACCAAATAATAAAAATATTTATAAAATCTCACCCACATGCTGCAAAAAAAAAAAAAAAAAATATGCAATGTAAAATCGATAATAAAGATTAACTACAAACATAAACATATTTCACATAAAAACGTACAGTTACTTGGCTTGGCCCTTGGGGATCTCGGACACCACTTCAACACTTGGCCGGGGGCTCGGCGGAGCTGATGTTGTGCTTTATCCTAATGAGAAAGATTTCATAATAAGGATTTGGAGAAGGGGAAGAGGAATAGCAGAGCAGGGAGATGCTGGTGCTGCTACTAGGGGGTCATACCATGGGGGAGTAATAAAGCCCACCATAATGCCCCCCCAGTAGTAATAATTCTTATAATGTGCAAAACATACCCCTTTGCAATGCCCCCAGTTGAGCTAATGTTCCCATAATGTGCCAATATAAAATACCCCTTCTCAGTGCCCCCGTAGATGACCCCCATAGTGCTCCCCCCCCTTCCCCATAGTACCCACCATAATGTGTCCCAGTATAAAATGCCCCTATGCAGAGCCCCCCTTATAAAATACCCCTTCTTTTTAGCCTCAGTAGATGCCCCTATAGTGCCACCCAATAATCTGCCAGTAATAAGTGCCCCAATAGATGCCCCCATATCATGTGCCAGTAGCCAGAGTGCCCTCCCTATCATGTGCCATTAGCCCCCCCTTATTATGTGCCAGTAACCCCCCTTATTATGTGCCAGAAGCCCCCCTTATGTGCTAGTAGCCCCCCTTATGTGCCAGTAGCCACCCCTTATCATGTGCCAGTAGCCGCCCCTTATCATGTCCAGTAGCCGCCCCTTATCATGTGCCAGTAGCCGCCCCTTATGTGCCAGTAGCCCCCCTTATGTGCCAGTAACCCCACTTATCATGTGCCAGTAGCCCCCCTTATCATGTGCCAGTAGCCCCCCTTATCATGTGCCAGTAGCCCCCATTATCATGTGCCAGTAGCCCCCATTATTATGTGCCAGTAGCCCCCCTTATCATGTGCCAGTAGCCCCCCCTTATCATGTGCCAGTAGTCCCCCCTTCATGTGCCAGTAGTCCCCCATCATGTGCCAGTAGCCCCCCCTTATCATGTGCCAGTAGTCCCCCTTATCTGCCTGTAGTCCCCCTTATGTGCCAGTAGCCGCCCCTTATGTGTCAGTAGCCCCCCTTATGTGCCAGTAGTCCCCCTTATGTGCCAGTAGCCGCCCCTTATGTGCCAGTAGCCGCCCCTTATCATGTGCCAGTAGCCCCCTTATCATGTGCCAGTAGCCCCCATATCATGTGCCAGTAGCCCCCATATCATGTGCCAGTAGCCCCCTTTATCATGTGCCAGTAGCCCCCCTTATCATGGGCCAGTAGTCCCTCTTATCATGGGCCAGTAGTCCCCCTTATCATGTGCCAGTAGTCCCCCTTATGTGCCAGTAGCCCCTCTTATGTGCCAGTAGCCCCCCTTATCATGTGCCAGTAGCCCCCCATCATGTGCCAGTAGTCCCCTTATGTGCCAGCAGCCCCCCTTATGTGCCAGTAGCCCCCTTATCATGTGCCAGCCCAGTAGTCCCCTATTATCATGTGCCAGCCCAGTAGTCCCCCCTTATCATGTGCCAGTATTGTACATATATAAAAAATAAAAAAAATACTTACCTCCAGCGATGCGACGCGATGCAGGCCTCTTCCGGCCTGTGTCCCTCGCTATACGGCTCAGGCGGCGCTTTGTTGACTGTAGATAACTTCTGATCGCACGTCCCCGTGACGTCCACGATCCAATTGGATATCTTCTCTATCAACTTTCAATGTTTGTTTCTGTGCCTACCATGTTGATCACGGTTAGCAGCGAATCAGGGTTCCACACCGGAGAGGGAGCATGATAAAGGGATACCACATCCAAGGGAGGTCAATGGCTGCAATGTGATCGAGCTGAAATGTAGGACAAGTTATTAAAGCGAAAGGATCTAATGAAAGGAGGGGCGCGCGTCAATTAAAGACGAATTTTTGAAATTTAAGTCCCTGTCACCTATGCAGAGCAGGGGTTATTTATCAGCAAAACTGTGTTCATGTCAACCACCAATTGAACAGACGATTTTGCAAAAATTTGGTCCCTGTCACCTATACAGAGCAGAGGTTTGTATACGGCAAAATTGGTAAAATGTCACCTGACAATGTAACAGACGATTTTTAGAAATTTGTCCCTGTCACCTATGCAGAGCAGGGGTTTATTCACGGCAAAAATTTTAAAATGTCTCCCAAGAATGTAACAGACGCTTTTACACCCTGCTCCCTCTTTTGCTGTGCTGGTGCCTCTGTGCGACCACCGCCTCTTCCTTCGAACTAGACAGGTCACCTTGATTCCATGTGGGATCTAGTATCTCATCATCCTCCACATCATCTTACACCCACTCTTTACCCCTGCCCTCCTTGTCGGTCTGCAGACTGCAGAAAGCTGCAGCAGTTGGCACCTGTGTTTTGTCATCATCAGAGAAGTGCTGCGGTGGTCTTCCAATGTCCTCATCCTGAAACATAAGTGGTTGTGCGTCAGTGCACTCAATCTCTTCCACTTCTGGTGCAGGGCTATGTGGATGGCCCACGGAAACCCTACCAGCAGAGTCGTCAAATAGCATAACAGACTGCTGCATGACTTGGGGCTCAGACTGCTTGAAAGACAGATGGCCATGGGCTGTAGGTGCCAACTCTGATTTTTCAGCAGGGGACTGGGTGGGAGACAATGCGAAGGAACTGTAGGCACTGTCAGCCCCCCCAATCTACTATAGTCTGTACTTGTTCTGGCCTCACCTGATTCGTACTGTCCTAAATGCAGTGTAGGCCGTCAATGTACTTTCTAGCGCAAAAGATGAGCATTTGTCACCCAACAATGTAACAGACAAATTAGTGAAATGTATTTCCTTGTCCACTAGGTAGAGCAGGGGTATATCACAGCCAAAAATTGGTGAATTTCACCCGACAATGTAACAGACAAATTAGTGAAATTTATTAACCTGTCTACTTGGTAGAGCAGGGGTCTATCACAGCCAAAAATTGGTGAAATTCACCCGACAATGTAACAGACAAATTAGTGAAATTTATTAACATTGGCTGTGGAAAGGCTGCGCTTGTCTGTGATAACGCCCCCTGCCGTGCTAAACACACGTTCAGATAATACACTGGCTGCAGGGCAGGCCAGCACCTCCAAGGCGTAAAGGGCAAGCTCAGGCCATGTGCCCAATTTGGAGACCCATAAGTTGAAGAGGGCAAACCCATCATTCAGTACGTGTAGGAGTGTGCACACATACTGCTCCACTATGTTGCTGAAATGCTGCCTTCTGCTAAGACGTTCCATATCAGCTGGTGGTGCTAGTTGTTGTGGTGCGCTGACAAAGCTTTTCCACATTTCGGATATGCTGACCCTGCCTTCTGAGGTGCTGGTGGTGCCCCAGCTGCGTTGGCGACCTCTTCGTCCTCCTCTGCCTTCGCCTTGTGCTTCCACTGTACCCCTGCTGTCTGGTGGGAATGCCACCAGCAGCGCGTGTACCATCGTGCGCTTGTACTCGTGCATTTTACGATTACACTCCAGTGACAGAATTAAGAATGGAACGTTGTCCTTGTAATGGGGATCCAGCAGCGTTGCCACCCAGTAATCAGCACAATTTAGAATGTGGGCAACTCGGCGGTCGTTGCGGAGACACTGCAGCATTTAATCGCTCATGTGTGCCAGGCTGCCCAGAGGCAACGACAAGCTGTCCTCTATGGGAGGTGTATTGTCTGTGTCCTCTGTATCCCCCCAGCCACGCACCAGTGATGGCCATGAGCTGGTTTGGGTGCCACCCTGCTGTGAACACGGTTCCTCCTCCTCCATCTCCTCCTCCTCATCCTCCACCTCATCGTCTTCCAGAACTGTGCCCTGGCTGGACAATTGTGTACCTGGCGTTTGTGGGTGCAGGAACCCACCCTCGGAGCCACTTGTGAATAACTGGCCTGAAACCCTATGAAATGATCCCTCTTCCTCCTCCTGTGCCACATCCTCTTCCATCATCGCCCAAAACGTTTTTTCAAGGAGGCATAGAAGTGGGATAGTAACGCTGAGAACGGCATCATCGGCACTGGCCATGTTGGTGGAGCACTCGAAACAGCGCAACAAGGCACGCAGGTCTCGCAGTGAGGCCCACTCATTGGTGGTGAAGTGGTGCTGTTCCTCAGAGCGACTCACCCGTGCATGCTGCAGCTGAAACTCCACTATCGCCTACTGCTGCTTGCACAGGTGGTGGGCAAGTCGCATATGAGGTGGTGAGCGGGAAGGCCGAAGTTACGCTGCAGCACTGACAGGCAAGCAGCAGCAGGGTAAGAACAGTGTACAGACGGCCCGCACTTTCTTGGGTGAAGGAACTGGAGGCACTTTCAGCAACCCAATCTACTATCTCCTGTATTTTTCTGGCCTCACCATTCGTAGAGCCGCATTCGGGCCTACCAAATAACGCTGAAGGTTCTGTCACTTACTCGCACCTGAGGAAGGTATTTCACTTGTGAGTGTAGCTGGCACAGATCGACCACGTCCTCTCCCTTTTTTTTTTTTTAATTTAAGATTATCTTTCTTTTTCTTTTAGAAACCATACAATTAATACATAAACCAATATCTGTCACAATAGTATATATAAAATAGCGATCATATAACATCATTATATCCCGACCCACCCATTGGCTGTCGTCCCCTCCGTTCAGTTAAATATGTCATAATAACAAAATTAAATAATGTATAGCTACATAGCTCTGCGTGCGACTCTCCGTTTCCTTTCAATATCCTCATATATTTTAATTTGTTGTAAGTATAGACCCCACTCCCTTGACGAGGGCAGGAAGACAGAACCCCAATACTTAACCCATATAGCTTTCGCTACCATCAATCCTCTCATCCAAATCCGTCTAACCTGGGGCGGAACTTCCGTCTCTGAGCCATAATCTCCAAAGATCACTATCAAGATCCCCGGGTTATAGTTCATTGAAGATTCCTTTTGTAGCTCAGAAAAAACCTCATCCCAATATTTTCTTATTTTATTGCAGCTCCAAAGCAAATGGACATAGTTCGCATTTACATATCCACACTTAGGACAGGAACAATCCCGGTCCTTATTTTGGGGAAATTTCCCTTGGGTTTTGGGCGTATAATACAATCTATGGAGAATCTTAAATTGGATTAGCCTATGGGCACTGGAAACTGTCGCCTTTTTCACGTTCCTATAGATAGTAGGCCACTGTAGTGGGGGGCAATTCAACTCTTGCTCCCACTTGGTAGGGCTTTTATAAGGCATTACAGTTGCCAGTGCCGTTCGGAGTTTAGCGTATAAACTAGATAATTTCACCTTCACGTCCTTCTGAGCATCACAGTAATCAAAAAATATATTTTCTCGTTGAAAAATACGACCCCTGTCCCTAGAAGCTTCAAATATGTGTTTCAATCGTGCATAGTTAAATAAATCTAATGGTGAACTATCAGAAAAATCGAATTCCAAAAATGACTTAAAACGACCTGCATGGAAAAGGTGAGACACCCTATTGATGCCATTTCGTGTCCAATAACCAAAATCTGTAACTTTGAAGAATTCCTCCAGCCCCCTGTTCCCCCACAGAGGGGTAAAAGCGAACGGATCGGAGACTTTAAGGATCTCCTTCAGCCTATTCCACACCCTCTGTAGTGAGCAAGGGATCAGCAAGGACCTCTCGATTCCCATAGACCCAGTCTCCAAACATGCAAATATGTTCTCTATTGGCCTATCAATAACCTTAGTTAAATACCGTGAAAGTAAACTCTCTTTCCAATAACAACTACGCTGTATCTGTGCACACAAATAATAACCTTGAAAAAAAGGAAGTGACAGCCCACCATCTGCCTCCGACAACCAAAGATATCTCTGCTTTATACGCACCCTCTTCCTTCCCCAAATTAAATCGTTAATCAAAGTCTCCAATCTATGGAAAAAAATATCATCAATCCAAATGGGGGAAGCACACATCGGGAGCAAAACTATAGGCAGAATAATCATTTTGATCAATGCGATTCGATCTGTCTGTGCCAGTATCAATTTCCGCCAAGCGGCAACTTTGGCCCCAACTTTATTCAAAACCAGGGCCAAATTTAGCTCATAAAACCTACTCAAAGGAACACCGATCTTAACCCCCAGATAGTCCAAGGTATCATTAGGAGCCAAGACACGGACTCGCTGCCCTTCATCTACAGCTTTCCGGTTCAGCGGGAGGAGCGATGACTTTGACCAATTGATCATATAACCTGATAATTTACCATAGTCTTCTATTACCTCTATCACATACTGTAGGATTTTCCAACCCTTATCCAGGAACAAAATCACATCATCTGCATATAAGCTTATTTTGTCGCTCACTCCCGCCACTCCGAAGCCATCTATACAATTATCTAAACGGATCCGACAAGCCAACGGTTCAATAAAAAGTGCGAAGAGGAGAGGAGACAGGGGACAACCCTGTCTCATCCCCCTCCGCATCATAACAGGAGAAGAGCCAGTGCCATTAATATTAATATATGCAATCGGCTGTTTATATAGCATTTGGGTCATTTTCACAAATAGCTTCCCAAGGCCAAAACCAGACATCATAGCCCACAATAAAGGCCACTCCATCCTGTCAAATGCCTTCGCGGCGTCTAAGGACAGGATGGAGTGGTCTATACCGCCCCCAACAGATAGATTCAGATATACCCTATATATGCTCATCTGTATTTGGCGGGCCGGGATAAAGCCCGTCTGGCCAGAATGTACCAGACAAGCTATAACCCTCTTCAGACGACTGGCGAGGATTTTTGCAAAGATCTTATAGTCCGTATTTAGGAGCGATATAGGTCTATATGACCCCATATCGCATGGATCCTTCTCCTTTTTCAAGACCAAGATAATCACCGCCTCTCTAAATGATGGAGGTAAAGAACCAAAAGCGCACGATTCATTAAAGACTTGAAGTAAGATCGGCAAGAGTGATTTGGCATGGTACCTATATATTCCAAATGGCAATCCATCTGGGCCAGGCGATGAATTATATTTTAGAAAGGGAAGAGTCGCTTGGAGTTCCTCCAAAAGGATGGGGGAATCCAACATCTCTCTATCTTGGATAGATAACTGAGGGAGCTCCAATTGTTGAAGATATTGCTCCATGCCGGTGCGGCTAAACATAGACTCAGATTTGTATAAGGTAGAGTAATATTTTGCAAATTCCTCTCTAATCTCCTCTGCGGATCTCACCCCAATTCCCTGTGGATTCCTAATTTCTCTTATACTGGAAGCCTCTCTCTGATTGGCCACCAAACGTGCCAAAAACCTACCAGTTTTACCAGATTTGCAGAATCGACTCTGGCCCTGAAATAGGAGCTTGTGTTGTGCTTTTTTATATAAGAGTGTCTTAAGCTGTGTATTAGCCTCCTTTAACTGATTAATATATTGTTCCGTGTGGTGGTCAATTAGTTCGGCACGTAAACTCCTTATTAACTCTGTCAGTTCTTGTTCCCTCCGCCGTAATTCCGTTCTAAACCTATTAATTTTATAGAAGTACCAGCCCCTAATATGGGCCTTCAACGCGTCCCACACATAATGGATGTGTGTCGAACCTACGTTAAACCCCCAAAATTCCTGAATATCCTGATCTAATCGGGATTGCTCCCCTATCACCTCAAGCCAATGCGGGTTCAATTTGAAAGTTCTTCCTGAAGTAGGAGCATCCGCAAACACAATCAAAACTGGGGAGTGATCCGAGATTCCATGCGGTTCATACTTCATTCTCAGGACACGACCACACAGATCCCGACTTGCAAAAGCCAGATCAATACCGGACATGGACCCGTATGACTGGCTGAAACATGAAAAGATTTTTTTATTGCCATAGAGGTGGTGCCAGATATCAACCAGCGCCAGCTCCTGGCCCACAGCAGTCAAAGGGGACCCAGTGCGACCACGCCCAGAAAGCGAAGAGAACCGATCCAACTCAGGATCAGGAACTGCGTTAAAGTCACCTGCCACTAATAACGCACATTGATTTTTGGTGGATATATATTGGGCTAAATGTGAGAAAATCGCTGATTTAAATGGTGGGGGAATATACATGAAGGCCAATATCACCTCCTGCCCTTTCCAATAACCGTGTAAAAATACGTATCTCCCTTCTTTATCTATGTCACTATCTAACGGTTGAAACTCCATCGCTCGGTGAATGTATACACTGACACCTCTTGCATAGGAAGAGAAGCAAGCGTGGTACTCAAGAGAGGCCCATTTCCTTTTCAAAGTATAGATCTTCTCTGATATTGCGTGGGTCTCTAATAGTACCACAATGGCTGGCAGGTGACGAACCACAAGATCAAATACCACCGTCCTCTTCACTCTGTCTCCCAGCCCTCTCACATTCCAACATAAAATGTTAGACGGCATCTCCTATGAATACAAATATTTCCAAATCCCCCCTCAACGGAGAGGCACGCATAACCACGGAGCAGACGACGGCAGCCAATCCCTCCCTTAAACCCACCCCCAAAAACCCCCTGCATGGTTGACAGGGCATTTCACAATACCCATCAACCTCTCTCCTTCCTCCAAACCTCCCCCCCGCCACCTCTCATTAGGCTCCCTCCTCACCTCCTTTTCATACTATTTCATAAACCCCTTGAATCCAGCCATTGCACCGCCTCCGCTTGTGTGGAGAAAAAACTTACAGAATCATTGTATACCACTCTCAGTTTAGCGGGGTATAACATTGAGTACTTAATCTTGGCTGAAATCAATCTGTTTTTGACATAAAAAAAAACTCTTCTTTTAATTTGGGTCTCACGGGAAAAATCAGGAAATATTGATATTAGATTACTATCAAAATATGTCTCTATTACTTCTCTTTTACGTCTAAGAACCCAATCCCGGTCCTTTGTGCAAACAAATTTTGCTAAGATTGCTCTTGGCGGAGCCCCTGGGGTGGGGTTTTTAAAGGGAATTCTGTGAGCCCTTTCCACACAGAAGGTAGATGTATCATAATCTGGGCCCAATCTTTCTACCAACCACTTCTGGATAAATTCCGGCGGGTTATCCTGTTCTGCCCCTTCTGGAAACCCTACTAATCGCAAATTATATCTGCGAGACCTATCCTCCAGCTCTACCACTTTCCTTCTTAACCAGGAACGATCTTCGTCTACTTCTTCTAATCTGTTCTTTAATACACCGTTCTCTACAGTGACCGATTTAACTTCAGATTCCAATTCCTTCACCTTTAGTCTCAGTTTCGTCATTTCGTCTCTTATTATAGTGACGTCCCCTTGTACCACTGCAAGGGAAAAGGCCAACTCTGCAACCGAGATACTAGTAGCATTTACTACTCCCAGTATATCCTGCAGCTTTTTATTAATGCTATCAACACCTTCGCTATAGGAGGAACTGGTCTTTGATAGACCCTGTTCTAAGCGATCCGTATTATCTGAGCCTACCTCAGCCTGAGGAGCAGCTCTCTGTACCCCTCCTCTAGTCTTGGGTGGTGGTGACTTCAAAAATGTATCCAATCGAGCCTGTGGGCTCCCCCCTAGTCCACCCTTTGGAGAGGTCAGTCCACATGATTTACGAAATTTTGGCGGCATTTTCCTATAAGTCGGTATGATGCAATTATGAACACAGTTCCTACACTAATGTCTCATATACATATACATACATATATATTCATACATATATAAAATATAAAAAAAAAAAAAAAAGAAGAAAAAGCAGCAGCACTCATTAATATTACGAGGAGCACATAGAATAAGAAGTTGGATACTGGTTAAATAAGCACATCGGAGATAATATTGAGTAGATATAAGAACCAGACAGTCAGTGTAAATACAAAGTAAGTCGTTACTTCCCCCCAAATGGCAGGCTAACTAAGATTGTCTGCAGTTATATAACAATCACATAAGAAGGAGCGAAGTAGAACCGCTAACAACCCTAGATAGACTTGCCAGCAGTTATATACCAGTCATACAGATGGAAGTGGAACAAACCCACTTGAAAAATAGGATATCAGTTTAGAGTATGTGTCCCATATGGAGGGTACAGGAGCAGAATACCAGATAGCCCACCCTCTTACGTTCTTACATTCGATCTGATGGCCCAGAGGGGTAGCTTCCACACAAATGCGGTATCAGAGCGCCCCACTAAATTTCCCGCAAGCGGCAGAAATTATCTAGAGGGGCAGTCCATCCAGAAAAGACAGGGTCCAAACAGCTGTCTACCGAAGAGGGTCTTTATGGGCCTTGATTCTTCATCTGTGCTTTGCACGTAGAGAAAGATTGTTCACTAAATTCATGGCCTCAGACTCCAACGACCGCCACAAAGCCCAGGGCTGACACCCCCAGGGCTCACAGCTAACTGCCACAAACGGTCGAACTCTCCAGCAGGGACCGCAAACAGCACCAGCAGGCCTCACATTAGCACATTAGATATCAAAGTCGGGCCACCAATTTCACCCTCGGGGCACCGGGCACCAAACCCCTGCTTCTCCTCACTCTCAGGGGCCGCAGCCCAAGTTGCCAGATAGATTAATTCCACACCCTGCCACCTCACAGGCAGCCGAGCAGCAAACAGTAAGTCACGGCAAACATCGGGCCGGGGGTTGGCGGGCAGCGGGTAACGGGTCAGAGTGGATCAGGGCAAGGAGAATAGTATAGGCGGCTGGTCACATCGGGTAACAAGCGGCAGGATAAAACAAAAGCCGCATCCCAACTTATCAGGAGGCTTACCAACTCCAACTCCGAACTCCTCACAGACAGACAAAGACCGGCTGCAACGGATCACCAGCAGGCAGTGGGTCGAGGCATCCTCACAGCCGGTGCAAATCACAGCAGGAGCGGATCAAGCCAGGCAGCACACATCGGTTCCCAGCAGACAGTAGGCAGCAGGATACGATAGCTCACAGTCCCATCTAGGCTCGGCTAGTCAGACCTGGCCAGGGGGCGGCGTTCCCTCAGGATCCACATTCAACAGGGAGGCAGGGAGAGAGAGAGGAGAAGGCAGCCGGAGGAGGAGCGCGGCGCACCTACGTCATGCCGCTACAGAGGCATCCGAGAAACTCCTCGCTGTGCTTGGTAAGCACGGAGAAGGCTCTCCCTGCAACAGGATCTCCACCAGCAGCACCATAACTGGGGCCACATCCCTTATTTGACGCTTTCCTCATTGTTTGCTTTCACCCAGCAAACTAACAGATGGTTTATGTCAGGCTACAATGTAACCGCCAATAGTCAACAATTAAGTTCACTGTGAGTAAGGCAGTGCCCGTGTCATAAAGAGGAAAAATTTATTGAGGTCAAACAACAGTGTGCCAGGCGAATTTTATACAATTACTTCACGGTCACAAAATTTTTTAATTTGTCAACCAACAATGTAACTGCAGTATTGACTGGTTGTATTTGACTGTGACAAATGCAGCAAAAGCCTCAGATGTAGGGTCTTGGCCAAAATGGGTGTTTTTTTTTAAACCAGAATATAACAGCAATATATAACGCTTGTATTGGACTGTCAGAAATGCAGCAAAGGCCGCAAATTTATTATCTTGCCCAAAATGGGTGTTTTTTTTATACCAGAATATAACAGCACTATCTAACGCTTGTATTTCACTGTGACAAATGAAGCAAAAACCCCAGATGTAGAATCTTGCAACAAATTGGTGTTTTTTTTAAACCCAGAATATAATTGCAGTATTTCAAGCTTGTATTTCACTGTGACAAATGCAGCAAAGGCCCCAGATGTACGATCTTTCCCAAAATGGGTGTTTTTTTAAAACCAGAATATAACAGCAGTATCGAACACTAGTATTCGACTGTGACAAATGCAGCAAAGGCCCCAGATGTAGGGTATTGCAAAAAATTCATATTTTTTTCAAACCAAGAATTAAACTGCAGTATTTAAGCTTTTTATTTGACTGTCACAAATGCAACAAAGGCCGCAAATGTATTATTTTGCCCAAAATGGGTGTTTTTTTCAACCCAGTATATAATTGCAGTATTTAAAGCTTGTATTTCACTGTCACAAATGCAACAAAGGCCCCAGATGTAGGGTCTTGCAAAAAATTTGTGTTTTTTTCAACCCAGTATATAATTGCAGTATTTAAAGCTTGTATTTCACTGTCACAAATGCACCAAAGGCCCCAGATGTAGGGTCTTGCAAAAAAATTGTGTTTTTTTTCAACCCAGTATATAATTGCAGTATTTAAAGGTTGTATATCACTGTGACAAATGCAACAAAGGCCACAAATGTATTATCTTGCCCAAAATGGGTGTTTTTTTAAAACAGAATATAACAGCAGTATCTAACGCTTCTATTGGACTGTCAGAAATGCAGCAAAGGCCGCAAATGTATTAACTTGCCCAAAATGGGTGTTTTTTTCAACCAACTATATAATTGCAGTATTTAAAACTTGTATTTTACTGTCACAAATGCAACAAAGGCCCCAGGTGCAGGGTCTTGCAAAAAATGGGTGTTTTTTTAAAACCCAGTATATAATTGCAGTATTTAAAGCTTGTATTTCACTGTGACAAATGCAACAAAGGCCGCAAATGTATTATCTTGCCCAAAATGGGTGTTTTTTTCAACCAACTATATAATTGCAGTATTTAAAGCTTGTATTTTACTGTCACAAATGCAACAAAGGCCCCTGATGCAGGGTCTTGCAAAAAATTGGTGTTTTTTTAAAACCCAGTATATAATTGCAGTATTTAAAGCTTGTATTTCACTGTCACAAATGCAACAAAGGCCGCAAATGTATTATCTTGCCCAAAATGGGTGTTTTTTTAAAACAGGTTATAACAGCAGTATCTAACGCTTGTATTGGACTGTCAGTAATGCAGCAAAGGCCGCAAATGTATTAACTTGCCCAAAATGGGTGTTTTTTTATACACCAAAATATAATTGCAGTATTTAAAGCTTGTATTTCACTGTGACAAATACAGCAAAGGACCCAGATGTAGGGTCTTGCAAAAAATGGGTGTTTTTCTAACCCAGTATATAATTGCAGTATTTAAAGCTTATATTTCACTGTGACAAATGCAACAAAGGCCGCAAATGTATTATCTTGCCCAAAATGGGTGTTTTTTTAAAACCAGAATATAACAGGAGTATCTAACGCTTGTATTGGACTGTCAGAAATGCAGCAGAGGTCGCAAATATATTATTTTCCCCAAAATGGGTTTTTTTTTTCAACCAACTATATAATTGCAGTATTTAAAGCTTGTATTTTACTGTCACAAATGCAACAAAGGCCCCAGATGCAGGGTCTTGCAAAAAATGGGTGTTTTTTTAAAACCCAGTATATAATTGCAGTATTTAAAGCTTGTATTTCACTGTCACAAATGCAACAAAGGCCGCAAATGTATTATCTTGCCCAAAATGGGTGTTTTTTTAAAACAGATTATAACAGCAGTATCTAACGCTTGTAATGGACTGTCAGTAATGCAGCAAAGGCCGCAAATGTATTAACTTGCCCAAAATGGGTGTTTTTTTAAAACCAAAATATAATTGCAGTATTTAAAGCTTGTATTTCACTGTGACAAATGCAGCAAAGGACCCAGATGTAGGGTCTTGCAAAAAATGGGAGTTTTTCTAACCCAATATATAATTGCAGTATTTAAAGCTTATATTTCACTGTGACAAATGCAACAAAGGCCGCAAATGTATTATTTTGCCAAAAATGGGTGTTTTTTTAAAACCAGAATATAACAGCAGTATCTAACGCTTGTATTGGACTGTCAGAAATGCAGTAAAGGTCGCAAATGTATTATTTTGCCCAAAATGTTTGTTTTTTTTCAACCAACTATATAATTGCAGTATTTAAAGCTTGTATTTTACTGTCACAAATGCAACAAAGGCCCCAGATGCAGGGTCTTGCAAAAAATGAGTGTTTTTTTAAAACCCAGCATATAATTTTTTTAAAGCAGAATATAACAGCAGTATCTAACGCTTGTATTGGACTTTCAGAAATGCCGCAAATGCCGCAAATGTATTACCTCGGCCAAAATGGGTGTTTTTTTAAAACAAAAATATAATTGCAGTATTTTAAGCTTGTATTTCACTGTGACAAATGCAGCAAAGGCCCCAGATGTAGGGTCATAGTAACATAGTACATAAGGCCGAAAAAAGACATTTGTCCATCCAGTTCGGCCTGATATCCTGCAAGTTGATCCAGAGGAAGGCAAAAAACCCCTTGAGGTAGAAGCCAATTTTCCTCACTTTAGGGGAATAAAAAATTCCTTCCCGACTCCAATCAGGCAATCAGAATATCTCCCTGGATCAACAACCCCTCTCTAGTAGCTATATCCTGTAATATTATTACACTCCAGAAATACATCCAGGCCCCTCTTGAATTCCTTTATTGTACTCACCATCACCACCTCCTCAGGCAGAGAGTTCCATAGTCTCACTGCTCTTACCGTAAAGAATCCTTTTCTATGTTTGTGTACAAACCTTCTTTCTTGCAATTTCTTTTTATTTTTTTCAAACCCAGTATATAATTGCAGTATTTAAAGAGGACCTTTCACCGATTCTTACCCTATGAACGAAGTATACAGACATGTGGAGCGGCACCCGGGGATCTCACTGCACTTACTATTATCCCCGGGCGCCGCTCCGTTCTCCTGCTATGCCCTCCGGTATCTCCGTTCCCTAAGTTATGGTAGGCGGAGTCTGCCCTAGCGCTGGCCAATCGCATTGCAGAGCTCACAGCCTGGGAGAAAATAACCTCCCAGGCTGTGAGCTCTGCGCTGCGATTGGCCAGCGCTAGGGCAGACTCCGCCTACCATAACTTAGGGACTGGTATCTCCGCCTACTATAACTTAGTGAGCGGAGATACCGGAGGGCATAGCGGCAGAACGGAGCGGCGCCCGGGGATAATAGTAAGTGCAGTGAGATCCCCGGGCGCCGCTCCACATATCTGTATAGTTAGTTCATAGGGTAATAATCGGTGAAAGGTCCTCTTTAAAGCTGGTATTTCACTGTGACACATGCACAAAGGCCCCAGATGTAGGGTCTTACAAAAAATTGGTGTTTTTTCTAACCTAGTTTATCTTGCAGTATTTAAAGCTTGTATTTCACTGTGACAAATGCAGCAAAGGCCCCAGATGTTGGGTCTTGCAAAAAATGGGTGTTTTTTTAAACTCAGAATATAACTGCAGTATATAAAGTTTGTATTTGACTGTCACAAATTCAGCAATGGACCCAAAATGTATTATCTTGCAAAAAATTTGTGTTTTTTTAAACTCTGAATATAACTGCAGTATTTAAACCTTGTATTTGATTGTCACAAATGCACATATGCTGTGCTGGTGCACTGAACTTCCAAAAAATGTCCGCCGACGGCCATCTAACTAACAGACGGATAAAAGTTATTTTTCTGTGTCACTGGGCTCAGGGCAGGGTAAAAAAATGTTGCACCTGCACCCACAAAACAAAATAGCTGTAGATCGCTGAGTTAACAAGCACTTCTGATAATAGATTCCTTCATATTCTCTCCCTCACGGCAGCAGCATGCTGTCCCTACACTAGTAAGAGCAGAGTGACATGCAGCGCTACGTGACTCCAGCTTATATAGAGGCTGGGTCACATGCTGCACTGGCCAATCACAGCCATGCCATTAGTAGGCTTCTAAGGGCACATGAGTTAAACTCTTGTTGATTGGCTGCTCTGCAGCCTTTCAAAAAGCGCCATTAACTCGCCGAACACCAAACTCGAACCCAAACTTTTACTGCTGTTCTTTACACTATCCTGCAATGGCAGAGTGACCAATGTACAAGCAGGAGTGCGGGCAGAACTTGTGTATAGTCTGACACCACAGGGAAAGAATATCTTACCAATAGTGTGTGTAGCACTTTTAAATGAAATGAGATACAGACAAATATGGGGGCACTGTGGTTGTCCCTATCGTATATTGTGACTGTTGCGATTATCATACTATTGTGACACAAGAACTATGGTTGTGAACTTCATCCCACTCTGTCAAAAATAGTTTTGCCACTCTAGACCGTTGTCAATGTCTTCAGAAGTAAAGTAGCATTTATGTTCTCAGGATTACCAGGCTTTTATTCCGTATGCTTAACTAATAAAAAAAAAGAGAATATTGGTAATATACTGAGCTTAGTTCCTGTGATTTCACAAGATTTTTTCTCTCTAGCAAAGTTTATTGTTCACATCTATAAAAAAGTATTGCAAGATGTTTCAAAGGGATAATTTCCCTATAATGAAGTTGTTGACAAACTATAAAAAAAAAATCAGAATGCTTTCTGTTTTATATCTTGTGCTTCCATTAAATCTTTCTGACTTTTATCATACCCTTAAAACACGTTTGCGGAGGGGAAGAAATATGCTCTATTTTGATCTGACAAACTTAGAATTCGCCCTTGAAGGGCTTCTCAGTTGTGCATTACATTTGACCTGCACTTTGATGGATTATTTGTGTTTTTTTTATTTCTTTACATCTCTGCAATACTGATGGGCTGTCAGTCCGGTTTCCTCTTTACCAATAACCTTTGGTTCAGATTTGAGAACTATCTTGAACTATCTTCATGGCATTCTATTCTCCAAGGTTATTTGAATTATATTATACATTATTTTTATCTTGAATAGAAATACAGATGAAATCTCTCCTGGCATTCGGAAGAATTTGCTTTTGCATTTTTTTTTCTATTTCAAGGGTGTCCTTAAAATACATAAATATGTCATTTTGTTATTAATATTACTGTGGTAAAATATTCCACATATGGCCAAGAATTAGAGGTTTCTACTGATCGCTCCAGTTAACGTATTAATAATTGCAGCATTCTTTCAGGCCTTTCTCTCTGTGCTCTAATGCCAGTGGAGATGAGACTTAATGTTATTAAGTTTCAGTCACTGAAGCTTCCAATATCCTGTAGCAGTTGTTTATGCATGATAATGTCACAAATTTGTTTCCATGGTACAGTCTAATATCATGAGATATGAATATAATATATCATTGCAAGTTTGTAATTCCTGGCATGTTTTACTCCCAGAAGGAGAAGAAATTAGAATTTCACCAGTCAACAACCTAAAAGTGATTAACACAATTGGCAATGCTGAGAATTTTATAGATAAAATGGAACCAATGATAAGAAAAAATAAAAATAAAACTTTGACACCACTGTCCCGACGTTACATGTCAACTTCATATATGACTATACAATTATGTTTAAATTGGAATTTAAAAGGGAGTCTGTCAGAAGTTTTGTTGGTACAATGCTGCTGACAGATATAGAAAGGGGGCATAAGCAATAGGTCTCTTTCAGCAGTTTTATGTCTACAAAATGCTGAGAGACTCCTTTTAATGGTTTTCAAACTATGTATTAAGGCCCTTTTTGTGTCCTGTTAAAGATCGACCCATATCAACTAATGTTGTTGCGCCTAAATTATGGCAGAATTTGTGCCAAAATTTGATGCATTGTATTTGAAGCATATTTATGGAGCAAGTAAACCAAAATGATTGTGCTATTGTGGCTCTGTTGCTGAAAGAGCATGGCTTAGAAGGAAAAGGGTATCTTTTGTAGGAGAATGAGGCATGGCTTAAAGGGAACCTGACACCATGAATTTGCAGTTCAACCTCTGCTCAATTTATACATATATTTTAAAAAATTAAAAACCATTAATGCCACTGTCCAGACATTACATGTCAACTTCATATATGATTATTAGAGATGGAGGGAGCACCAATAAGTAGTACAAATAAATAAATGGTTATTTTAATACATGTTGTGGAGGTGCAAATACATGCATTTGAATCACTTCTGTTGACTGTAGAATGACTGTGCGTCACTATAAGGCTTAGTTCACACTTCACTTATTTGGTCAGTTATTGTCAGCCCAAAGCAGGTGCTGGTCAAACCACAGAACAGGTACAGATCTATTCATGATACCTAATCTTAGAGTAGGCTTGGCTCCTGAATTTGCCTCACAATAAGTAATGAAAATAACTGACCAAATAATAGAAGTGTGAACTCAGTCTTATAGGTCAATGTTAGCGTCCAGTCTAATTTATCTGCATGGACTTAACCGTGCAGTGGCCCAAGATTCAAGTGTCAGCAGTAAGGCTGTGTTTAGATCACTGTTTATTTTTTCGTTCTTCTGATCCGTCAAATCAGGACAGCCCAAAAATGCGGATCCGATAGTTTGAGCATACACTTTCAAACCGTCAGTATTTGGTCAGCATTGGATCAGTATAGATAATGCAAAAACAAGAGTTGGTCCAACACAGAAATGTTACTTTTGTCTTCTGTGTTTTGGACCCACTCCTGCTTTTGGCTTCCAAATAATGATCAAATCCTGATGCAAAATACTGACCGTGTGATAGAGGCCTTCTGGACACTTAAACCACAGGACCAATTTTTTTTTCTTTTTCTGTCCATCTGACAAGATGGTGGCAGATCACAGTAGGGGCAGATAGCAGTAGAGACAGCAGGCATCATCACTGTCGGGCACTCACACACTACAGCGATTTTAAAAATATATGTAAAAAACATAGTTAAAAATGAATATAAACATCAATAAAAATATGACTGAAGAAGGTGTTGAGATAACATCGAAATGCGTTTAGGAGTTTTCAGATGGCAAAACACATACCAGGTATGTGAGAGTGCCAGCTTTAGGCTACTTTCACACTTGCGTTGTTCATTCCGGTATTGAGATCCAGCAGAGGATCTTAGTACCGGAATTAAACAGATCCTTTTTGATTTTGCACATCAGGATGCATCTGTTCCATTAGGGTGCAGTTGTGTGAAATCAAAACGGAAAAAATTGATCTGTCACTAAATACATAGAAAGTTAATCAGTGATGGATCTGTTTTTTAAAGCTCCTAAAAAAACGGATCCGTCACCATTGACTTAAATTGTTTTCAGTGCCAAAGCCGCTATCCTGTGTTGGTTAATCTTAAAGGCAGTCTGTCACCTAATCTGAGTGTTTTAGACCGTTCAGATAAGGTCACAGACTCTTTGACCCTCATTACAATGGTACCTTTCTTTTCTGTGTCCCTGTCACCTCCAACTCTGTGAGAAGTTCTGTTAGACGTTCTTCGCTACCTCTTGCATGAAGTTCTTTGTTTTGGTTTCACTTTGTCATCTCCTTTCCTTCTCCCAGCTGTCATCTATTTGCACTGATTGTCTCCCTTTATATTTCCTCCTATACTGCCTCACTTTGCGGTTTATACTTCTTCCTGGATGAGTTGTTCACTGCTGGATGCTCCTGCTCCTGATTCCTCAGATAAGTCTGTTTCCTTTATTTGTGTTTACTTGCTGGCTTGATTGTAGGTGACCCTGACTCCGTCCGTATTAAGTGCAGGGAGCCGGTGGTCGTGTCCCCTCACTATTATAGGGTTTTCAGGTGTCAGATAGTATAAGGTACGTGGACACGCAATCGTCTACCATAAAGATCTTTGCATGGGCATAGCAGTCAGGGAGAGCTCTAGGGGTTTTATAGGGCTCACCCATATGCTCCTTAGTTTGGGATCAAGCCAGTCGGATGTTTATTTATAAGTTCCAGCTTTCTGCAACACCATCTGTGACATTATAAACCGCCATAACCGTCTTAAGCATGGATCCTGTTTCAGCCTTGATTGACCGCATGCAAGGTGTCACAACGGACGGGATCTCAGATACACAGATAAACCAACAAACAAGTTTCTAGGCGAGAAGCTGGGGAAAGGTCACCTCCTAGCAAATCCCTGACTTCTCTCCCTACACTGCTAAGCCCACATTCAGACCTTGAAGGTAGGAATAATGTGTCCTCGTGCCTGGGCTAAAAAAATACCCTAGAATCCCTGAGATGGTGAAAGGGGAATAGGGGCAGCCTGCTCCCTCAGAACCTGGAGGGGACACACGACACACAAACAACCTAGACAGCAAACAACAAAAACAGAAACCAAACTTATCTTATCTGAGCTGGAACAGACAATCCTTCCTTCCTTGCTTCCAAGGCCAGACTGATTTCTATAACCCGCACAGAACACTGGGAATGAGTGAGATTTAAACCAATGACCCCACCCAGTGCACCTGAAGGGAGGCGGATCTAGCACGACTCCAAAACAAAACAAAAAACTAAACACGTGCTGCTATTCTGGTCGACCTCCGCACATAGTCAGAGCAGGGCATGATACAAGGTCTTTCACTGGAGGTAGCAGATACCCGTAAAACTGTGTCTCAGTTTCAGGTGACCGGTTCTGATTGCGTTCATGGAGTTTGTTCCGAGCCTAAGATCTCGCTTCCGGATGTGTTCTCCGGGGGTAGTGTGTATTTTGTTTGCTTTAGAGAGGCTTGCAAACTCCATTTTCACCTACTTCCCCATTCCTCTGGTGATGAGGAGCAGAGGGTGGGTATCATCATCTCGCTGCTCAGGGATAACGCTCAGTCTTGGGCCGTTTCACTGCCGGTCGGGGCACGGCCCCTCCGATCGGTGGATGAATTTTTTGTAGCTCTGGGGCAGATATATGATGACCCTATGATGACCCGGATCGTATTGCTCTGGCTGAATCTAAACTGCGTCTTTTATGCCAGGGTAAACAGTCCGCAGAGATATATTGTTCAGAATTTCGGAGATGGGCAGCTGATACTGGTTGGAATGATGCTGCACTCCGAAGTCAATTTTGCCATGGTCTTTCAGAAAGATTGAAAGATGCATTTGCTTTTCATGAGAGACCAGCCTCGTTAGAAAATGCCATGTCTTTAGCTGTTCGTATTGACAGGCATCTTAGAGAGAGAGAGAGGAGACTACTCCTTCCTGTCATATTCAGTCCAAGGACAGTGGGGCTGTCTCATTCAGTGCGCAGGGGTCTCAATCTCTCTCAATCCCCTCTGAGGAGGAGGCCATGCAGCTGGATTTGCTTGCCTCTGATAGTAGAGGATTTAGCTCTCAGAAGAGGGTTTGTTTCTGTTGTGGGGGTATAAATCATTTGGCTAATGTTTGCCCCTCTAGGAGATTCATGGAGTTTTCTGTGGGTAATAAAACAAAAATAAAAAAACCCTCTAAAAACTTTCCATTTGCTACTATTGGCAAGGTTGATGCGGAAATTGAAGGTTTGCCATTTACTTGTAGTTCCCGTTTTCTCCTACCTGCCAGGGTGGTGCTAGACAGCAAGAACATTGCTTGTGAGATTTTTGTAGATAGTGGAGCAGCTGTCAATCTCATTGATAATCAATTTGCAATAACACATGGTTTCCAGGTATGCACTTTGGAAAAGGATATACCTGTTTTTGCTATCGATTCCGCTCCACTTTCTCAAAGATCGTTAAAGGGCATAGTTCACAATAACCGTTTGACTGTGGGTGACGCTCATGTTGAGGATATGTCATGTTTCGTCTTAAGCGGATTACCTACTCCTCTAGTGTTGGGGCTCCCCTGGCTCACTAAACATAACCCCACCATTGATTGGCAAGCAAGGCAAATAAATGGTTGGAGTGAGTTTTGCAGAGAGAATTGCCTCACGGCGTCTCTTTCAGAGGTTTCTACCAAGACTGTGCCATCTTTTCTCTCTGAATTTTCGGATGTGTTTTCCGAGAGTGGTGTCCAGGAGTTGCCCCCGCATCGGGAGTACGACTGCCCTATTAATCTTATACCAGGCGCCAAACTGCCAAAATCACGTTTATACAATCTCTCCCAACCTGAAAGAGTCGCTATGCGTACTTATATCTCTGAGAGCCTGAGAAAGGGACACATCCGACCCTCGAAGTTACCTGTTGCCGCTGTTTTTTTTTTTTGCTAAGAAAAAAGATGGTTCTTTAAGACCTTGTCTGGATTTCAGGGATCTGAACCATATCACGATTCGTGACCCATATCCGCTTCGTCTGATCCCGGACCTGTTTAACCAGATTGTTGGGGCTAAGGTATTTTCTAAGTTGGATTTAAGAGGGGCATACAACCTAGTCAGGGTCAGGGAAGGGGATGAATGGAAGACGGCCTTCAATACCCCTGAGGGTCATTTCGAGAATTTGGTTATGCCCTTTGGTTTGATGAATGCTCCGGCCGTCTTCCAACATTTTGTGAACAGCATTTTTCATCATTTAATGGGGAAATTTGTACTGGTGTATCTGGATGACATTTAGATTTTTTCTCCTGATTTCAAGACTCATCGAGACCACCTACGTCAGGTCTTGCTGATTCTGTGGGATAATAAATTGTATGTTAAACTGGAAAAATGTGTGTTTGCGGCTCCGGAGATTCAATTTCTTGGTTTTCTTCTCTCCGCTTCTGGTTTTCGCATGGACCCTGCGGTTTTTGGGTTTTGCCAATTATTACAGAAAGTTCATTTTGAATTATTCCTCTGTTGTTAAGCCACTCACTGATATGACTAAAAAGGGGGTAGATTTCTCTTCGTGGTCGGTAGATGCGCTTAAAGCCTTTTCTAGTATCAAAGAGCGTTTTGCTTCCGCTCCCATTTTGGTATAACCTGATGTCTCTCTACCTTTTATTGTCCCTCTCCTGCCAAATGGCGACCGTGTGCCTTTTTCTCAAGGAAACTCTCCTCTGCAGAGAGAAATTACGATTTGGGAGATAGGGAGTTGTTGGCCATCAAATTAGTTTTTGAGGAATGGCGCCATTGGTTAGAGGGAGCCAGACACCCTATTACCGTGTTTACAGATCATAAGAATCTGGCCTACTTGGAATCGGCCAAGCGTCTGAACCCGAGACAGGCCAGATGGTCTTTGTTTTTTTATAGATTTAATTTTGTTGTTACGTTCCGCCCTAGGGTTAAAAATGTGAAGGCGGATGCCCTGTCATGTTGTTTTCCGGGAGGGGGGAACTTTGAAGACCCGGGTCCCATTTTGGCTGAACGGGTGGTCGTCTCTGCTCTTTATCCTGATTTGGAGGCAGAGGTTTAGGCAGCCCAGGCAGAGGCTCCTGATCTTTGTCCCCCTGGGAGGTTGTTTGTGCCTCTCGCTTTATGACACAAGGTTTTTAAAGAGCACCACGATACTGTCCTTGCTGGGCACCCGGGGAGCAGAGCCACAGTGGATCTCATTGCTCGGAGATTCTGGTGGCCGGCTCTTCGTAAGTCAGTTGAGGGTTTTGTGGCAGCCTGCGAGACCTGCGCTCGTGCCAAGGTCCCTCATTCACGGCCATCGGGTTCTCTCCCCCCGTTACCCATTCCTTCCCGTCCTTGGATGCATCTGTCCATGGACTTCATTACGGACCTGCCTCGTTCCTTGGGGAAGACTGTGATTCTGGTAGTAGTGGACCGTTTTAGCAAAATGGCACATTTCATTCCCTTTCCTGGGTTACCCAATGCTTCAGACATCGTTTCTGATAGGGGCACGCAATTTGTTTCCAGATTCTGGAAGGCCTTCTGTTTTCGCTTTGGGGTTCGGTTGTCGTTCTCTTCTGCTTTTCACCCGCAGTTGAATGGTCAGACCGAACGCGTCAATCAGAATCTGGAGACATATCTGCGCTGTTTTCTGTCGGAGAATCAGGAGGATTGGTGTTCTTTTTTGTCCCTTGCTGAGTTTGCTTTAAATAACCGTCGCCAGGAGTCCTCTGATAAGTCACCATTTTTTGGTGCATATGGGCTTCATCCGCAGTTTGGGACA
This sequence comes from Bufo bufo, assembly GCF_905171765.1. Taxonomy (NCBI): domain Eukaryota; kingdom Metazoa; phylum Chordata; class Amphibia; order Anura; family Bufonidae; genus Bufo; species Bufo bufo. Next base: position 714,197,764 of record NC_053390.1, on the reverse strand, counting down.
TTCTCTGGAGAGGGGTCTTCTGGTTTACCTGATGAGGAGAGATTTTCCTTGTCTTTGTCATTTATTTGGCAAAAGATTCAGGGTAATATGAAGAGGATGAGCGAGAGATATAAGCGTGTGGCGGATAAGAGACATGTGCCTGGCCCGGACCTGAATGTGGGGGATCTGATGTGGTTGTCTACAAAGAATATCAAACTGAAGGTTCCCTCCTGGAAGTTGGGTCCTAGGTTTATTGGGCCTTACAAGATATTGTCTGTCATCAATCCCGTTGCCTTCCGTCTTGATCTTCCTCAGACTTGGAAGATCCACAATGTTTTTCACAGGTCCCTATTAAAACCTTATGTCCAACCCACGGTACCCTCCTCTTTGCCTCCTCCTCCGATTGTTGTTGATGGTAATTTCAGGAATTTCAGGTCTCTAGGATTGTGGATTCTCGCATTATCCTCGGTTCTCTCCAGTACCTCGTTCATTGGGAGGGTTATGGTCCTGAGGAGAGGATGTCGGTCCTCGTCTCATCAGGGCTTTCCATAGGTCTAATCCTGAGAAGGTGGGCTCTGAGTGTCCAGAGACCACCCGTAGAGGGAGGGGTACTGTCACCGCCAGCTCTGTGAGAAGGTCTGTTAGACGTTCTTTGCTACCTCTTGCATGAAGTTCTTTGTTTTGGTTTCACTTTGTCATCTCCTTTCCTTCTCCCAGCTGTCATCTATTTGCACTGATTGTCTCCCTTTATATTCCCTCCCATACTGCCTCACTTTGCGGTTTATACTTCTTCCTGGGTGAGTTGTTCACTGCTGGATGCTCCTTCTCCTGATTCTTCAGATAAGTTTGTTTCCTTTATTTGTGTTTACTTGCTGGCTTGATTGTAGGTGACCCTGACTCCGTCCGTATTAAATGCAGGGAGCCGGTGGTCGTGTCCCCTCACTATTATAGGGTTTTCAGGTGTCAGATAGTATAAGGTACGTGGACATGCAATCGTCTACCATAAAGATCTTTGCATGGGCATAGCAGTCAGGGAGAGCTCTAGGGGTTTTATGGGGCTCACCCATATGCTCCTTAGTTTGGGATCAAGCCAGTCGGATGTTTATTTATAAGTTCCAGCTTTCTGCAACACCATCCGTGACAGTCCCTCGCCGAGATTATGAAAAATACACTTTGTAAACGTATGCAAATGACCTTCTGCAAGTGCCCCGGGGCAGCGTTACTGCCGCAAGTGCCCAGGCCCCTCGGCGATGTGCCCAGAAAAACACACCTATTTCAGCCACCTGGCCCGCCCTTCTTTCCTATTATTACCTCCTCTTCTGCCTCCAGCCGGTGGAAGTCACGAGTGGCACCAGAGGACGATGGGCAGTCAAGTCTTAGCACAGCTGTCTTTAGGTGGCCGGCGCCAGCGCAATATGAAAAGCTGTTCCTCTGTCCATAATGGGCAGAGCAGTTCGCAGGTGCGGGCCAACTCCCTGCAGAAATGCCAGATACAAGTAATGAAATGGCCAGAAATAGTGTTATTCCTCATGTACACACATTGTACTATTGATTAATGTAAAGTTTGTTCAAAGGTTAGGTACGCTTTAAGTTATATATGGCTTTAAAATCTTTGCCAGATCCTTGCACATCAATAAAACTGTGTTTTCATAAGCATCAGTGCTCTAATCCTATTACTCCCTTGCAGTAAAGAGCAAGGATTACAATTTGACCATAATTAAAATTAAAAAAAACAGTGGCAGGTAGATAACATAGCTTTGGTATGCGGACTAATTACTTAGCAGTAAGTTGGACATTATTATTACTATATAGTAATTAAATATACAAGACAGCAATTTTAGAGTATAATAGCGACAGCATTAGGGAATGGGGATATATAGTTAGGTAGATTGAAATACTTGATAGAAAGGTTTTAGCACTAGGAATTATAGGGTCAGTTAGTGACCGTGTGTTTTACAGGGCTTGAGCTGTCACATACTGTACTCGGTCCCACTACCCAGCACCAGGCAGCATTACCGGGAGTTGAGACAGTCGGTCTGACTCCCCAATGGCAGCTTACTCTACAGGGAGAGGAGACAACCGGTCTCTCTCCCCAGCGGCAGCCTGAAATACCAGAAGAGGAGACAGCTTCTCTTCTCGACCAGGATATCATAGACTGGTCCTGGGGGAAAACCCAACTGGCAGGTGGAGAAGAGACCGAGGTCTTTCTACCAGCCCTTCAGGGATGCTGGGCAGCCGGCCGAGATACTTCCAGCTGCAGTTGGGTATCAGGAGGGAGGACAGTTGGTCCTACTCCTCAGAAGCAGCTGCCTAACCAGGTCCTGGTTGTAGTGGAGGAGACAGCAATACCCACTGACCCCATCCCAGTGGGAAAAACTGGCATCTGGGCAGAGAGCAGTTGGCCTCTGCCCACCAAGTACCCACAGCTCCAAGCTAGAGAGCAACAATGCAGCAAGAAGTAGCAGACACCCACTCAACAGCTGGGGACATACAGAACAGAGCCAGGCCCCAGAGTTCAACAGGACCAGTGTTTGTTTATGGGTGGGCTACTCAACTAACTCAGGCACCGACCGACAGGAGGTCAGGTACCTGGTCAGTCTACTGTTGGAAGGAGAGAAATGTGACGGATTGAACCGTCAATGGGGCTACTGGAGAAAACTGAGGGCTAGCTTCCTTCCTATGGACTATGGACCCAGAACTATGGAGACCCCCCTCAGGCCTCTTGGGATTACAAGAAACTATTAACTCTGATTTATGTGTGGAGTTATAGGCCACATCTTTCCTATTTCCCTTTAAAGGTGCAGGGTGTGAATCCCGCAACACAAAAAGGGTTAACTCTGCACTGAGACTCCCAATGAATGTGTTAGTTTATTTGTTCCTTTGTTCTATTGTGTTAGTGATAGGATTAAGATAGCTGACTCTAAGAGTAGCCGACTTCGGGGTAGAGAAGTAGATCACCCTATGATACACTCAGGAGATAATCCCATCACATGTGTCTCCTCTCTCCCTATTCTTTCATTAAGACACTGGGAAGGGGATGCCTGTTTGCATGATGTTCATGTTTGATTGAGTTAAGTTGTTAGACTTTGTGAACTGTATATATACTGAGTTGGTCTTCAA